>NW_023458561.1:12968300-13008441 GCF_013731165.1 Rhagoletis pomonella | reverse complement strand
CTTACCGTAAGAAATCATCAATGATTACTCAACACGTCAACTTAAGCCAAGAGCGGAAATGTTTTGTTTTTGTATTTTCTCTTTCAGCTGTATAACAGTTCGCCGCCTAAACTGCCACATAAAAAAAAAACATGCAAACAAAAATTTTTGCTTTCATTTATTTTTAAGAAATACAAAAACGAGAGTCTGGCAAGCCTGATTCACTCACCGCTCTCAATTTCGGTAAGGCCGTAACTTAAGAACCTAAAATATACAGGTTCTTGAATTTTTTACGGTAAGTTAAGTTTTAACTAACCTCCAACACAGTTTCTCATATAACAGGTTGGCCAAAATATTAAGTTAAGTTACGGAAACTAAGTCTAGACTAACTGAGCTTTAAGTTCTCAAAACTTTTGTTCTCGCTTCGTTCTCTAGCAGAACGCTCCCCAGACTATTCTTCTTATTTTATCCTCCTTGAGAACGTTCTCGATACTTTCTTTCTTAATTTGCTCTCATTGGAAACGTTCCCTAAAATTTTTTTTCTCAATCTCTTCTTCTTTTGTTCCCTCAAACTGAACTAAATACTTTTGTTCCCGTTTGGCTCTTTTGTTGGAACGTTCTTGGCTTAAACTTTATTCTCGCGCAGAACCAAACCAAAACTGGAACGCTCGGTCCCTGGTTTGAAATCATTATCCGTAAAGGGAGATGTAAGCAATATTGGTATCGAACGAAAATCTATTAAAGACTTTCGAACTGATATAACTTTTACTCCACCTTTAAGAAATGTGTTAATAATAATAATAATAACTCGGCAAGATAGGACGACATGCTGGAGGTCTTGGAATGGTCATTCAAGGTTCCAACATACACTGAGGGAAAAAAATTTTAGAGTTAAAAAAAAACGTGCTAAATTTAGAAAAATACGCATATGAAAGAGCACCAACCCAACTCGTTTTAAATTTGAGTATGTACGTTATAAAATATGTGGTTGCGAAGTGCACAGATGCTTTTTCGTTATACGAAATTAAAATTAAGAAGAAAAAAATTGAATTTTATGTTCCGTCTGATGGTAATTAAACCTGGACGCTCTTGGTAGCAACCAATTGTATCAAGCGTCGTTGCACACTCAGCTACAGCTATACATGTAAATGTGTTTTCAAATGTTGAGTTTGAATCAACAACACAGCGCGCGATTAGTGCATGATGTCGTACCATGTATGTACATATGTATGTATGTATGTGTTGTCACCGCTTTGCATGATTTGTATACATATATGCTTTCGTGCAGTGAAAATGCTTCATTTTAATACGGGCGTATTTAATTTGAATATTTCCATTATACGTAGTGTATGTATAATCCAATCCAAAAATCCATTTTGTTAAGACTTTTCACTTGATTTAAAAACGAACATTTTTAAACGGTAATCAAATAAACTTTTTTTATTTTTACAACGCGTTTTTTTTCTCAGTGTACTTGCTAGATATGATCCGGGACTACCTCAGAGACCGTTGGCTTTTGTACGACACAACACAGGGTCAGAGAAAAAGACGTATGACCGGCGGAGCGGCACAGGGGTCTGTACTTGGCCCGGACCTCTGGAATGCCACGTATGACAGTCTGTTGCGCACGGAAATGCCGGAAAGCGCCTTCCTTGTTGCCTTTGCGGACGACGTGGCCGCCGTCATAACAGCAAGAAACGTCCAGCTAGCACAGCTCAAGCTAAACCAGGTCATGCGCAACGTCAGTGGATGGATGAGCGATCACGGTCTGCAATTGGCTACAGCCAAAACAGCTCCTCACCAGGAAACGGATCCCAACAATTATAAACATGATGGTCGGACCTCAGCTCGTGACAACTTCTAGGTCTACAAAATACCTAGGGGTGAAGCTTGACAGCAAACTCACACTCTGGGAACACATCCATGGAGCATGTGAAAAAGCTGCGCAGAGCATGGTGGCTCTAAGCCGGCTAATGGCGAACGTGGGCGGCCCGAAACCATGCCCCAGAAAACTTCTGATGACAGCAGTCCAGTCGGCGCTGCTATACGGGGCAGAAATATGGGCCGACGCATTGAAAGTCAAAAAATACCGGATTCAAATGTCTTCGGTCCAGCGCAGCGGGGCACTACGCATTGCTTCTGCATACCGTACAGTGTTCGCAGCGCGGTTCTAGTTATTTCTGACGTCATGCCAATTGAGCTACTTGCTTACGAGCGAAAAGAGATTTACAATCTCAGTGAGATAGGTCGAGCAGCTGCTGCGCGAGAAACTAATCCAGAAGTGGCAACAAAACTGGAACGCGAGCACAAAAGGTCGATGGACGCACACCCTGATAGCCGACCTTCAAACATGGTCGAAGATAACGTGTACCACACATTCTTCACCTGCGAACACTTCTTGATTTCGCGCAGAATGCTGGAAGAAAGACACGGAGACATAACTCCGAACAACATAGTTGAGGTAATGATCTCCAGCGCAGAAAAGTGGGAAGCAGTTGCGAGATACGTGAAATTCGTACTCCGCTGCAAACGAGAGGACGGTTGTCTACTGAGGACACCCGAATGAAACGCACCTACAAAAGAGCAGCCCCAAGGCTCTAACAGCGCGCTCCTGCATCTGAAGACATGCAGAATCGCGGTGCCAGATGCGGGATTCTTGCTCGGGCGGTGGGAGTTTGGGTTTTAGTGGGTAGCCCAACACGCTTCGGTGGGAGTCCCACACTCGGGGAAGGTAGTATAGAGACTAGCGCCCCGGCCAGTGCATAAAGCATTTCCCTCTCCTACGAAAAAAAAAAATAACAATAATAATAATAATAATAATAATAATACTAATAATAATAATAATAATAATAATAATAATAATAATAATAATAATAATACATACATACGTTAGTGTTTGCCCGGGCTTCTCGCTCCGATTTGTGACGGGCGCCTTGATGTTGTCACACAAAAAGAACGGACTTACACTTTTACGCCGACTCCGAACAGCGGTTGTATTTTTTTGAGAAGCTGTTTTTCATGGCAGAAATTCTGAGGTTTACCATTGCCTGCCGAGGGGCGACCGGTATTAGACAAAAAACTTTTTTGTTACTTAATTTTTTCATGCTGGATTGAATCGAGCTTGCACCCAGGCCCTGCGGAGTGGTATTATATTGAGTAAAATACAAGAGATAAATAAGACTATTATGCGGAAGTATTTAAAAAAAATCAACTTAGCTCGAAAGTATTTACAATGGCTTTTCATTTGGTGTATGTACATATGTATGTCAGTCGAATCCATCGGTACACCGGTACACAATTTATTTAAATCGGACGCGGACCAAAAATATGTGGTAAAATTTAACAGACAAAAAATTCCCTATTTTTTCCTAGGTCACCTTAATGCACTTATTACAGTATTTTAAGACCTTCAAACAAAGAATCTTGTAAACGAATTAAAATATATTAATAATATAAAAATATAATAATAATAATATAAGTATACTTATGCATGTACCTACACACATACACACATATATATATATACATATATATATATATATACATACATACTTAGGCCCGTCGAGAAGGGGGTTAGGGGATTGTTTCCCCAGGTTTGCAGGGGCCTGATTTTTCGGAAATTAAGGTCGAAGATAAAAAATTTTAGATAAATTTTAGAAATAAACAAGTAAGAAAGTCTAAGTTCGGGCGGAGCCGAACATTAAATACCCGGCGCAAGTATTAAATATATGTTTTTCACCTTTCCGAAAGCTACCGCTACATGGTGCCGGGGTGTGTAAATTTTGAGTAAATTAGCGTCTTTAAATTTCGAAATATTGGCTGCGTTTCTTTATACATTCCGGATAATCCCATTTCACAGCCGGAATAAACAGAATGCTTTTGAAATATACGTTAACATATCATCAGGAACGTTCTAAAGAATAAGTACACAAAAAAGTTTATTCCAAACGTTCAGAATGAATAAAGAAATTCAGCCATTGAAGTTTCAAGCAGTTCTAAAATTTACCGTTATATGAAAATCGGCCGTAATTTTAGTCCGATTTCAATAATTTTCAATAGTTTGCTTTTATGTGGCAAGCGCAATAACCATGCCGAGTTTGGTATAAATTGGTAGAACGGTTACCGAGATATAAATATGTGATCATAAGTGGGCGGTGCTACGCCCATTTTCCAAAATTTTATAATAAACGTATTTCTTGGTAAAGAATTGTTGCAAGCATCAATTTTGAATAAATTAGCTTTAATATTTACTGATTTCTCGAAGATTTCGTATTTCTCTAAATTACCGTTATATGGGATGTGGGCGTGATTATTGTCCGATTTTAGAAATTTTCGGCCATTTCGTATGATATACCAAGGCCAGCAACTGTGCTAAGTGATAGATATACACATGTAACCATAAGTGGGCGTGGCCACGCCCATTTTCCAAAAATTTATAATATTCTTATTTCTCATCTAAAACTTATTATAAATATCAATTTTGAGTGAATAATCTTCAGTAGTTACTAAAATACCGTAGTTTTCGTATTTCTGAAAATTACCCTTATATGGGAGGTAGGCGTGGTTATTGTCAGATTTTGCCCATTTTCAATACCATCCGTCCTACGCTAGAAAGAAGTGCACGTACCAAGTTTCGTTAAGATATCTCAATTTTTACTCGAGTTATCATGTGCACATTTATCATTTTTGTATACATTTGTCTATATCTATCTCGATTCGTTTTGCCTGTTACAAACAACCGTTATGTGAACAAAGTTATAATACCCTTGTGCACAAGTGCGCTCGGGTATAAAAATGAATAAAAGTTGGGTTGCCGCATATATTTAATGAGACAAGTCTAGCTGTTAAATGTGGCTAAAGGAGACAGACAAAAGCAATGAAGTTCTGTTTATTGCTTGATCTCATTTAAGAGCGTGATTTTTTACGAAAATATTTGTTGGAACAATATCCGAATAGAGTGCGCACCTGTAAACAAAACAGCCAGCACTGGAGGGGCTGGTAGAAATAGATATGTATACATTAATATATATCTACACACATATACCTGCATACATGTGGAAATGCGTGTAGCACCTTTAACCAGTCTTGCCACAATGTTTTTTGTTTGTTACCAAAATCACCAGAAAAAGTTACCAAAATTACCAGAAAAAGTTACAAAATTCAACAAGAAATTACCAAAATTATTTAATGCCATCCAGCTTTGCACCATTGGATTTTTTTTCGAATGGCTGTAACCGGGAGAATAAACCCCAAATTCTGGAGCACTTGTCAACATTAATCCAGTTTTGGCCATGGTATCTTCGAATATGTATACTTCAACAGATCAAACTCTCCTAAGTTGCACACAAGTTTTCACTTTTGTTCATTTAGAAGAAAGTTGTATCTGCTCGGAGAGTTAGGCAACAGTGAGGGCTTTAGACGGCAACACATAAGCAATTCAAACAAGTATATACATAGAATTATACTCATATGGGTGCCCCTACACCGGGATTTTGATCGTTGCCCTTAAGTTTACATCGGTTATGGGCAGAGTAAAAGCTCTATCTTCCCATCGCTGGTTTAAATAGAAAATAAAAGTGATTCCCTATGAAAACGCTTTTGGCCCACTCCCTAATGTGGAACCAGAACGAGCCCGTATTTACCTACATATGTACATACATATCGTCGTTTAAAGTACAAAACCGCGTATCAACGAAATCCAAAACCGCGTATCAAGATAATGCAAAAGCGCGTATGTGAGGTTGCATAAATTATTTTCTAGAGAGTAAAAACACTCATATTTCTCTTTTTTATAAAGTAATCACATTTCGGGCTAGTATAGTTCAGGGCGAATGGATAAGGATTGAGCCAAGAGCTTGTGCGAGCAAATCCAATTTTTGGCAGCAAATATCAGTTACGCGGTTTTGTACTTTAAACGACGATATGTATGTGACAGAGCGATCTACTCGATTTAAGAAACATTTTAAACCGATTTGAAAAAGATACCAAACTCAAAAATAAATTACCAAATTAACAAATATGATAAAGAAAGAAAAAATGTACCAAGTTTGGTAAATAAACTAAAACGGCAACACTGTCTCGTTTGGTAAACTGGAGGAGCCCAGCGATCTTCCAGAGTTAAAAGAGAGTTGTGCTATTATTATTGGATTCTGCTCTTCGATCGGTGCTCTTAGTTTTAAGCAGGGAGTATTCCATATGATGTAATTCCAGTCAGAGAATTTGAATCATCAGCGAGTTTTTCAAGTGTCCTCTTCCAGTGCTGTGAGCTCCATTAAAAGGTATTCGCACGAGGCGATTTTGCGTTCAACTCACGCAGGGTTGCACGTAAAAAAAGTTGAATGGCTGAATGTTGGCTGGCGACCAACTTTGTTGAAAGCGATTTGTTGAAAGGCCGTTCAACCAAAAGTAGAATGCAAAGTCGAACAATGCAAACGCCTTTTTATGGCGAATATTTTGATATATTCTTATATTTTGATATTTTTAGACATTCAATTTTTTTCGTGCAACCTTGCGTGAGTTGAACGCAAAAGTTGCCTGAAAAATCGCTTCGTGCGAAAGCCTCATTACTCCAATATTCCAACAGCATATCTATACATTTGTATGCACAAATGTTCATATGTATGTACACTATTTACTGTGCCTACTCCGAAGAGGCAGTGAGCTTGTTTGGAAATAAAGTAGAGTTTAGTCATCTTGGAAGCGTCGATCGTTCTGGTTGTGTACAGCGCGTTGAGACGTTCTTTTGTGATTTTTTTTTTGCTTTCTTTTGCGACGTCAGTTGCACTTGCGACTACTTTCCTCGGCAAAGAGGCAGAAGCAAAGCAACAACTTGAAATTATGAACTTGTTGGCCACTTTTACATTGCAACAATAACCGACAACAAACGATTGCAATTGCAACAAGTGCAAAGTGAGGTGCGTGTCAACTGGCAAAGCCAAAGTGTTAATGTACATACTTATACACGTAGTATAAGTATATTCATACAGTTACACATATACATACACACATATTTATATATATATATAACACGTATGTTTGCATGCATATATGCTATATACTTATGTAGCATGTGCGTATACGAGTTTTACTTGCGAGCAACAGTTGCGGAGCAGGTCGTCGATTGCTAGTCACACATCCACATCAGTAAATTTAAAGTTACACCTATGCATGCACATGTATGGATATAAGTATGTGCATATGTACATATTTATCTACGTACATATGAGGGTATTTTGCTCGACAGTGTATTTTCTGTGTTTGTGTTTATGCTGAGTGTTTAAATTGCGATGTTGATCTTTCTTGTGTCGCTTTTGGCATTTGTTTTCTCCATTCTTTATCACGTTCTTAACTCTGCGAAAAGCTAAAAGTCGAAGTAAATTAAACTATACGTATCAACGATTCTAAGTGATTAGCTCATAAGTACCTCGTACATGAATTACATACAAATCTATATATGTACATATGTATGCACATGCAGTACATGTGAAAAAATACGCTTCATTGTTCTGTGAGTTAACTATTATGTGCATAAAGTTTGACAATTTAAAATTCTGCCGCATCAAATTGAAAAACGCTGACGGTGATACTTTTTAAAGTTTCGAATAACTAGTTAGTCAAATATGTATACATTTTTATATACATACATACATTGAAGCTGGCAATAAAAAATTAATGCGTGTGCTGTATTTGTGTTAACCTCTTCTACGTGTTTTTTCGTATTGTCTGTCACTTCGTTGCTGACTACGATTTGTGAAAGTGTTCGTAACCGAATCGGAATTAAGGTCTTTTATTGTTTAAATTGGAATTGCAGAAAAATGGAAAACGCAAAACAAAAAATTAAATAATTTCAAAATTAAGGGCAAACACAAAAAGAGTGAGTAAAATATATCAATCTACCTTTGTTTCGAAAGTGTTTGTTTTCACTTTTGGAGTTGTCTAAACGTTAACCATTAAGAAAATCAAAAACTTCGAATGGCACAAAAGAAGAACAGACTGCCAAGAAACATATGTATACACATGCATGTGTACATATGTAAAAGCGATAAACTAAAAGGCTTACTATTGTTATGGCTATTTACATATATACATACACCTTTAAATTTATTGAAAAATTAATCCATATGAATACACATTTATGTTTGTATATGATATGTATTAACATACATACATACAGTATCGGTCATATCTATAGCACGCCATTTCGAAGTGATATTGTTTGCAACTAATGTTTATTTTTGAGAATTTTCAATTAAAATACAGTTCTTTTTCTAACAAACCCCATATAAACCCAAGTTTAACAATTTGTAGAAAACTTCAAAAAAGTGTAACAAATTTTCACCTAAGTTTCAAACTTTTTTCTCGGAAGTGTTAGAATTTTTTCGAGTACACAGTTTTTTAGCCTAATCAATTTTAGTCTGATAATGTGCAAGTTTCAAGTGAATTTTTTTCGCCAAAGGTGCTGCGGTTTTCATCCATATACAAATAAATTGAGTTTATTCATTATATAGAAGCCAATGCGACAAAAAAAATTCTAAAAAATTAACGGCAATTCGTAGCCACTTGAAATTTGCACGTTGTCAGACTAAAATAGCAGTGGCTAAAAAACTGTACTCGAAAAAATTCTAACACTTCCGAGAAAAAAGTTTGAAACTTAGGTGAAAATTTGTTGCACTTTTTTGAAGTTTTCTACAAATTGTTAAACTTGGGTTTATATGGGGTTTGTTAGAGAATAAACTGTATTTTAATTGCAAATTCTTAAAAATAAATAAATAAACATAAGTGGCACACAATATCACTTTGAAATGGCATGCTATAGATATGACCGATACTGTACATATGTACATTAGAGTGGTCCAAGAAATCCTTTTTTTTATATTACTCAGTGCTCACGCAAATTTGTGTTCCTATTTAAAAGAATTAAAAAACATAAATTGATAACAAAAAAAAAACAAAAAATTTAGAGGTCGCTCAAGTCCATGTTGTTTTATACAAAATTGCTCGTCCTTCAATCCGAGCGCACGCGAAATACCTCAGGAAATTTAAGTTTTGCAAGATCTTATAATATGTTTTCGAGGTCGCTGAATATACTAGGAAAGTTACTTTTTGCTCAGGCCTCTCAGGATTACTATACATATAATAAAAATGTAACAGACCGATGTCTGTACATTATAGATATTAACAATTAATTACAAGGTTCTTAGAGCGAGCATCATTATACCAAAAGTAAAAAAAAAATATTCAAAAGTTGTTTTGGGTAGCTATTAGGGCTACCTCAAATTTGTGCAATATATTGTACAAAAGTCCGCAAAGGAGTAAAAGCACTCAAGAAAACTCAATAAATATTTCACTAAGTTTGACGGAATAAAACTTTTATTTCATTATATTTAGTTAAGATTTGCATTAAAACATTTTAAATTTTCTCCATAAGAAGAGAATTATATAAAGAAATTTTGAAAAATTTCAGGTACAATTACAATATAAAATGCAAATGACCCGTTTTAATAAACCTTCCCGGTTTTTCTGCCTTCAGTAGATCAAGAAATCAAAAACCCACCCTTTACTGCCACAACAGCGCACAAGCTCTTCAAAAACCACGGCTAAAACCACTCTAATTATCTGTTCACCTGCAACCTTTGCGGACGTTTGTACAATATTTGACCACTCGGGAAAAATATTTTAAATCATGATAGTTTAATTTTAGCATTTTTATATGATGAAATACTTTTTATATTTCCATACTATGTGCTTTTATTAGCGATTTTACTTGACTTTCACGTATTTTTTGTACAGTGAATTACCACAACTTGCGTGTCACTGGAATTTTATAAAATGGTCTATTTTTAAATTGAATTCTAAAAATATTTTTGAAACGTTTTCGATTTCGAAATTTACGTAAACTATTCGGGACATTCCAAAACTTCGTAAAGTTTAATTTGTTTTAAAAAATATTAATAAGATTTTTAGTAGCCCGCTTCCAGTGTTACACAAAATTAAATGTACAATATATTGTACAAATGCAGGGAAAAGGTTAAAGAAAAATTAGTATGTAGGGTCTTTATTAGAGCAATAGAAGCCAAATCAACAGTTTTTAGAACTTTTGTCTGTCTTATGTTTGTACGCGCATCACTCGAGAACTAATGCATGAAATTCAATTCAGTCTGCACCGATGCACTGCTTTAAAATATAGACAGAAAAAATAGAGTACCTGTTTGAAAACTGCAGTTTAAGTAAAGTGATAAGATCAAGTAAATATTGCATTAAGGCTGTCAAAAGAAAGAGGTTTAAGAAGGCGTACACCTGAAGATATTTTTGTGGAGGTTGCCACATTTTTTGAAAATTTTAATATAATTCAGTTGATAAGATAAATTAAATACTGCAGTATGGGTATCAAACTGAAGAGGTTTAGGAAGTTTAGAAAAAATCAATTTGATTTTATGTCAAAGTCGATAATTATAGCCACATCTTTAGCTAACAAAATGAGTAATCGCAGAGAATTTTACGTTCAACACTTCTTGAATTATCGGCAAGTGTTTGTATCGGAAGTTGCTGAATTTAGATGTGTGGGTGATACATGTATTTAGAGAACCAGTACGGTTTAAATTATCGGGCTTTGCAAGACTTTCTGAGGTGTTATCTGATGTTTTCAAGGACACTGAGAGTGCTTAACTAACTTTTTTGCTATGTCTCAAATCTTGGAAAACAACTTAAAAAAACTTAACAAATATGAAAAAAACAGAACAAGATTCTCCATTACTGAAGAGGTTAGAACAATATTTTTTAATATCATTCAGGCTCAGGCAAATTTGTGACCCTTCTGCTAAAAATTGCCCTAACATGATTAAAAAAGTTTGGAAGGTCGCCCAAGTCCATTTTTTACACAAAATGTTATTTCCCTAAGTTTTTAATTATTTCAATCAGGACTGCAGCAGAAAAGATTAATGACAGTGAAGTGATGCCCAAAATAATATTTTATTTTCCAATATTAAAACAAATTGCAAGACATCTTAAATTATGTTAACGCTGTTCGAATGCAACTTTGAGGGCTGTTCTCCAATTCAGTTTGAGTGTGAGCGGTGTTTATACATTCTTTCTAACTGTCCGGAAAAGAGCAAAACAATTAAAAGGGAAAGCATTTAATTTTAAACTTTAAAGTTTTGAAATACCACAAATAAACAGTCGAACACGTAAAAAATTAGCGAAGTTCCATACATATGTACACAATCAAAAGTTTACCGATCGAATATGTATAGGAACCTTGCAATATATCTATGGAATAGAGTCTGAATTCTGAGTAATAATCAGTTCGGTACGAGATTTGACTCAGAAACAAAAAAAAAAGAGCAAAAATTTCGAATGAAATTTCCAAGTTTAACTTCAAAATCCTTATGATTTGGCTTCCAAAGGGCTTAGAGAATTCTACCACAACGTACTTGTTGTTCGAGAGATAGAAAATTGTGGGAAGGATGCACAGCTGCAAGCAAATCATAAAAAATGACTCTGGGAGTTTGCATGGTTTTTCATTTTTAAACAGTGGGATTGTGTTTCTCGTTTCAAAATCTATAAAATATAAAAATATAAAAAAAAAATTATTTTTGCATGTTTTTTTCCAAAGAACACTATTTTTGGCAATTTTTTTTTAAGTCCAATGAGTAATTATGGCTAAATGGCAATATTATTCCGGAATTACATTAGATTCCGAAACCATTTTGTTTGATATATAAATGTGCTTCGGTAGAGTTTATTCAAAAATCACTCAAGTTATCATTTCGCTGTTTTCGACAGTTATTTCTTGGAATAATATCCCAAGCTTGCTTTACATTTAAAAAAAATTACACCTTTCTCAGAGAGAATTTTTGATAACATATCGACGCCTGATTGCGATTTTATCGTAAGCGGCAAAATGAAAATTTTACAGAAGAGTTTTTTTTTTTTAATTCTTAGACAGTGCAAAAATTTATTTGGATTTAAATGGACAAGAACATTATTGAATGGCAGCTTTCCAATAGGACTATTTATTTTTTGAAAGAATTGGCGCTTGCGATAGTTTTATGTTGTATAATCTGGACATTTATAAACGACGGAGTGCGGGTTCTTTAAGCATTGTTTGAAAAAACTGAATTTTAAGTCAGTTAAATACATATAAGCACTGGCAATCAGCAGAATAAGCTCAACGTATTTTCAATTTTTAACTGTTCGGTGCATCTACCAGATTATCCCCAAACTTTCTTCGTGGATACAGTGTTAACGCTCACTCAATTCTCCAACAAACTAAAACGACCATGTAAGCGTTACTATTTGGTATTTTTTGAGTTTTTTTTTTGTAAAGAATGCGAAAAAAGTAAAATTTTGACCAGAATAGGTTTGGTGCCAAAATCTTCATATTAGGGAGATTTTTGGCATGTTTTGAAATCAGTTGTTATATTTCTCGACTTGTTATTGAAGAAAAAACTGCTTAACGAAAATTTTTAATCTAGAGATTAAAATCAAAGACTGCAATTTTATGAAAGAAGGCTGACGTGTTGGAGTTTTGATAAGTAAAAGTGAAAAAATCAAAATCATAAAAGCAATTTGAAAGGAGATAAACGGCAAAATTAATTAATTTCGAAAATGTGAATCCATATGGCCGTGTAAGCTGGTGTTAAGATGGCAATTCGAATCCAGTTGTAATTTTTTCTATACGAGGGCATAAAATAAGAACATGAGCCCCTTTAAATGTTAGTTTTTCATCTTTATGATATCCTTTACAATCTTATAACCCCTTTGCAAAGCAAGAGTTTTTAAAAAAGACTGCTAGACGAGCCGCATCGCACTTAGTGATGGCAGCTGCAATTGCATAATGGCAGATTGCACTTAATTTTAATGAGGGAAAGAAGCTGATTTTTAAACAATCAGTTCTAGCAAGTGCCGATGGAACTTTGGTTAAAACTACAGTTCAAACTGGTATTTACAATAAAGTTCTATACACACAGTGTCGCTTACTATAAAATGATAGGATCTCAAAAGATCTCAGCAAAGATAAAATTCATTTTGCTTTATTTTCGTAACGGTAAATATTCAAAGTCTGTGATTTTGTAGGACGTTGTAACGCGTATTTGTAACCTATTTGCAACCAAAAAATTGTTTCAGATGATTCGTCCCTTACGATAAAGTCGCATTAAGGGGTCGATATGTACATAACGCAAACAAGCAAACATTATTCAAATTGAAAGATTCCATTCTAACTTCTACAGTACTTTTTATCCACTTGTTTTGGAGAAACGGTGCTCACATTCCTCTACAATAAAATAATCATACATATGGGTCATTCCATACAATATTTACACCCCAATATTTTTTTTGGGGCGAAATATATATATTTTTTTTTAATTCTTTATCGAAAAAAGAAGACACCTATTATTTTTTTCGTCATGTTATTCGAAAATCTCGAAAAAAATTCTCGAAATTTTGAACTCACGGAGAAGTTTCTTTTTTCAATTGTTTGCAGTTAATAAACTATTTGTCGGAGAAAATCAGTTAATGTATCAAAATGCGCGCAATTACCTCGGCTTTCCATGAGATTGTGAGATAGATTAAAATATTTGCATTAGAAAATCGCATTTTTTATTTATTTACTTCATCATGTTTGATTTTTATTTTTTTCAACAATAGTTTCAGTAGTGGTCAAACTTTATGGAGTAAGTACGCTGTAAAAATTTAAGAATGGAAACACCAAAACTGTAGAAGTTACGAGTTTTCTCATACCTGCGTACATAAACTTTAGTATAAACTCCGACAAATAGTTTTCATTTCATTTCATTTATTGAACAAGGAAATTAGTACAGTACGATTTTGAATATTTTATAGTACAACAGATAGAGTGGAACTCAGGTTGTTAATACATTTACAAAAACGTTACTATGATGATATTTAAAACGCAGGCTTACATATGTACATATATACTTAAGGCTGCGTCAAATAGTTATAATTTAAAATAAAATAAAATAAAATAAAATAAGATGGTCGGTCTAGATAATTTGAGAAAAATAGTTATAAATAACAGTTCTATAGTTGCTTTTGTTTATAGTACTTCTTATGGCGGTAGGAATCGAGTTCCAGCTACGTATAGTTTATTAACTGCAAACAATTAAAAAAAGATACTACTCCGCAAGTTCAAAACTTCGAGATTATTTCGAGATTTTCGAATATCATGACGAAATAAAAAAATAGGTGTCTTCTTTTTTTCTATAAAGAATGTAAAAAAATATATTTCACCGCAAAAAAATATTGAGGTGTAAATATTGTTTGTATTATTCATTTTTCAATAAGCGCGCCCAAACAAAAAATTTTTTTATGAAAAAACTCGAAAAAAACTTTCGCCCGCAACATTTTTTAATAAAATATTTAATATAACAAAAAAAAACAATTTTTTGGTGCAATTGCTGATACCGCCAACAAAAAAAATTGCCAAAAATCAACGGTTAATCGGTGCGACTTAAAACTTGCACATGTTATTCTACAACTGAATGTGCTACAATGTTGTTTCTTTATTTCATTTATGTATTTAATTGTTTATTAAAAAAAAAGTAGCGGAAAAAAACTTTTTTATTAAAAATTCTTATTGCCACAATTATTTTTTTGTGGCCGACAACGAAACTTTCTTATAGGACCGAATGAAAAAAAAATGTAGTTTTATTTGACATAGTCTAATACGGGGGATCCCAAACTTTTTTCACCTTGGCACCCTTGTTGTGCTAAAAAAAATTCCCGACACCCCTACTCATCAAATGTCTACGAAAACAAGAAAACACATTGCAAAATTTATGCTCCTTTAGCTTTAATGAAAGGACTGAAGTTGTTTTGATGATTTCATTATTTCCTTTAAGTTTATTGGGAGCCTTGAGAATTTTACCCTGAAATCATTTGACGCTGAAAGCTTGCTGGTGTATTTGTTTTTAACCGAATTCACAAAAAGGAGAAGGTTATCAATTCGTCGGAATATTTTTTATTATTTCTTTTTATTTTTACTATAATTATTATTTTTTATTTTTACTATAATTCTTTTTTTAAAGGAAAGGTTTTACCTGGTCCCATTCTAATTTGGTTTAAATCCGATCATTGGATCATGAATAGATTAACGATAATCTTAAATTTTTATATGAGGATTGAAGTCGGTTTTGTTTTTTGCTTACAAATCACTTGTTTATGTAAGCACTTGTTGAAAATTCAGTCTCACATAGAAATGTAAAAGTAAGGCCCCTATTATGAGTTGCATTCGATCTTCGTCTGTGGTCGAAAGTGCTGATCGAACGAATTTTCATTTGGTACTATGACGCTCATTCGATGAAAAATAGCGCTTGTTCACAATAATATATCGTCACTAGACACGAATAAAGGTGTGAGCTCAAAAGTTGACCGCGAAAAAGGCGCATAAAAAAAACTTCAGCGAAGAAAGACTCTTAACATAGTTGACGGCGAAGAAAGACGCGTTAAAATATTTGACGGCGAAGAAGAGCGAAGAAGGACGCGTAAACTTATTTTCGCGGTCAACTATGTTTGCGGTTGTAATAGTAGTATGTACATTCCGTAAAGAGTTTTTGGCGAATAATGCTGAAGTGACAGTCCTCTTGGTCAAGTATAAATCCATGATTACGCGTCTTTCTTCGCCGTCAACTAGGTTAGGCGTCTTTATTCGCCGAAGTTTTTATTAAGCACCTTTTTTCGTAAAAATTTTTTTTATGCGTCTTTTTTCGCCGTCGAAACACCAGCGCGCCTTTATTCGTCTCTAGTGACGATATTTTTCACCGCTGAGGAGCTTTGTTTACAAATCGAGTAATCGAGTCGAAATAGTGTGCTTATACATATATACATATGTAAATTTGTGCAAATTAAAATGAAATAAAAAAGAAAGTGAGTTTATAAAAACATGGTAAAAAAAATTTAATTAGTACAGCAGAGTTCTGGTTGAACGATTCGTCAGAGGATGAGAGCTTAGAAAACTGGCCAGGAGCAGAAAACGTTTAATAGAGTTTAAGTGTAGTCTTTCGAATATATTTTGAAATACGATATGTTTAAGACATTTTGTGATCCAAATCTATTTAAAATATATTAAAACTATAAAGAGCTCTATGATTTTGTTCTGAGAGATCGTGCCAACAGCGTATTACATACATACATTTTTCAAAATTTTCTAACACTTCGCTACACCATCGAAAGCAAAATTCTGTGCGACGAAAATTTCTACACGGTTGCTCATAATACGAATTTCACTTTCGATAACCAGCGAAGATCGAAAATCGAATGCAACTCATAATAAGGGCCTAAAAGTCACCAGTATTCTTAATGCAATCTTGCCAACAGCAGTGTTTTCTGCATACACTTGCGTCCAAAACTCTCTTGGCTCCCTTCGTAGTACTTAATATTCAAAGTGCTGTCTGCACTGATGTCCAGAAGGTTTTCAAAAGCTTAATTTGTCATTTCAGTAGGTTTAAATACTTGTCGGGTCACATGAAAACGGGTTTGTTATCCAGCTGAAGACATCCTCAGATTCAATGTTGGGAAAATATTCGACAATGCTTTTTTCTAAACCTTCCAAGTTAACGCTGGTAATGCGAGTTAACGCTAACAAAATAACTTTTACAGCCAATTTCATGAAAGCAATTTAAATGAAAAATGATTTTAATTTTTTGAATTTTATATGGAAATTGACAGAAAGTAGAAAATCATTTTCCATTTAAATTGCAGGTGAAACCGGCTGTTATCAGTTTTCTTAGCGTTAACTTCGAAGTTACATACGTTTTTCTGATTTACTTTGTTTATTTATGGGGTTTCCACCAGAGATGTATTTTAATTTCCCAGACCTCTGTTATCTTTGCAGCGTCATCCAATACGGGTTTTAAATCTAGTGACGGCATCTTCCTAGTCGCCGTCCGTCGGTACGGATCATGCAGTGACTTCTCGTGGCGTTTTCTGCCCCTTGCATCATTCTAGAAATCGCTCCTTTCGTTTTTCCAACCACTGTAAATATGCGCACACTTGCTCCATTTTAAAACCCTTGTTCTGAACAAATTTGTCGATAGCTTTAAAAATTTCGTCGGTAGTGGTGAGACTTCTCAAGTACTTCGCTCATCAAAAGTTCTTCTTCGATTTGTATTGCGAATGGGTACCTCACTAACACGAGAAGACTGCCTCTAAAATCGTGTTGATTCGCTCCTTCACAGTGTGATTGCGAAGTCCAAAGAATAAGTAATATACACACGTGCGCGAAGCTGCTGCGCTTGTTACGAGAACAGCAAAAAATCCGAAAATTAATCTGAAAACGGGAAGAAAAGTGGATGAAACGCTGATTAGGTCTACAAAAGTACCGAATGTGGTTGTGAAAGGGTACCTTTTTGGCTATTTTTCTGAAAATTTTCTGATTTAATTTTACGTTGACAAAACGTACTGGGGAACTACGCTTAAGAGCGAAATATGTGTATGGGGTTTGACGAGCCGCTGAAGGTAACTTTCATAAAAATCAAAATTGTTTGATTTTTTGGCCGCCATGTTGAAGTTTGATCAAACCGCTTGCGTTGTGTATGGAAAGTCTAAAGAATTTGCCCGCACTGCTAGTATAATGTAGCCACTTTGGGAAAGCCTGGTCTAATATATATGTAGGTATGTAAAATATCAAGTATTCATTTTCGAATTTCATTTATTTGCTTTTTACTCATACCTACATAGCCATACATTTACCAACGAATGTAAATACCAGCAACAACTAAATAGGTAGTTTATTATTGATTGTCGCAATTATGTACAAGTATGTGGATATATACATATGTATGTATGTTTATGTCTCGGGTCCGGGTGTTTGGTCCGCAAAGCGGAGGCTTGGGCTCTGTAGCCACTAAACATTAAATATTGGCGACAACGATATCAGAAATGTGTTTTGCATATAAATAAAGACTATTGGAATTTGAAGCTACCCAATTTGCCAAACGATTTCGAATCGAAGTCGATTACGACTAATTCTCGTGAGCAATTTGTTTCGACAGCGGATGAAAAGCACGGTTCGCCGGCGCACTGTGCTACAGTGTTTCACCTCCATATAGATTCTATGTTATAGGATGTGGGCACAAATATAATTATGGTTTGCAAATACTTTACTTCTAAACCACACGTAGCGGATTTTTCACCTGATTAAAAAGTTAAATTTTACTTGAATTCGGGGGATTAGGAGATTGAACTGAATATGAATCACATTATAGGAGTCAGGCGAATGAGGTTTAAGGTTTTAGCTTGAAATTATTTTGAAGATGATTTTTACCGGTTTACAAAGTCGAATTACAAAAATTATGAATATGAATTATTGAAATATGTGTGTCAAGCGAAAGAATGGGTTTAAAACCCCTCAGTCCCTCTGGATCCCCACCTGCCATATACAGATACATTATAAAGTTTAAAAACATACACTAAGAAAAAAGTAACATGATTTTTTCAGCCAGCCATTTTTGGTTTCTCCATGTTGGCGACTTAAAATTTTTGAACAGAAAAAGTAGTTTTTACTGTATCTGTAGCAGAGTGTGAAGAGATGCTTCCGACTGTTCGCTAGCTTTCAGCAGGGTTCGAATGCCATTAGACGGAGCATGCCATTTTTGATTACTATTTTTTGTTTCCTTAATTGCGAGAGAACATCTGTGACTTGGAGAACTAAACGATTTCAAACGAAAAGGTCTCCAAAAATAAATCTGTTTAAAATAAACAAAAGGTCCTTTAACGCCAAATCATATGTGTTGTAGGTCGAAAAACAAGAAGATAGTTTATTTTTTCTCTATATAAATAAAATGCGAACATAAAAATAATACTTCTTATTAAAAAATTATTTTATGCATTTGCGAAAAACGCTTTAGTGCAGAAAGTCCGTAAACCATGCAGGTTTCTATTTTCTAAAGGTAGAATACCGTACTATTACTTCAACAGTGTCAAAAAAAAAAAAAACATTGAGCTAAGTATGCAGAAATTACCGCTACCTTCTCGTCTATTAGTAATAATAGATTGGCGCTTACACAATATGTTAGTGTTTGGCGGAGCTTCTCCTCCGATTTGTGGCGTGCGCCTTGACGTTGTCACTGTTTTACGCCGACTCCGAATGGCGATTGCATTTTTATGAGAAGCTGTTTTTCATAGCTTGCCTGCCGAGGCGCGACCGCTGTTAGAAAAAAACGGGCTTGAACCCAGGCCCTACGCACTGTTAACCACTACCCCACAGTGGCCGCTGTTTCTTCTTCTACGTTGTGTAAATATTCCACAGATATTAGTGTATCACTAGAACAAAATATGTATTAATTTTTACTATGGGGGTACATGTACATTCAAGACTTTAAAGCCGTTTTTCTCGAGTTTTGCTTTCTTGAGTTATGACACTATTGAAGTAAATGAGCGATATACATATGTATATTTTTTACCATTCAATTAAGCGTTGCCATTTTGGAAATATATTATATATATATATTTTTAATACTCGATTCGATGAGAAAAAGCGCAATCGAATCGATTTCGAGGCGTGCTTGATTGGAACTCGTCCTAGTTTTGTGGCAAAATGGGTATTTGCTCATTTATGTATGTATTCAATTTGCATACCTTCTTTTTTCCTCTTTGGTCCAAATATGCAAATCCATACAAACATATTTACTTAATATGCATCTCCATTTAAAAACTTACGTGTTTCCTGAAAAATAAGATTTTCTGAGTTGTGAAATTTTTGGTAAATGAGCGCCATATGTTTGTTTATTATTAGTAGACTGCGGATGTTTATGCACAAAACGAAGCTTAAAAATATGTACTACATAACTATAAACAAAATATATACAAATTTAAACATTTTGCTTATAATCCCCATGTCCATGGGATGGTTAGCTTCTACAGAAATCGTTATGCGGGTCTCCGAACCTGGCGGCCATGTGGCCAATAGTCCAGGGTCGCGTTAGTATTCCTGTTAGAAGTCTAACGTTTGGCTTTGAAATCCTTAATAGACATCTTGTTCTTCGTCCATCGAGCCGTGGCCAGAGTGAGCGCGATACCATGCGGGCGTGCAGATTTTCCCACCTATAGTAAATCTCTATACCTCTGAAGACAGAAATCGCAGGGGGGTTTCACGATCTAGATCGCTTCCCCGAGCCCCATCCCTGATCCCTTTCAAGCACATTCGCCCGCTACCTCATTTCCTGGGACACCACAAAGCCTCGGGACCCAGTAAATATTGATTATATGTTGTTGTAGAGCTTGTAGGGATCTTCGGCATCCTTCCTTACTCATATCGAGTTAGTAGTTGCCGACCCTAAGGCTTTGATAGCCGCCTGACTGTCAACAACGAAGGCAAGTTTAGATGAAGCTAGGTCAATCATGCTCACCAACCTTACCGCCATGTGGATTGCATATATCTCTGCCTGATAAACACTGCAGTGATCTGGGAGTGTATAGGAATCTCTCAGATACTACGTTTACGCGTAGGCTAATTCACGAATTCCACAACCCTACTGTTGCGATTCTCGCTAGTGCGTTGCTACTTTTCCAAAGCTCTTTATTTCATGATTCCCGAACTATGCATAAACGGGACCACTTTTGAATTTATGAAATGAAGAATTCCTGAATTCTGTCACATAATCGTAGTAAGAGATAACTTCGCTTATAGTTAAGTGGCACATATTTATAGGCTTCGATTGCATAAACATCCGCAGCCTAAATATTAGGCTCATTTTATTGCAACCGACTGACAGAAGAATACTGGGTACGATAAGGAAATAAATACATGCGAAACCACAACACAATCTCGGCTTTTATCCAAGTTGAGCCAGGCCGGTTTAATATATGCCATAGAGTTCCAGTATCCTTATTTATTTAATTCGTAGATAAACATATGTATTCTATTTAATTTTTTTTTTTTGAAATTTGCCATTTTTCGACATTTCACCAGTTATTTTTTTCTCAAAAACTGGACGTGCTAGAAAAATTGCTAAATGCACTTCAAGTTAGCGTCAAAAAAATTATAAGATGAGGTCGAACGCGTTTTTGAGATAAAATACGATCAAATTTTGTTGAACCGTGTAATTTATGAAGTTTTTGTTAAATGTTCATATTGTTGTCTTAATATAGAAAAAGCTGCTCAATTTATTTAGGTATTTACGGATTAGCTACCCGATAGCTTCTGGATAATTCTAGCAATGCATGTTTTAAAACATTCTTACAATAATGTTAGTAATTTCAGTGTTGGTCAGAAAGTCATATTTTGTTTCTTTTAGAAAATGAAGTAAAAGGCGTTTTTTTGGCAAATTATATGAATTCATCTGTTAGATCGATTTATTTTTCGACGATTTCTTCCTGCATCAATTATTTTTATTTCGTTTCAAATCTATTCAAAAATTAATTTTGTTATTTCGATCTGGCATCACTATTGTGCGCAAATATGTAGTACATATTTGAATCTTCAAGCTCTACTGATAGGAGCCAAAATGTGCATGTATGTACATTAAAAATAACGTGTAAAATTCTTTAATAAAAAATTATTACACATTTACATTTACAAAAAACGTATACATATAACATGCCAACATACATACATATAATACATATATGTATATACATACATATGTACATACATAAATAGTATTAGTGTAAATAAAACATCTACAAAAGAAACGTAAACATACTACTGTATAGTGTGCTATGCAAGATTATTGGAATCAACCAGAAATAACAACCGCCACGACTGTATACAACCAAATATGTATTCATATGTACATACATACATACAAAAGAAAATAGAAGGGCACATAAAGAGTGAATAAAGAAAAAGAAAAAGTGTGGCTTGCTTATGGTCAAAAGTGCAGCGGCTAATGTTGTCTCAGGAGGGAGAGACGGTAAACAATTTAAAGGTGAACGCGAAACGGTTGCAAATGTGGCAAACTTTTAGTTGCGCGCGCACTGCTAAGTTGCCTCAACCTGAGCCAGTCTTATAATAGCCATTTCAAGATCGAATGATTGATTGATGGACATACACATGGCCTAACAAGTTGACTGACGAATCGAATGATTAGCCGCCTCATTCAGCGGACACACAATTGGGGGATTCACAACGGTGTCGTAAGCGTCGTATTGTTGCATGGCGTAAACTTTAAAAGCTTAAATAAATGTTTAGAGAACTTAAAACCACAATTAACTATTTTTTAACACTGTGAAAATTCATAATATGACTGTGATAGTACTTTGCGAACCCTCTTAATATATTTTTTAGGCGTTTAAAGTTTACGACATACAACAATACGACACTTACGACACGGTTGTGAATACCCCAAATGTAGTCATAGCTGATACTTAAGCCACTATTCCTAAAACAACTGCATACCTATGTGAATATGTATGCACATGTGTTCATATAAATGTACCTCCATATATGTATGTATATTCGTATGTAACTTTACATACAAATTTATTTATACGTACAGCACGATAAAAGCATATTGATTGGCATAAATTTACATGTATGTATGTTAATGCGGGCCAATTTGTACGGGAGATTTTTTCGACTATGCGCGTATAGCACAGAAGGATTCTACATACGTGTAATTCTAAGCAAATTTGCCAAAGAAACCAATGACCTAAAATAAATTTCTTAGCATTTTTCTATATTGTCGTAAAGAGGTGCTTAAATAAAAACATCCTATAAGAGTTTTTTGGTATGAGGAATCCATTTCTGCACTTTTCTTTTTCTTAAAACTTCCACCAGAGGCGCCACATATTTTCGCAATTTAGTAAATTGATTTTAAGCGCATGGTTTCTTCGGTAAATCCGATTAGAATTACACGAAGAATCCTCGATCAAAAAGAAATTGACCCGCCCTAATGTATGTATGTGTGTCATTGCATTGTTGTTCTCTACTCCGAGTGTAATGTGCATACTAATCTAAATACATATAAATAAAATTTGCAACTATTTTAAGAACTCGAAAACCACAGAAAGTAAGGCTGGCGACAACTGTGAAATAAATAAACAATAACCAAATCAAAAAATCTAGTGAACTTCTTTTGCTGCACTTTCTAAGAAAGGCAAAACTCGAGAGTGGTCACTTCTGACGAAAACATTTTTGAATGTGGCGAGGTCGGGGTGTGTGAAAATTTTCTTTAAAGAATGCCACAATGTACTGCTTGATCGGAGTTCCACTACAAAGTCCGATTCTGATTTGTTTTTAGGATTCTCAGCAAGAAATTCTGATGGTATTCGAACGGTGCTGCCATAAACCAACTCGGCAGGTGGTGCACACCGATCTTGCTTGTAGACGGTCCGCAAGCCAAGGAGAATTGTCGGCAATGAGTCCGTCCAGCGTTCCGAGTCGATGCAAAGTAGAGCACATTTCAGTGTCCGGTGCCACCTTTCCACGATGCCGTTAGATTGTGGGTGGTAAGGCGTTGTCGTCAAGTGTTAAATCCCGAGTGACTTTGTTAATTCAGCGAAAAGTGTGGAAGTGAACTGTATATCTTGATCTGAGGTAATTACTGTAGGCACTCCATATCTCGCAATCCAATTAGTAGTCAAAGCTTTAGCAATAGTTGGTGCGGTCATGTCTGCCATCGGTATTGCCTCGGGCCACCTCGTGTACCGATCGATAATAGTTAAGCAGTACCGACATCCGCAGTGGAGTGGAAATGGCCTGACTACGTCAACGTTGATGTGATCAAACCGCGAGTCACACGATTCATAGCGCTGAAGTGGATAGAACGTGTGCTGATTAGTCTTCGCCTTTTGGCACTACATGGCAAGTAAGTGCAGTTGTGCTTCTATAGCACGCGGTATAAATCGACGGTAGAAATTGATTGTGGCCAAAAAACGCTTGAGTTCATTGACCGTATTTGGCCTTTTACAGCGATGGATTGCCTCCACGCGTTGTGGCCTTTATCCGAGACAATGTGCCCAAAAAATATAATTTCAGACTTACCAAACACCGACTTGTATACATTTATTCGCAAATTATGCAGTTGTAGTCGTTCAAAAAGCTGACGCAGATGCGACAAATGCTCGCTTGAAGACGAAGAGGCTACACAAATGTCATCCATGTATAGAACAACGAAATCCAATCCGCGTAGAACCTCATGAATGAGCCTCTGGAAGGTTTTAGCAGCATTTCTTAGCCCAAAGGTCGTGTAGACAAACTTAAACAGCCCGAATGGTGGTCAGCAGAATTCACCGGAACCTGATGAAAGGCCTTTTGAAGGTCGACTTTCGAGAATATCTTTTTACCATTTAAGCTGCTTGTAAAGTCCTGAAGATAGGTATGGGATACCTATCCGGGATCGTTATCGCGTTCAATGGTCTATAGTCCCCACAAGGGCGCCATGAGCCGTCCGCCTTTTTCACCATGTGGAGCGGTGTCGAGGTTGTAATTAATTTGTTTGTTCCCCTGCACTCACTCGGTAAAGATGTGGAGCCCTAGCGCTCCTCCGGCTCTGTTGCCGGCCAACGCTCGCTCTTGCATGGAGCCCTAGCGCTCCCTCGGTGCTGCCGTATTAGGCAGTGCTGCTGCAATTGCTGGCGCTTAACTTCACGCGGAGCACTGGTGCTCCACCGGCTCTGTTGCCGGCCAACGCTGGTAGCCAGCAATTACCCAAATATAAAATTAAAACAAGACTTGACAGTTCGATTTGAGGGTACGCGGAATAATGCCGCTAATTTTATTTTCACTAAAAGACTTAAAGTTAGCTGCTTTCGCCGATACAACAGGGTTGCATCAATATCGTAAATTTATATTTGTAATCTTTTACCTTAGGCGAATTCATATAAGGTGATTTGTAGGGTTGCAACATGTATGCTTGATCGCATTACAGCGGACTAGCCCAGTTACTTCTCGGCAAACGGCATATACCCAGTTTCAATAAACTGTCAAATTCCGCTCTGGCGGCTGCCAATTTATCTGGCGGAAGGCGTCGGGGCCGCGCGAAGACTGGCGGACCACGAGTTTCAATATGGTGCACCACTGCTAACTTAGCTAGACTTCCAAGTTGAGCCAGCTACGTTAAACAAGCAAACTCTTTCAATAACGTGCTGTAGACGCAAGAGGTGCCAAACGTTTTAATGGTCAGTGCGCTGTCTTGTACAATTCTTCCTATAGCTGTCAGCGAAGTTGAGTTGTCAATTAAACGTTTGCTCCTTAAGTCGACCAACAAATCGAAATTCGCTATAAAGTCAGCTCCTATTATACCAGATGTGACATCAGCGATCAAAAAAGTCCACAAGAATTCGCGCCTGAGACCCAAGTCGACTTTCAGAAGCGCTTCACCGTAGACTTTAATAGGCGTACCGCTAGCAGCGAATAGTTTCATTACTGTTTTTTGAGCTTTTTGGAATCACGGAGACGTCTGCGCCAGTATCAATAAAAAAATTGAGGCTAGACAATGTGTCGGAGAGTTTAAGGTGGTGTATGACTGCAGAAGCTTGCTCGCTAGCCCGCACTGCAGCTTCCGCCAAGTGGCGTCATTGGTGAGACTGCTGAGTGTTGTAGTTGCAAGGGCTTTTGCACTTGCGGCATTGGGCATTACCGGCCACCAATCTCATCTCATTGAAGAGTTGGATGGGCTTGAGATCCCCTAAGGGCATGTCGGACAAGACACGTTGCACGCGTCTCTGCTGGCTATCCGCAAAATGGGAAATAAGTTTACTCTTAATATAGTCGTATCGTTTTTGTGCTGGTGTGGCGTCGAAAATTGCGCTTAATTCATCTAATTTGTTTGGTAGTACCTGTGCCATAACGAGGTTGTATTTTCTACCATCATTTGAAACTCCCGTAGCCGTAAACCAGAATTCTAGGGACAAAAAATTCGACTCTATGTTTGTGTTGCTCATGTTCGGTGGATTTATTCGTGGGGCCATAGTTGCGTCTACGTGCAATTCGGGCAGATGTGTCCCGATTTGTTGAGATGGTGGCGCAATTGGCAGCTGACCGGTATTCAACGTCTGCGATGGTGCTTATTTACTAAGCTCGGAGTCATCTCCTTGGAACGGCATCTCTAGGATTCGGCAGAATTACCTTTCCAGTTCGGGGTCACGATTGGATGACTTCTCGTTTGTTATTTTATAAAAAAATGCTCAAAAAAGGTTTTTAAATAATGATTTTTATTAAATTGTGAAAAACGCGTCTTTTCTTGGTTTGACGTAAAAAGGAAGAGAGAGAAAACCAGGACAAAAATATAGTAAGGTAGAACCGCTGAGAGTCACTTTTAAAATTCTTGACGTTTCCAAACAATTTAATTTTTAAATTTACTCACAAACTCACACACACATTTTCATTTTCTATCTCAAGCAACAACAATTTCGAACGATTTAAATTTTTTATTTTCACTTTTATACAGGCTAACCTAATATTCACGCACGCCGCCAATTTATTGTCAAAAATTTCTCATGCACATGCAACTTGTATGAGATCAACCGAAATTGAACGGCGTGCGTATGAAGCTAACTCAATTTCCAATTTTTGTTCTGCGCGTGACATTTTGATTTGACGTTTCGCTCAATGAAATCAAATGCAAACGCATGCAAGTCAATTTCGGGTGACGCAAAAAAACAAATTCGACGGCATGCGTACCAAAACGCAAGCCGCGAATATTAGGTTAGCCTGATATGATTTTAAAATGTTGGCAAACTTAAAAAAAAAATCATGGCCGACAAATTGAGAGAACGGTTCTACCTTGCTATGTTTTTATCATGGAGAAAACGGCTGTTAGTGTGGTTTACTACTATAAAACAAAAAGGTATGTAAGGGTTGCTTGCATTCAAGAAAAGTACGTGGCGTAAGCGTTGCCACATTTCTATATGGGGTATAATAATAATAACAGATTGGTATTTACACAATGTGTTAGGCACGGTGCATATTAGAGCGATACGATATGCGATACGATACGCGATATGATACGAAAGCGACATCGACATGTTGAGTACATGGGAATTGGTAGGAAGCGATGAAAACTGTACACACCTGCACGACAGCGACACTGCTGCGAGATAATATCGCTTGCGTATCGGCCGTGCAACACGGTTTGCTATCACATCGCATATGGTATCGCGTGTCGTTTCGATCTAATGTACACTGCGCGCATGTCGATGTCGCTTTTATATCGTATGGCATGCCGTATCGCTCTAATGTGCACCGTGCCTTAGACTTTGGTCGAGCTTATCCTCCGATTTGTGGTGTACGCCTTGATGTTGTCATACAAAGGGGAGGGATCTACAGTTTTACGCTGACTTCGAACGGCGATTGTATTTTTTATGAGAAGCTGATTTTCATGGCTGAATACACTCGGAGGTTTGCCATTGCCTACCGAGGAGCGAAAAAACCTTTTTATACCCGAGCGCACTTGTGCACAAGGGTATATTAATTTTGTTCACATAACGGTTGTTTGTAACAGCCAAAACGAATCGAGATAGATATAGACAAATGTATACATAAATGCTCAGAATGAATAGAGAAGTCGATTAAGCCATGTCTGTCTGTCCGCCCGTCTGTCCGTCCGTCCGTGTACACGATAACTCGAGGAAAAATTGAGATATCTCAACGAAATTTGGTATGTAGGTTTCCATTTATCCAAGGTAGGTTGGTATTGAAAATGGGCGAAATCTGACTGCAACCACGCCCACTTCCCACATAACGGTAATTGCCAGAAATAAGAAAACTGTGATATTTTAGTAACTACTGACAATAATTCACTCAAAATTCATATTTACAAAATTTTCAGAAGAAAAATAAGAATATTATAAATTTTTGGAAAACCGCTGCACCAATTTCTTCCGAACAGGCACAGTTATTGGCCTTGGTACAATGTACCAAATGGCCGAAAATTTGTTAAATCGGACAAGAATCACGCCCACATCCCATATAACGGTAATTTAGAGAAATACAAAATCTTCGATAAATCGGTAAATATTAAGGCTAATTTATTCAAAATTGATGGATGCAACAATTCTTTACCAGGAAATACATTTATGGTAAAATTTTGGAAAATGGGCGTGGCACCGCCCACTTATGATCACATATATGAATATCGGTAACCGTTCTACCAAACTCGGTATGGTTATTGTGCTTGCCACATAAAAGCAAAACGTTGAAAATTATTGAAATCGGACTAAAATTACGGCCGCTTTTCATATAACGGTAAATTTCAGAAATGCTTGAAACTTCAATATTTCGAAATTTAAGGACGCTAATTTACTCAAAATTGATACACCCCGGCTTACCATGTAGCGGTAGCCTTCGGAAAGGTGAAAAACATATATTTAATACTTGCGCCGGGTATTTAATGTTCGGCTCCGGGGTATTTGATGTTGGTCGGAAACTGCGACTAAACCCAGGCCCTGTGGAATGGTAACGCACACTGCTAACCACTACACCACAGCGGCTGCCATATGGGGTATGGGGTTTCATAAAATTATACGAAGGAAGAAAAATCTTAACCCTAGATGGCACTTGTTCGTCGAATTGACGACGCGAATATTTATTTTCTTTTTTTTATTATATTAGCTCTCAAATATTTTTTTGTAGTATGAGTCGTTGCTAACAGCGCTCTTACACGATATGTATTTGTATATCGTCGTTTAAAGTACAAAACCGCGTATTAACAAATGCAAAAAAAGACACTCATATTTCAAAATGGTTCTCTTTTTTATAAAGCAATCGTATTTCTGGCCAAGAGCTTGTGTGAGCAAATCCAATTTTTGGCAGCCAATGTCAGTTACGAGGTTTTGCAGAATGACGATGCGCTGTTTTGTACTTTAAACGACGATATGCAAATGCCACATTTTTTTTATCTACTCGTATTTACCATATATTAGAACGTACATATGCAAATACATATCGTGCAGCCAATTTTTCACAGAGCAAGAACGAGTGCGAATCGACCTCGTTAAGACGTCGGTCTGGTAAAGTCGTTTGGGTGAACTCGAAACGAAGTCCTTTTTTTGTATGCAAACCGCAATGTCGTGCCGACTTCGTTTTTAACCGACTTCCAAAAAAGGAGGAGGTTATCAGTTCGTCGGAATATTTTTTGTATTTTTTTTTTTTTATGTATGTTACCGCATAACTTTGGACCACGTCAACCGATTTCGGTTTTTGCATCGGAAAGGTAGTGTTTCAGAGGTGGTCCCATACTAATCTGGTTGAGATCCGATCAGTGGATCATGAGATATATATATATATATATATTTTTTATATGGGAGTTGAAGTCGGTTTTTTTTTGCTAAAAATTACTTGTTTCTCATCAAATCGAAATCGTTACGACGTCGGTCTGGTGAAGTCGTTTGGGTGAACTCGAACTGACGTCGAAATGAAGTCGTTTTTTTAGATAGGGGGTATCGGTCTTCTTTTTTCCACTGCTTAAAACTGCTTTATATATCGATGGCTGAGTGGAAGATCGACCTATCTCGGCAGCCAGTTCGAAAACGCTCTATCTCAAAAAACTTCTCAAGAACGCCCTGTTTCAGAATTTAATTGAAAAACACCCTATCTCAAAATTCGGTTCAAAAACGCCCTATCTCACTTCAAAATGTATTGAAAATATGCTGATATAGGGCGTTTTTGAATCGGCAGCTGAGATAGGGCGTTTTTGAAACGAAGTCTGAAATAGGGCGTTCTTGAAAAGTTTTTTGAGATAGAGCGTTTTCGAACGGGCTGCCGAGATAGGTCGATCTTCCACTCAGCCATCGATATTTTCTTTTAATTCAGAGTGAAAAGTTTGAAATTTTTAGGAATCCTTGCTGATTTGTTTTTTGTTTTTTTAATATTGCACACAATTTGAAATTGGATTTGTATAGTTTTTGTTAAAGATTTTGACCATCCTTTTGCAGCTCGCTAGTATATCGGTTTTGCGGTTCGCCGGCGGGTCGTTTTTGCGGCCCGCTCCCGATTTCTCCTAGTGTTTCCACTAGATTTCGTCAGTCAACAGTCAAAGGTATCTTAACTTGACTGAAAAAAAGTTATAACATTGACAAATACATAGTTTGGGAAGAGCCTGCCTGAAACTATACAAAAAAGCAAAATAAGCAATAAGGTTGTATAGAATTGACAACAACAACCACGCTGTCGAGTTTAAATAGCGGCAAATCAGCAGCACTTGATAGTAGTTGGTTGAATAAGGAAAATGAATTAGCAACAAGAGTTTACGGGATGTACATAGCTCAGTGGTTAACGCTTCTGACTTTGGACATCGAATTCGCAGGTTCGATCCCTGCTGAAGTCTAGAAAAAAGAAGTCTGATGAAGAGATGTAGTGATCTCCGAAATAACTGCTATAACTTCTACCGCTTAGACTTTGTTGCTTTTTCTATTTGTCCTAATAAATAATCGTGGTACAATGCTCAATAAAAAAAAAATAAAAAAAAATAAAAAAAATAAAAAATAAAAAATTTAAAAAAAAGTTTATTTCATTTTTAAGTTAATAGCAAAATTTAAACAAAAACTGAAAAGAATCGACTTATACACACAATAAATAAAGCATTAATAAAACGCACAAAAAACACCGAATTTAGTTTTACGTCGGAAGCACTGTAGAATAAATCAAAATAGGCGTCGTCGAATCGACGAACATGGGCATTGGCGTATAAATTGGAATACATATCTACACACTAGAGATGGGTAACTCAGCGCTGAGCGGGGCTGTTGAGCTGACTCCCAGCAGAGTGTCGCACTCTCAGACTCACTTCTAAAAAAAAATATGACTCAGTAACTCAATAAATATTCGCCACATAGTCGGTACTCAGAGTAAAGAATGAAAATAAAGTCGAGAAAATTGCGAAAAATTTAATAGTTGTGAAGATTTACAATTCGTTCAAGTTATTCAGCGCACCAGCTCTGCAGCGTATACCAACTAATTTCCTCTTAACAGCTCTGCAGTGCAAACCAACTCCACATCGCTCATCAGATCTGCAGCACATACCAACTCTATTCCTTTTAAAAGCTTGACAGTGCAAACCAGCTCTGCAATGCTCATCAGCTCAAAAGCACATATCAACTCTATTGCTTTTAACAGCTCTATAGTGCAAACCAGCTCTACAACACATATCAACCCTGTTCCTTGTAACAGGTCTACAATGCAAACCATGATTCAATAATACAAGATTAGATAATTATTGACAGCTGTGGTTTGACACTCCTTTACAAAAGGTTGCATTTACGAAGGACAGAGAAAGGGCAAGAATGCAATCCCTTGTTGCGAAAATGGTAGTAGAAAAGTACGCAAAGTAGGCAATTAGTAGTGAAATTCCTTTTGTAAATTCTAATGTATTTGCAGGAAATCTGGCGTTTTAAACGAAATGTTGAACGTAATATTGATATATTCTACGTGAATTACGTAATTTATATGCTATTTAGCCGTATAAAAACTGCAAAATGACTCAAAATTAAAATACGACTACTATGAGATTGATGTAAACATCCAATGCTTATGTTTTCATCAGTTAAATATGCTTCATATGCATATACAAATAAACATATTGCACAAAAGCTTATACTTTTATTTCACACCAAAGCTACACTGTTTCCATGTAAATTTGCAAAGAAGCAACACGGTGCCACTGCTAAGGGAGTGTTGCGAGAGAGACAACTGTCAGTTTATCGAACCTTGTATTATTGAATCATGAGTGCAAACCAGCTCTACAGCGCTCATCAGCTGAATAGTGCTAACAACAGCGCTAACCAACTCTAGGCTGTGTTGCCTCGACAGCAACGTGTCATAGCTCAATTTTGCCACCCCACTGAGCTGACTCATTAAAAGGAGCTTGAGTTATTGAGTTAACTCGCTAAATTTCAATGAGTTACCCAGCCCTAATACATACAAGCAAATAATTAACAAAATGAAAGTAGTAACGAAATTTACAGGATGTGCTGTCGAGCATTTAAACTTTTTACGAGCCAAATACTTACAAAAAATACAAACCTTTGCAAAATCTGTGCACACTTGACATAGCCTTACCCATATACATATTTGCATATATGAATGTGTGTAGTTTATGCACATGTTTATACGAATGCCTTGGTGCTCGTATATTTATATGGTGTCAAATTAATTCTTATCGTATTCCAGTAATATACGCATTTGCGAAAGTATACTAATAAACAACTAATAACACAGTGTTAAAAAAAATAATTATTAGAATACACCCGAAACATAACATAGTGCAGGTTGCAGGTAGGGTTGAAGACACCATGAAAATAGGTTTATTATAACTGGTCCCTGACTACTTTTTTATCTGACCTTGAAAATTTTTAAATCGGACGTGAACTCGCTAAATATCGACAAGCTCGGTTTTTGTCCGATTTTCAAAATTTTCTAGGTTGTCTTAAAGTGGTCAAGCGTATTGTGTATGTAATTAAATTTGGTACAAATTTGTGGACTAGTTTTCGAGGTATACATACTTATTTGATATATGTATGTAAGTGGCGACCCCAATTTCCAAAAAGTTTAAGAAAATCCATTTTTTTTCTAAAAGAAAATTGTAAATACTAATTGTGAGTAAATAATTATTAAAGAATTCTTTAGGTCACTGCGTAAAAAATCTGAAAATGCAACATATATGTATGTATGTACTCACATGTACATACATATGTATGTACCTGCCTACTTTATAAAGTGACAGTGACACTTTTCTCATGACAAGTATTTTCCGTATTGTCAGTGAATTCGATGATTTGGAGAGTGTTTTGTTTCATAAAAATAATTATCACCACCGTTTCAATTCCATGAAAAATTCCACTGAAGAAGTAACCAAACCGTCGTTGTCCGGTTTTAAAATTATCGTTGACAAAATTGTCGCCAGTTATATGAAATGTATATGCAATAATTGCATTTGCATTTATTATATTTAGATATATTAAAATTATTGAAATATACTGAAATGTGCGCAATTACCATATAAACAAATTTTCAAAATTCTCATGTGAAAACTTTCCGATGGAGATACTTTGTTACCTGAGTGGACCTATTCAAAATTTGATTGAAAAACACCCTATCTCAGAATTTGGTTGAAGCAGGCTCTATCTTAGAATTCGGTTCGAAAACGCCCTATCTCAGCTGAAAGTACATTGAAAATGTGCTGACAATGGGCGCTTTTGAATCGACAGCTGAGATAGGGTGTTCTTCAGCCAAATTCGGAGTTAGGGAGTTTTTCCGTCAAATTCTGAAGTAGGGCATTCTTGAAAAGATTTCTGAGATAGGGTGTTTTCGAACTGGCCGCCGAGTTAGGTCGATCTTTCAGTTTTGTCGCTATTGTCGCGACAATTGTCAGCGCCGTTGTCACCGTCGCTTTGCAAAAATTGTCACAGTTGCCTACAGATGCCTTTAAAACAGAAAAAATTTCGCCGACGATTCTGGCTCTGACAGCAATTTAAATGGAAAATGATTTTTTTATTTTCTATCAATTTGCATATAAAATTCAAAAAATTAAAATCATTTTTCACTTAAATTCTTCTTCTTCTTTATTGGCGTTGTAACCGCCTAAGCGATTTTGGCCGAGTCCAAAACAGGAGGCCAGCCATTACTCTTCTGTGCTAACTGACGCCAATTTGGAAAAGCTAAGTCTTTCTCCACCTGGTCTTTCCAACGCAGAGGAGGCCTTCCTCTTCCTCTGTTCCCAGCATCGCGGCCCGCGTTGAAAATTTTCAGAGCAGGAGCGTTTCTGTCCACTCGAACGACATGGCCAAGCCAGCGGAACCGCTGAATTTTAATTGGCTGCACTTTGTCTATATCGTTGTAAAGCTCATACAGCTCATCGTTAAGTCGTCTGCGATATTCGCACTCACCGTAAATCTTTCGCAGAATCTTTCTCTCGAAAACTCAGATGCTTATATTGTCCATGCCTCCGTGCCATGCACCAGCACAGGCATAATGTAATGAGTGACTTATAGAGTGTGATATTTGTACGACGAGAGAGGACTTTACTTCTCAATTGTCTACTCAGCCCGAAGTAGCAGTTGTTGGCAAGAGTGATTCTCCCTTGGATTTCAAGGCTGATATTATTTTTGGTGTTAATTCTGGTTCCCAGATAAACGAAGTAGTCTACTTTTTCAAACTTGTGACTGTCAACAGTGACGTGGGTGCCAAGACGCGTATGCTCTGACAGTTTGTGTGATGACAGGAGATACTTCGTTTTGTTCTCGTTTATCACTAGACCCATTCGCTTTACTTCTCTATCGAATCCCGAGAAGGCAGATCAGACGTAGCATTATTTTTAACGATAATATCGATGTCGTCGGCATACGCCAGCAATTGTACGCTCTTGTAAAGTATTGTGCCTGAGCGGTTCAGTTCTGCGGCTTTTATTATTTTCTCCAATATTAGATTAACGAAATCACACGAAAGGGAGTCCCCTTGTTTGAAACCTCGGTTGGTATCAAACGACTCGGAGAGGTCCTTCCCTATTCTGACAGAGCTGGAGGTATTGCTCAGCGTCATTTTACACAGCCGTATTAGTTGCGCGGGGATACCACTCGGAGAGGTCCTTCCCTATTCTGACAGAGCTGGAGGTATTGCTCAGCGTCATTTTACACAGCCGTATTAGTTGCGCGGGGATACCAAATTCAGACATTGCGGCATAAAGGTAACTTCTCTTCGTGCTGTCGAAAGCGACTTTGAAATCACAAATAGGTGGTGCGTGTCGACCCTATTCTCGCGGGTCTCTTCCAAGATTTAGCGTATTGTGAATACCTGATCTATGGTGGATTTTCCGGGCCTAAAGCCACACTGATAATGTCCAATCAGTCCGTTGACGGTAAGCTTCAGTCTTTTGCACAATACGCTCGATAAGACCTTATAATCTATGCTTAGAAGGCTGATTCCGCGGTAGTTGGCGCGTATGGCGGGGTCGCCTTTCTTGTAGATTGGGCAGAGCACACTTACATTCCAGTCGTCGGGCATGCGTTCATCTGACCATATTCTGCATACCAGCTGATGCATGCACCTCATCAGCTCCTCGCTGCCGTACTTGAATAGCTCGGCTGGCAGGCCGTTAGCTGCGGCAGCTTTGTTGTTTTTCAGCCGGGCAATCGCTATTCGTACCTCGTCATAGTCAGGCGGTGGGACAGCTACTCCATCATCATCGACTGGGGACTCAGGTTCGTCTTCTCCACTACTTTCAGCGCTGCTACCATTCAGTAGGTTGTGAAAGCATTCCCTCCACAATTTAAGTACATTCTGAACATCGGTGAGTAGGTCGCCATTGTTGTTCTTACAGGAGGTCGCCCCGGTTTTGAAACCTTCCGTAAGTCGCCTCTGGAAGAATTTTCGGACGTTCTTCCTGTCAGTCAGCATCTCAAGCTCTTCGCGCTTACGTATTTCGGCCTCTCTCTTCTTATTGCGGCAAATACGTCTCGCTTCCTTCTTCAGTTCCCTATAACGGTCCCACATGGGTGGCGATCGCAGCATGGCCCTATAGGCGGCATCTTTTTTCTCTGCGGCTTCTTGACATTCCTCATCGTACCAGTTGTTCTTTCGGGCTCACTGAAATCCAACTACTTCTTCGGCGGCGGTACTTAATGATCGGGAAATGTGGTTACACTGGTCGAGTATGTCGGATTGTTGAAGAGTGCTCTCAGAGAGCAGGTGTGTGAGTCGAGTGGCGAATAAATTGGCCGTCAGTTCTGATTGCAGCTTTTCGACGTTAAGCTTTCCTCGCATTGCATTTTCACTTAAATTGCTTTCGTGAAATTGGCTGTGAAACATTCCGTAAAAATCATCGATTGGGGCACTTGGCACTTTTATTAAAAAAAATTTCTCAGGGCATATTTAGGAGAAAAATACTAATTTCAACAATTTTTATTATTGAAATAAGTAGGATTGATGCCCTTTTTCACTGATAAATTTACTTTTAGAACACTAGCCAGTATTTGATAACTCTTATTAAAATTTTTGCAATAAATGATGGTCAAAGTTGACGAAAATGGAAAGGAATGGGTTTTTCTAAGGTATGTCCGATGAAAACTCCAAACAATCAATTCAAATAATAGATTTATTGACATAATTTCTCAGATTTGAATATCGTCTTTCCAAAACATATGTACATACATGTTTAAAATCGCATAAAAAATAGTCAAGCTGTGTCTAGATATGTATGTGCATCAAGTACGAAAATAACGGTTTTTTTTAATGAAAAATTAGAGGGTTCAGGGACTATTGGAAACTAATTTCCATATTGTATTCGACGCTACTTGGAACCTGCACTATGTTATGTTTCGGATCTATTGTCACACCGTGTAAATAGAACAACAACTCTTAAGTGTGTAAACAAAATACTCTTAAAAATCTTGCTCCATATTGAGTTTATGATGATAATATTTATCAAGTTGTTCAGCTTGAAATTGGTCATATTATTGTTTACGAGTGTTTTCTGTGTTTTTTCATTCGCTACCTATCGCTGCGGTCATTCTTTCTTTTCTTCGAGATTAATCAATTTTAAACTGTTATCACGCAAATGCAAGTTGCAACATCTTATATTGCACGACTATTCTAAAGTAAACAAACAGACCCGATAAGTGTGAAAATCTTAACTCATATGCATGTGCGTGTGTATGAATGCATGGCCATTAGGGCGGTCTAAAAAAGTATATTTTGGTTTTTAAAAAATTATATATAGAACTGCCTCAAAGCTCATGAAGTTTTCCATTTATTTTATATGAAAAAAAAAACAAGTGGTATAGAATTCTTGAAAATCAATATTTTCTATTGGAAACCACTGTTTTTCTTTAGGAGACTTCCAATAATAATTCCCAATTGTATATTTTACCATTTTTAACCCTGAACGGGCAATCTTCGTCGATTCGACGAACACTGTTGCTTTTTTCCATTTTTCTCGCCATTGGACTAAAGAGCGAATTGCTCTAAAATACACAAAAGAGCTTAACTAAAAAGTAGCCCCTGTGTTTTCTTTTTTGTTAAGGTTCATCATTATTAAAAGTAGTTTGGCAATCTTGCATGCAACATTTTTCATACAAAAAATGGGCGATAAAAAGGACTTCGTCGATTCGACGAAGATTACCTTTAACGTATTTAAAATAACGTTACCCCTTAAGGGTTAATACTAACGATTTTTTAGGGGACCCCCATGGCATTTTTTGGCGGCTTTTGGGGGAAAACTTCATAGGTATTGAGGCAGTTTTAAATATCTTTTTTTTTAACCGACTTCCAAAAAAGGAGGAGGTTATCAGTTCGTCGGAATATTTTTTATTTTTTATTTTTATGTATGTTTGGACCACGTCAACCGATAATTCTTTTTGCATCGGAAAGGTAGTGTCTCAGAGGTGGTCCCATACTAATCTGGTTGAGATCCGATCAGTGGATCATGAGATATATATATATATATATTTTTTTTTATATGGGAGTTGAAGTCGGTTCTTTTTTGCTAAAAATTACTTGTTAAATATAGGTATTTTTATTTTCCATTTAGAAAAATTCTAGGGGGTGAGATCTCAACATTTTAAACTTTTCCCCCGCATGTATTTTTGGACAAAACTAATGGGCATGCATTTCAAATTAGTATACATATGAAATATTTTTGAGTCTATATGTATGGATGTACAGATATACCCTACAAGACATTGCTGAGCACTTTAAGCAAACATTCTAACACATTTACACTTTTGTTTTTGTAGTATGGCATAAATGAGTAGTTTGACTATTAGTACTGAGGATTTTCTGATGACAATATGGAGGGGAAAGTACTAAATTTTTTCCCATGACCTGAACGTAAATGTGGACTTTGATAAGCACTTTTGTAATTAGCGATAATCATTAGCGCACACAAGGGGTGGGTTTTGGGGTTCAAACCCCCCCTAAAGCTAATAACCTCAAATACAAATTGTATCTTAAAGCTAAGAATCCAGCTCTCAAGGAAATTATAAGAAATATTGATTATAATTTCTGTTGCTTGAAAAAGCGCTTTGCTTTTGCTGTAAATTTTCATGAGGAAATGAATATACGAGCATTTTTTCTTGAGAGCTGCAAACTGATTTAAGAAATTTTGGTAAAAAATTTCTTTTCCATTTCTCGTCCGTCGTTTTATATGAATTTTTCGTTTTTCTTGAGAGTTCAGTTAATTTTTTCGGTATTCGAAATATTAAAATAATTTAGAAATCGTCAAAAATCACCATTTTTATCGAAACCCAAAAACCAGAAATCGAAAAAAGGAACATAAAAGATCAAAAATTCATGGAATCAATAAATTTATTTTTACTGAGTCTTTTTTAATATTTTTTATTAGGTACTTTTGAAAGTTGAGCGCATCTTGAGTTTATAGAACTTTTTATTAAAAAAAGTTGTTTTTAAGGAAAGAACACAACCGACTTCAATTCTTATATTCAAATTTAGGGGTACCGTTAATTTCTTCATGATCCAATCATCGGATCTCTAAACCAAATTACGGGCCGAACCTTGAGGTACCATCTTTCTACAAAAAAATTATTATATAAACCGGTTCACGTGGTCCAACGTTACGTATTCCGGCGAATTGATAACCTCCCCTTTTATTAAAGTCGGTTAAAAGTGTTTGAGTTCTGTTAATCTTATATAAATAAAGTGTAGTTTATGAATTTTAAAACGCTTATTTATTTATTACATACTGTACATAAAACTTGCATAAATATATTTTAAAGAACGTATTATCTGAAGAAAATTTTCAGTATTTTCCGGTGATATATCTTCAAAAATATAAAACCACCCCTAAAATATATTCCTGGGTGCGCCCCTGGCGATAATGATAATATGAGCACTCATATGATACTCAGACGTCTTGCAGGGTATATATATGTATACACTCGATATACAGTGCCGGGCAAAACTGTAACGTGGTGTAACACTTTTTACTTCAGTCATAGCTATCTTTCCAAGTTCTAACGACTTTCATACTTTTGTTGTACGTTATTATTGGTACACCTGTACTTCCTCTCTCATAATGATTTGAAGTCAATCCAACAACAATAATAAAACCAGCAGACAAAAATGTAAATTAAGGCAGATGTTACAGTTTTGCACTCATATAACTTTAAGAACTTTTTAACAAATTTAACGAGAAAAAAGAACTACTAACACAATGTTCAGTACCCTTTTGCTTGTTTTAGTTCCTGGGTGCGATTTGGCATACCTTATTTTTATCTCTGTAAAACTTCTGGAGGTATGTCCTCCATATATCCTTAGTTTGCTTTCACAGCGTACTCGGTTTTACGGACTTTGATACTTATTAAGCTGTGCTTTTAGTTGATTTCGCAAATTCTCGATGAGATTCATGTACGCGGATTTTGGAGGTCATTTTAAATTAACAAATTTTTGCTTTTTTTTCTAGGCTTTGCGAACATGTTCAGTATGTTTTGAGTGATTTTTCAGCAGAAACTCTCATTTTTTCGACTACATCTTGCAAATTTTGTTGAAATATGAACAGATACTGTTCCTTACGCATAATGCGTACTAACGGACCAACAAAATTTTTTAAATACAACCCCAAACAATTACTGACCGACCACTGTGATTCACAGTTTGCCTTACATGATGCGCATGGGCTTAATTTGGGTATTTGATCCAATACCATGCCCGGCCATCTGATTGAAAGCAATTAATTGAGTCTTGTCAGACCAAATAACCTTCAATTGAAACTTAAAAATATGTTTTTTATTGCATTCTGAAAGGCCTAACATATCCCAATAGGCAACGGTCCGATTTTCGGGCGACACAGCAAAATGCTACCACTCTCGCACATTTTGGTCAAATTATCTTTTTTCTTCTTTTATGATGCCTTTGTGCCAATTTGGCAATTCGTTGCCTCGCTGTCCACTGATTTGCATTAAAGTTTAATACCTTAAGCGCTTCTGTAATAGTGGCTGCATCGCTACTTGCTGCTAAGTTCACAAGATATTGGACCGTAATATTTTTTGATAGACTTCCTTTGCCCTTGGGAACACTTTAGACTATATTTTTTATCAATATAAATATTTTCAAGTAGCAAACTCCACAATTTTTTGTCACTTTCCTGCGGTCCCGCCTTTCCACAGTAAATCTATTATTTACATTTATGGTTCCTGATTAACTACATTATTTACTGGTGATTACTTCTTCAATAAATTACAATACAGAAAAAAGTCATCTGACTTCCAACTAAGTAAAAAATAACTGTAAAATGCAAAACTGAGAGTGAGTGCA
>NW_023458561.1:12967266-12968290 GCF_013731165.1 Rhagoletis pomonella | reverse complement strand
TATCGCAATATGTGTGTCAGTCGAAAAAGGTTTAGCAAGGTTGGGTTTCAAATATTTTGAATAGGGGTGCCACCTGTTTTAAATTAGAATTTAATTCAAGTATGCACAAGTTAAATGAAATATTAAAATATGGCGTGAAACGAAGATGGTAAGATATCCTTAGTTTGAATATTTAGAACAGTGGTACCCAAAAGTTTCAAACGGAAGCGCGGGCACCACTACATTGAAAACGTAACTTGTTTCACTAGTAAAAAGTATGAGTACACTCAAAAAATTCAAACATATAGTAATATAGTTTTTTTTTTATTCAAACTAAAAGCTACATTTAAGAAAAAAGAGTGAAATCAGCACACTCTAAAAATTCGAAAGTTTACTAATTTCGGTTTTTAATAAAAAAAGCTAAATTTAAGAAAAGAAATAAGGAGTAGAAATGTGTTTTTATGTCCAATTAGATAATAAACACAAACTTTTGTTAAATATCCAGCTCCACTCTGAGGGTCTAATTAAAATCAAAGATCATTGAATTTCATTGTAGTATTTCTTTAAATCTTATTCGTTATATATATATGGGCCAATCAATGCAAAATTTACACTAAAAATTTTTTTCCGCTCAAATTATTTTTCTTTGCATTCTTTGGGTTAAAATATGATACAGTATTTTTTTATTTTCATTTGACACATACCGTTTACGAGATATATTTTTTTTTAATTTTAAGCATGCCAAAAAAGGACTTTTTAATATATGCTTCCGCGTAAACAAGCATTTTAATAGAAAACAAACATGATCATCGTACCATTTATGACTTTTTCTTGGCTTTCATATGAGGATTACGAGAAGTCGATACAATTATTTTTTAATACAAAAAATTAGATATTAAAAAAATAATAACAAATTAATTTTTTTTCCAAATTTAGTAATGATTTTTTTTACATTTTTTTATTGAAAACTGTTCTTCAAATACTTAAGTAGAACCTATAAAAATTTCAGAATGGGTAGTTCAAAATTACGCTTGTAATTAAATTT
>NW_023458561.1:12939256-12967166 GCF_013731165.1 Rhagoletis pomonella | reverse complement strand
AAAAATTTCAGAATGGGTAGTTCAAAATTACGCTTGTAATTAAATTTTAAACAACTGCGAAAGCGCTAAAAAACGCGCGCTCTCCTACGCGTGCAACATTTTTCTATGTACCTACTTGTAAGTAACTATAACAGGCTGCATGCTCGCAGCTGAATTTCTTCAGCATTAAAAGACAAGTTCTGAATGTATGTTTTTTTATTAGGGTTCTAATTACGCCCTTCTACAATAATGAATATGAATATCTACTTTTTTCAACGCTTTCTATTCTGAAATCGTTACAAAAAGAATAAGCCTTAATTTTTTCAGGTTCTACTTAAGTATTTGAAGAACAGTTTTCAATAAAAAAACTTAAAAAAAATCATTACTAAATTTGAAAAAAAACTTAATTTGCTATTATTTTTTTAATATCCAATTTTTTGTATTAATTGTATCGACTTCTCGTAATCCTCATATGAAAGCCAAGAAAAAGTCATAAATGGTACGATGATTAAGTTTGTTTTTTATTAAAATGCTTGTTTGCGCGGAAGCATATATTAAAAAGCCCTTTTTTGGCATGCTTAAAATTCAAAAAAATATATCTCGTAAACGGTATGTGTCAAATGAAAATAAAAAAATGCGTGTATCATATTTTAACCCAAAGAATGCAAAGAAAAATAATTTGAGCGGAAAAAAATTTTTGGTGTAAATTTTGCATGGATTGACCCATATATATATATTATAAGATTTTTTTTAATGAATACTTTTAGGCAGAATAAGCTGTTAGTTAAAAAAAAAATCTTTTAATTCGTTCTCAACGTGCTCTGTGCTAATTTGTCGATATACAATTAAATTTCATACAAAATTGCCGGTGGAGAATTCACCGTACGGGGACCAGATTTCTGTGGCCTACTATTTTTTATGAAAATACTACTTATTAGTTAAAAAAACATGTAAATCAAAACTTCAAACTTTAAAGAACATTTGTAAGAATTCGACGAATTTTATAAAATGCTCATCAAAATTTTTATAAGATTTTCTAGAACTACATATTCAAAACAATGCAGTTTTGGTCTACAAAAGTCCATTAAATTGTAGCATAATAAAGTGGAAGTTTGAAGTACCTTGGACTTATCGTTGATTTTTGGCAATTTTTTGTTCGCGAATTTTCTTCCATCCAAATTGATTACAACTATTGTTTGTATAGAGAAAATGAGCAAAATCTTCCACAAAAAAAAAAAAATCATAAAAATCAACGGTACGTTCTAGCTACTTCAAATTTGCACTTTCAATTTAATGGGCTACAAAAGTGCAAACTCATAATGTTTCTAAAAAATCTAATTAAAAACTCAAAATTCTGATGAACTTTTGTCGAATTTCGCTAATTAATTTCAAATGTGTAAAACTGTAATTTACAGAAAACTGCGATAAATCAATAACTATTGAAGCTATTTGACTCAAAATCGATGATTGCAATAACAACTAAGCGGAAGATTAGATTATTATAGATTTTTGGATAACGGGCGTGGTGCCGCCCACTTGTGACCACAAATGTGTATCTCGGTAACCGGTTTATCAATTTGGACCAAACTCGGTGCACGTAATAACCTTGGTACGGAAAAGCAATTTGAAGAAAATTATTCAAATCAGATTAAAATTACACCCGCTTCCCGTATAACGATAAATTTCAGAAATACAAATACTCCGGCATTTTAATAACTGAGGACTCTAATTTTTCTCCAAGTTAAAAATTTCTTAACAGTAAATAAGACTGTTATAGACATTTAGGAATTGAGCGTGGCACCGCTAAGTATATTACTACGAAGGTCAATCTCGGTAACCACTTTATCTATTTCTACTAAACTAATTTCAATTATATCATTAAGTCTAACGCAGAATATTATCGAAAACGTTTGAAATCGGGAGAACAGCCCTGCTTATTCTGAAAGGTAGTTTAAAGAACGTTGAATTGACGATATTTGATACCTGCGCCGCACAGTGCCGTCTAAGTGGCCAAAAATCGAAAAATGCGTTATCAGCAATGTGAACTTGTTTGGTATTTTTGTAGACACAATTTATCCACTAAAAAGAATTAAACTGACTTTTCTCTAAAAAAATAATTATATGCTGCCAGCCAGGAAACCACTAAACTCGACAAATTTTATGCTAAGAATTTTAATAAGAGCATAGCCTTCGTAAGCTTTTGACAGAAAAAAATGTCAAAAATATATTCTTTGAAATAAAATGTTGGTTTGACGTTTCTTGTTGCCATATAGATAGTAGAGAATTACAGAAGTTAAAATTTTTGGAACAAAATTAAACTCAGGCTGTCCCTGCGGTATTCCAGAAAAAAAAATTTTTTAAACAAGATTTCAAAAAATGCTAAATTTTAATGGAATGAATAAAAAATATATGTAAAAATAGGTTACTAGCTTTCAAAAGAAGAAATAAAAACCTCCCCTTTTTTTGCACTTTCTGAAGTAATGCGTTTTTCGCTAATGCAAAAAATATTTTTTTAATTTTTTGTCAGTGCCTTGAGATCTGCACGATTCGTTCCATTTTCAAAAATGAAGTGGCAGATTAAAAAGCTTGACCTGTGGACAATAGAAGGTTTTTTTTTTAAGAGTTGCCACCTGTTAAAAAATAAGATTGTTAAAAGATTGTATTGAAATTTTTTTATAAGTCAAATGAATTATTAAGAGATGGGTATCAATCGAAATGTGTATTAACTACATGTATAGAGTTGCAACCTGTTTAAAAAATCAAATTTCACTTGAATTAAAGGAATTAGGTAATTTAAATAGATAGGTATCACCATAAGGGAGTCAGACGGAAGAGGTTTAAGAAAGGTTTGTAAAGTCGAATTTAGTTCAACTAAAATAATAATTACGTCAAACCATAGGATTACGCCATCGTATTTGTTATTTTATTACAAATACTTCATTGTCAATCAGTGATATGTTCTGATTACATTCTTTTTAAATTACTGGACTCTTAAATTAACTCAGGAATGTTTTTACACTTCACTTATTTCTTGCCAAATATGTAAAATTTTTTCATTTGTCTGATACTCATATTGATATACATATTTCAGTTACCTTATTCCCTCAATTAATTTAAATTTAATTTCTTAAACATCAAGCAACCCTTCTACGTGTCGTTTAGAAGTAAAGTATTTTCAAAACTAGTTCAGTTGATACCCATATTGTAATATCTAATTCATTTAACTTACTAAATAATTTTAATAAAATTTCTAACAGGTGGCAACCCTTTTACAAAATTAGATAATTTTATTATACATCTACAGGCCTAGCCCTGTCATTTGACACCTCGCTTTTGTAAATAGAACGAACTATATGTACATACCTATGTAAAAGCCACAAGAACTCAAATTTTCAAATTCAAACTGCATTTACAGTGAAAGTATGAAAGTTATCCAAAAACAAATTGCATTTTTGAATTTAGTGTCCTCAGTTTTATTAAGAAGCGAATTTTCATTTACATCCGTACATAATTCTATTTTTGCCTACATTTTATATGGAGAAAACATCCCTGTTGGTCTGAAAAAACGTCATTTCCTACCCAAAAACGTCTTTTTCAATTGAATGTACAAAAAATTGGCGGTTAGGGCTCGATATGTTCGTAATGTATATTAAAATGTCATTTCGACAGAGCACATTTAAAATTCATTGTAAACTGGTTGTTCATATAAAAATAGTTTTATACATAAACTTTTGAACAGCTGATTAAGTCATCAATATTATGATCGATTTTGGCTGTTTCTCTTTCGTTTATTACTTTTCCAAGCTCATTAACAAACAAAATATAAATCCACAAAAATTATAAAGAATCTGAAAATTTTCAGCTAGATTTTCAACTTTTTATTCAGAGTTTTTAGAATTTTTTTTTTGAGTATGCAGTTTGATAGCCCATTAAATTTCAGGGCAATAATGTGCAAGTTTAAAGGGGCTTAATAATCGCGTTGATTTTTAATAATTTTTTTTTTTCTTGTAGACATTTGGTTAGGGGCTCGGTTGTCGAAAATGCTAAATTACGTTCTGCTAAGAAGGAGCATAGCAATATCAAAAATTTGTTACGAATTGTTGTTAGTACTTGTAATTTTTTACTGGGAATGCATACAATAACCCAAAATACAAAATATTTGCAAGAGGGAGCGAACTCGAGAGCGTAACAACCCGACAGAGCTGCAAATTCTTGCAAGTAAAAATTTTACTAGCAGGAATTTGCAGGAGTCAAAAAGTAAGGTTATGTTTCAAATTCAAATGTAAACAAACTGGTTAAGAGGATGATTTGATGAAACATAATTAGTGAAATGAAAAATTAAAATCTATTGTAGATTTTTTTATTTTTATGACGATGGGAACTATTCCCAATTAAAAAGAAAATTGTGCGCTAAAACTTAACCGTCAGAAAGTGTCAAAATGGCTTCAGCTGCAAGTTTTTGCTAGTTTTGCGTTCAATAACTTTTTCTTAAAATTTTCTCTTGCTCTTAATTTTACTCTCTATTTTTCTTTTACGCTCTCGCCGCAAGTACTTACTGGAAAAGTTATTGAATGGACCTAATATTTCAGTCTTTTTTGTGTTCATTACATTTTCAATGAAGTCTTAAAAAAGTCGCCTACTTTTTTCTGACATTTTGTGCTGCACAGCTTTTTTGATGCTTTTCGAGCATGCCTGCTGCAATAGGTCGGCTTTTCCTGAATTGGCTTTTAATGTGCAATTGCAAAGATTACAGCAAGCCTCATAACCGCAAGTGTTTACACAACCAGCCTTTGAACACGGGATCCTTAGTCCAAGAATCCAGAAAAAATCTTTTGAAGCAGCTGCAGCAAAACACAAAGATTGTAAAGATTTATTAGGAAAATAATTCAAAATCAGTAACAAAGAAGAATTACTGGGAAGTTAAAAAACGTAATTTTTTACACAAAAAACGTCCAAACGTCAACAGGGTACAAAAAACGTCCAAATGACGTTAAAAACGTCTACCTGGCAACGCTGCCGACGATGTCGATGTCATCGGCATACGCCAGCAATTGTACGCTATTGTAGTAAATTGTTGCACTTCATTACTGCATACTGCCGAAGGATGAGATGGCGTTGCGCTTTTAAATCAAAAGTAAAAACTATTAGTTTATTGACCCACAAGCAAGAAAGTCCTTTTTCATATTGTAGCTCACTTAAGCGAGCGCCTACTGTATTTATGTGTAAATCTTTAGCTATATCACTACTCATTATACAATATTAATTTAGACTTCAGTGATGTTAGTACATACTTACATACAGCTCCTATATCTTTGTCATATAATTAAGTTGAATGCTTGCACCGAGCACAAAGCTGGTGCAGGCAGACGTACACTTCCGTCCTTATCGAGCAAATAGAGATTGCAGCTAGTTTGTCGGCAGCATTATTCGCTAATCGAGAACATGCAACTTGCGACCCTTCTCAGATTTCACTCGCTCTCCTCCCACTTGCCAACCCATGCGAAGGCCTTCTTTAAAAGATAATATTCCCCAGTTAAGTTTTTTTTGTTGTTGACTTGTGCCCAGTTGCTCATTTAAGCGGGTTTGCAAACTTACAGCAAAGTTTGCCGATAAGAATGATTCCTTCATTAACTAGCTGCAATCAAACACAAAGTAAAATGCGATTACCTACGCGTTAAGTCAGCATCTGCTTCTCAATGCCATTGTGGAGGTTGTTGCCGTGGCTGCATCCCCTACATCTCCCACTTCAGTTGCCCTGCTATCGCCCTACATTTTCACTTGCTAGCCGACCACGTATACCTACATATGATAGCAAAGCTCTGGATCCTATGTATGTGTGTATATTCATTGCCCAGAGGATCGGAAAGCAACAACATAATTATACATACGATCGATAGTTTCTGGGATGATGTCTGTCTCACCTGCGACCACAGGATGCTGTCGCAATAGCACTATAATATCAAAAACAAAAATATTGAAATCATGTGTAGGATATACATTAGGGTGGTCAAAAAATGCATGTGAAAAAGTAATGTCGGAATTTTTATGCTCTCACCCCCTAGGATTGCTCCATACCGAAACAAATATACCCTTATTTTTTTATTTTGAAATCAAAAAATATTTAGAGGTCGCTCAAAGCGCCTAAAGTTTTCCATGTATTTTATATGGGGGAAAAAAAACTTTTCGTAGAAATGGTATAGAATAGTTAAAAACCAATATTTTTCTACCAGAAAACTTTGTTTATCTGCAGGAGATTCCCAGTAAAAAATGCCCAATTGTATATTTAACCATTTATTCATTGCAACTATAATTTAAAGAGCCGCTAAAAACCCTGAAAAATGCAATGGGGCGCCCAATAAAAAATCGTTAGTATTAAAATATGGTTAAATAAAAAGTTGGGTATTATTATTGAAAGTCTCCTGAAGAGAACTAGAGTTTTCCGATCGAAAAATATTGACTTCCAACAATTCTATACCATTTCTAGGAAAAAAGTTATTTTCCCCATATAAAAATACATGGAAAACTTTGAGCGCTTTGAGCGACCTCTAAATATTTATTGATTTCAAAATAAAAAATAGGGGTATACTTTTTTCGATATAGAACAATCCTAGGGGGTGAGAGCATTACAATTCCGACTTTACTGTTTTTGGACCACCCTAATATACATACATATGTCCATATACGACTACATTCAAATACAGACACTGGAGATGGGGATCAGGAGCTAGTCTGCTTAATGTTAATGACTTTGAAGGCGACGTGTCGCTGGCGACGAGAGAGACGGTAGCGAATACAACATTGAAACTACGTAGTAACAGTCTTAAAAGCTTGTTTAACATTGATTAAGTTAGAAGTTGATTGCAACATTTAACTAGTTAGATTTTCATGTGTGGTGTTAGCCGTTTGAAGTCTTTTCCAGTTTATTATGTGAATATATAAAGCTTCAATCACTCCAGCAGGATGTTAGACCGTCAAAATTATGATAACCAACAATAATACCAGCGCTGATAGGAAGATGTGGCCTATCGGTGTCTTGACCGGTTGATTGCAACTTAATTGGAAGTGCATTTCCATATTGATATGCACATGTACACACGCATCGTCGTTTAAAGCACAAAACCGCGTATCGTCATTTGCTTAACTGACATTTGCTGCCAATAATTGGATTTGCTCACACAAGCTCTTGGCTCAATTATTATGCATTAATCCTGAAATATACTAGCGAGAAATGCGAGAACCATTTTGAACTATAAGTGTTTTTGTTCTCTAGAAAATAATTCATGCAACCTCACATACGCGGTTTTTGCATTTTGTTGATACGCGGTTTTGTACTTTAAACGACGGTATGTAGTATGTATATACATAGTGTATACATTAGACTGCATCACCAAAAAAATTTGTTAGGAATCACCTTAGTCAACTTAAGTCAACACCTCTTTATACAGATATCCAAAAACTGACACAAATCCAAAGATATTTCAGCTTGTCAACAAAATCGAAGAAGAACATCCAAACTATAATTTTATCTACACCGATGGTTCATCAAAGTCTCAACCTTACCGATGTGTACTTCAGTCTTTTCAGCAGAAATCATAGCAATGCATCAGGCAATCAATCATGCTTCCAATAAAAACTCAACTCATCTGAAGATTCTTTGTCATTCTTGTCGATTGCTGAAAATTAGTCTGCTAAAGAAGCATCCGAATCCCCACTAGAAAAAACCAACAATTGTAACACAGCCTAAATAAAATTCAGTGAGTTTTTCGAAAAAGAAGTGTACACAATTTTAACAGTTTAAATTCCTTCCTGAATCGTAAAATGAAGAGTGCACATCATTTTCAGTGTACACTTGAAAGCTCACAGTAACAGAATTCATCTATGAAATCTATAGAATTAAAAATAAATAAATTAGACTTAGTTATCTACCACACCCCGAGGATTTCAACCTCGTATCTCTTCAAGGACGCTCCAATATTCATATTCAAAAATGTTTAAGCATTCTCAACTTAACAGAAAATAAATAGTTTGAACTTAAATTTTTACTCCAGTTCATATTGAATTTCATGACGTTCTCACACAAATGGGACCTACATCTGTTTTAGTCGCCTCCGAACAGCCAATGTTTTTATGTGAAACGTTTTCATTTAAGAAGACACTCGGATGGTTGCGATTACCTGTCGCGAGGCGACCGTTTTAGAAATAACTTTTGTTTTGTTGGGTGGTGCTCTGTCCTGGGATACAACTTAGGCCCGACAGCGTTGTAGTACGCACATCTAACCACTCGGCTACGGTGGCCACCTTTCTAGCATACATAATGGACTTACATATGTAAATTAAATTTGAAGATGCCCAGGTTTTTTTGCTCAAAATTAAAATTTAGAATTAAGAAAAAAACAACGGTCTAAACACTTTAATATGTGCGTACGAATTTAGTGCACCTGTAGTCTCTCCTGTTGGTTAAAGTCAGATTCTCAATGACGCATTAAATACATTTTAATTGTTGATAATTTCAACAATTGGTAAAATTTGATCGGTCATTAAGAATATACTATACACATATGTACATAAGTATATAGGTATTCATTTTGCTAATTAATATATTCAATACGAATATATACGAGCATTAATTCATACATCCCTGCGCAGTTATACATACATATGCATGTACATATTTACATATATCAAAACAGTATGAGTGGTTTAACTAGATGCGAGCGTATATAAGTTCAAACACGATGCTTCGTTTAGGCCACCTGACTGGAGCTGCTTAAACCGGTCACCGGAATAATCGATCGCAACTAACCGATCAGTGGAGTCATGTTCTGCTTTTTGTAGTAAACAACGCCAGGTTAATTCGCTTATACCACACAATTCGTTCTATTCATATGTATGTACGTTTGTACATTGGGCACAAATACATTAGTGGTATTCACTAAATTGAGCAAATGGCCTGGTACCAGTGATCGGACTTCTACCGCATTGTGCTAGATCTGCCACTTTTTTGAGCATCTACCACTCAAGGTCTGAAATTTATCACATATTCGCGTTTTTGAGTACATAGTTTTATTTTTGCTTGACATAATTTTCTTAATTTTAAGAGCAAAAATTGTCCAACACTAAACACGATATGGTAACAAGAATGATATAATACAAGATTCCGCATTCCCGGCGAAATTTCTCACGTAAAAGTAAACAAATCCGAATGGGAGCATAAAATAAACTGTAAAATAGTAAATTTTCTCAGTAATCAATTTTTCGACAGGAAACGCGGTTTTATTGTGTTAAATTGTAAAATATTTGGTTTATAAAAATAATTAATAGCGAAAATGGTAAAAAACGGCGATTTTTAAGAACGTATTAGCAAATTTAAGTGCATCTAAGGTTTCTGAGGCGTTGTTTACTTTTACTTGAGAATTGTCAATATCGGCAAATCCCAATTAGCTGTTTCTGGAACGTGCCACATTTGTTCGCTACTTCGTGATGTGATAAAAAGAAAAGCTGGCAGCACTCCACAAGGTTGCAGAAATCTCTTAATAGGGCTTTCGCACGAGGCGATTTTTCAGGCAACTTTTGCGTTCTACTCACGCAGGGTTGCACGAAAAAAAATTGAATGGCTAAGAATATCAAAATATAAAAAATATCAAAATACTCGCCATAAAAAGGTGTTTGCACTGTTCAACTTTGCATTCTGCTTTTGGTTGAACGGTCTTTCAACTAATCGCTTTCAACAAAGTTGGTCGCCAGCCAATATTTAGCCATTTAACTTTTTTTTCGTGCAACGCTGCGTGAGTTGATCGCAAAATCGCCTCGTGCGAACACCTTTTAAAATATGTTCGAAAAATATCTTAATATGGAAGGAACTGCTTTACACTGTCAAGGAAAAAAATTGCCAAAACTCAACGCAATTTTTAGCAACTTCAATCTTGCACTTTATTATACTAAAAGTAAATTGTTTTAGAGTCTAATTAAAATGTTTGCCATTTAGGTGAAACCTTGCAGAATTTTTTTAATTTTTGTACAAAATTTGATCCAACCCCAGAGATCTACCACATTTTTTTTTAAATTTACCACATTTTTTCCCAGATTCTACCACACAGAATTTTTTTTTGAAGTCCGATCACTGCGTGGCACTCAGCAACGACCGTTGCTTGAGCTCATCTGCTCTTTTGCCAGACTGCTAGTGCCCTGGCTCACTTTGGTAAATACCACCAATCTCATTTGTGTTTAAACCTCGTAAACTGAACTATTGAAGTGTTCACAGTTCGTTACAAAATGTCGGCGTCAATTTGTAAAATTTATAACATTTCGCGACGAACTATGAACACCTCATACATATACATATTTAAACAAATATAAAATAATAGGGGTATTCACGATCCGGTGCATTCTGTCTATCATGGTGCATAGAAAGCATGATTGGATAATTTTGTTGTTGTCTGAACACATGTGACGGTATGCAAATGATCGAGAATACCCCTAGTGTAACATAAATTATATTTCCCCTCCCCATTTTTATAGATATTTGATTGTTGTCATATTGTCGGATAGAAACTTCGAACTGTTTTCCAGCCTGGCAGCTTCTAATAATTCGCATTATCTTTGGGTAGGATTAAGGTACTAATGAAAAAAATCCATCATGTGAATTTACCGAGAAAATTCTTTATCTACATACATATCTTTAAGTAAATATTTTATTTTAAATTAACCAATTTTTGTTTATTTTCATGAGAATAAAAAAAAAAATACTAAAATATGCATGTCATCACGTTTCATTAAACAGGGATGTGATGGTTTTCCGTTTAAAAAACTTATAAGAAACTTGAGTTACCTACTCTAATAATAATAATGATAGATTGGCGCTTACACATATCTTAGTGTTTGGCCGAGCTCCTTCTCCGACTTGTGGCGTGCGCCTTGATGTTGTCACACAAGCTAGGGACCTACAGTTTTACGCCGACTCCGAACGGCGATTGTATTTTTATGGGAAGCTGTTTTTCAGAAATACACTCGGAGGTTTGCCATTACCTGCCGAGGAACGACCGCTGTTAAGAAAAAAAAAACTTTTTTTATATTTCTTTGCGATGTTGCTTTGACCAGGGCTTGAACCCAGGTGCTGATGAGTGAAAGCGCGCTCTGCTTACCACTACACCACAGCAGCCGACAGGTATTTGGTACTAGGCTGCGAAAAAAACTTTAAAAAGGGCCATTACATACATTTTCCGAGAAAATTGGTATTTTCACTTTTCTTGGTGTTACCGCGTATTAATGGCGTTTACTTTTAATTTTTAGGCTTTTATGAAAATTCTTAAATTTGCATGCCATCAATAAAAATAAATCTCAATGGGCCAAACACGTCGCATTTTAATTTAACATACCTACATAGATATTTAAAAAATAATATAATTGTTGGAGGTTGAGGTATACATTTGCACAGTTCTGCGCTAAACTGAGGAAGTTTCAACTGCGAGATATAGTAATGACTGAGTGCTGCTGTACTTAGTTGTTGGAAAAAGTTTAAATGAATTAGCAATAAATGCTAGCTACCAAATCAAAGATACATGAATACAAAACAACCTCAATTAGGCCAATTAAAAACAGATAAAACACACATGCATACGATAAAACAACAGCAACGCTAAATGAGACAATTTATAAAGGACCTTGATAAGTACATACCTATGTACATTCATATGTACGTACTTACATATGTACTTATATTTGTTACTACATACTCGTACATTAATTGGCTTTTGCTTTTGTCATTTTCACAACTCGGCTGGCAGTTTAATAAAATCTTTAACGTAAATGAGAATAAATATTGATTTTATGAATGGATGCAGGTACATACAGGGTGGGCCAAATAAGACCTACCAATGTTAAACACGTATAACTTCTTTATTTTTTAATATTATTGTTATTTTCTTTCTGCGAGTTATAGTTAATCTCTTGGAAAATCGTAGTGGATACTTACAGCAAGAACACCAACAACGACTACAATACGCTATTCGTTTTACGCATTTAGCCACACAAATTGATTTTTTGGGTAATGTTTTGAATTCGGATGAAGCGCATTTTCAAGCAAAACTGTAGATTGTGTGGCTCTGAAAATACAAGGGAAACACACCAGCACCAGTTACACCCATCCAGGTGCATTGTTTGGTGCAGTGGTATGGCTGAAAAAGTTATTGGCCCATATTTCTTCGAAAATGAGGATGAAACGCCAGAAACGATTTATGGGACTTCTTACAGAACAATCATTGACAACTTTTTGCGGCCAATGGCAGAGAAGCATCCAAACACAACACTACAACAAAACAACTACACAACTAAACTACTACTACTAAACAACTAAAAAACTAAAACAAAAACACTACAATTAATGCCGTAGTTAGCTTTTCCAAATTCGAAAAGTGTAGTGCTAACTTGACACACGTTCAAATTTGTGGTGCCAACAAGATGGAGCGACTGCGCACACTGGTGGGAAAACTATGGGCTTGCTGCGTGAAATTGGTAGGTTTTATTTAGCCCACCCTGTACACACATGTGAGTAGTGTGACCAGGTTAGCCTTTTTGAGGATAGATTTAGCTATTATATTCTTGCTATAGCCTCGGAATCTAGACCCAGCTTCGTGGCTTTTTTAATGCTACATTTTCTATAAGTAATTTTCATATTTTTAGTACTCTGAGAAAAAGAATTTATTTTATAAAAAAATTTTGCTGTGAAGTTTCTACCTATCCTTATCGCTTTTTTCTACCCGGAAATGTTTGACTAATGAGACTAATCTTTGGAAATTCGAGTAGCCAAGATGAAAGATTAATTGAATTGCAATGGTAAATTCTAATATTCAATACGACCTGTCTGCAGTTTTCACAAAAGTGAGATTCCTATACACGGTAAAAAGGCCCAAATTCAATAAAATGTACAATTTTTTGCCGCCCATCAAAAAAATATATACATACATTTTTTTATAATACATAGTAAATGTTAACAAAAGTTGCAATATTTTCAATTCGTGTAAAAAAATCAATTTTCTCTACAGATTTGATTGCATTTGTGCATATACAGGCAGTGTGAAATGTTAGTGTATATCTTGTTCTAATATAATATTTACAATTATTTTCATGCTTTTTTCACTAATTACACAGGTTTACAAAAAAAAGGTTTCTGCATATTGAACCAATCCATAGCGGATCCCTACACGTCAGGTACGAAGACATTTGAAGGTCCAGTAGGGAAAAATTCGTTGAAAAAACTGAAAATTCAAAGCAATTCCTCTGAATTTGACCATGGTATGACCTCTAGATAACCTTGAAGATTCAAGGTACCCTCATATTCGGATTCGGCGACAAAAAAAAACTAAGCATATGAATTTTTATTTTTATTGAATAAACTTTTTTTTCAGACTTCGGGTTTGCATTTAGCGCGTAGAATACCATAGGGATATAGAGGTTTGGTTCAATATGCAGAAACTTTTTTTTCTAAACCTTTGTTACTTATGAAAATACTAGCCAATGCCCGCTTGCTTCGCGGCGCCTAATAAGAACTTTTGCATGGGCCAATGCGAAAATAGCGTTTAAAAGAAAAACGGTCTGTAAAGTAAAAACATTTAAACGACTAAAGAGCAGAATCCTCCTCATACATAGGTCAAAAATAGTAGCGCTTTGATGCCATATAGAATACTAATCCCTTTCGATGTCATGAGCTTTGCCGATGGTCTTATTTCCACCTGTGAAATCTGCCAAGCGTGCATAATCTTCTTTGAACTTGCAACTACAACTTTGGTCCTTATAAGGAAACCTAAGAGCACAGATGAGCGTTTTCTGTTATAGGAGGACCAAGAATCCTCACTGCCCCACAGGATGACGGTTTTCCCGTACATTGGCTAAATGAGTGGTGTGATCTCTTGAATATCGATCAAATTAAACCATTGAGATACCTGCCGTGTTCCTCCTTGGATGGATGTGGTCGAATCTTTCCATGTCAATTCGCCACTTTTACAATTCGTCTTAATATTTATGAACTGGTTTCTTTGAGTCTTACTGATCCAATAACGGCCGCAAGGAGCAATTTCGTTCATCAGAGGTAAATGCAAGATCGCATTAAGGGTGTATGAGGGCGCAGACAAAGAATCGCTTACACAATTTCATTTAGCCATCTGAAAAGTAAATTTATATAAAATAAATATAGGACCAAAGAAGGCCAAATCCATGGGTTTTTATGTACTACGGCTGCAGCGCCATCTTTGGGTCGCTTTTCTGCAAAACCATTGCTTATCATGAAATGATTACGTATTATAAATTTCAACCAGGTTGTATTAAAAATAAGGATTTTCTAAATTTCTCGCCTCCAGCGCCACCCAGCAGATCCATTTCTTGCAAACGAAGTCATCATACATGATGCAATAATACAAGGTGTTATCGGTTGGCAACTTCTCGCTCTAATTCCGCCATATTGACTGCCTTAGGTGAAACAGTGTTACTTCTTTAATAATTCTTTGCCTAATAATATAGTTGAATTTTTTTTATTTTTTTCTCAGTATACACATTTTGTTTCCTCAAAAAGGTATTATATCTTATTTTACTTCATATCATTGCGAATATACTATAAAAAAGCAATAGAATATGTATAGAAGAAAATATGAAATTTTATATTCTTCCCCCAAATGGGGATTCTTTTTCTTCTTTGTCTACTGAACTAAGGCAGTGTCAAATCGAGCTGTCACAACTGATACCACCTTGTATTATTGCATCATGGTCATCATACAGGAGGCTCACGTGTCCCAATTATTGATTGTTCATCTTTTGCGATAGATCGCTGGCGATTATTCTCTTGTGTACTGTGCAAGGATGAACTGTTAAATAGTTAGCTTCAGAGCTTTTTTTAACATTAAATTTTGATGACGTTGTGTTTTTCTATTATATATATGCTCAAAACAACGTGCTCGTTATGTGTCGTAAGCACTCTTTGAAATGAAATCTTCTGCGATGACATGCCCAAGTACCAAAATTTCTCTGCGATGAGCATTTCGCTTGCGCTGAAACTAACAAATCTCCTGCGATGACTGCACGCTAATGACGACAGCAAGTAAGTTCGTTATTGACAACATATGTAGCTGTGTAAAATTTCAGGACGTTAGCTTAAACATCTCCAGGCATAAGCGTTATGAAAAGTTCAGTTTTTATGGGAGGTACCATGCCCCCTTTTCCAATACCTGCCATTCTCCGTCATGAGCACGGTATTAATAACATACTTATATAGCTGTGTCAAATTTCACGACGTTGGCTTAAGCGGTTCCAGCCATAAGCGATATGAGAATTTCAGTTTGTATGGGAGGTGCCACGCCCCCTTTTCCAATACCTGCCACTTTTTCTGAAAATAAGGTATTGTTAACATATGTGACTGTTTGAAATTTAGGGCGTTAGCATAAGGCGGTTCCAGAGATAGGCGATATGAGAACTTAACTTTATATGGGAGGTGCCACGCTCGCTTTTCCAATACCTGCCACTTTTCGCCATAAGTACGCTACTGATAACATATGTAGCTGTGTCAAATTTCAGGACTTTAGCATAAGCGGTTTCAGACATTAGCAATATGAGAAGTTCAGTTTATATGAGAGGTGCCACGCCCCCTTTTCCTATACCTGCCACTTTTTGACATAAGTTCGGTATTGATAACATATGTAGCTGTGTCAAATTTCAGAACGTTGGCGTAAGCGCTTCCAGAGATAAGCGATAGCAGATGTTCATTATGTATGGGAGGTGCCACGCCCCCTTTTCCAATAGCTTCCAGTTTTCGGCGTAAGTAAGGTATTTACAATTTATTCATCCGTGCCAAGTTTCAGTTCTCCAGCTTAGTTGGTTTAAGAGATATACTGGTGCCCTCAAAAAAGGGATTTCAACATTTTATTGTGACATATGTATAAGAACATTAGGCATATTGCAAACCCAGCGCACCCTATCGTGTAATTTTCTAGTTCAAATATTCCTTTTCAATTGGCTAAATAATGTTCTAAATATGAGCCAAATCTGCAACTAAATGTAATTTTTAGGAATATCCCGGCCCCAGCGGCACCTAGCGGTTAAATTTTTAGTCGGGATATTTCCCTTCAAGGTGCTGACATACGTTTTCAAATATGAACGAAATCGGTCCAGCTGTTTGAAAGTGACATACAATATACGGAAAACTCTATGAAATTGTGAAATCGGGACGTCTCAGCTTTCTTAATTTTTTGGCAACAACAACAAAAAGTTTTGAAATTGTTTAAAACAAAAAACCTTCCACACAGAAGATCCAAAACAGTACTTTTTACATAATTGAAAGCGGTTCAGCCGTTTCGTCAGGCGTCGCGGTCATACGAATGACATTTCATTTATATATATATAAGATAGTTAATTCTATAATATAATCCATATATGAGTAGTCCACTGCCAAGTGCGCTATGTAAAATTTTTTAGATTTTTAGTTTTTGGTGGATAACGTACCAGTATTTAAAGTAGTTTCATGTCCACTAACAGCTTTGTGCCAAGTGTTTCAATATTCTGAAAAAATAGCATCAAATGGTAACTACTCTTGCAAAAGTCGCTATCATACTTATTTATAAACTTTCAAAAGCATCCATCTTATGATGAACTTAGAAAACTGCTTTAGGTCGTATAAGCTGTTAATATTATCGTATGTTATGTTATAATTTTATTAGGCTCTTATTTATCCAAATCAGGTGATAAAAAAATTAAATTTGAATGTTACTTGTTCCCGTAGTCGTTTTTTTTAATTTATGGCTTTCTATTATAGAATCACCTAACGCTGTTTGCAAGTGGACTACTCATATATCAGGGTTTCATTCTTTATATCAAGTTCATAGAAATTTAAAAAATTTGTATCAAAATTGTTATTCAGAATTTCTAGGAAATTTTTGTGTATGCAGTTCAAATTTAGCAAAACAAAGTGCACGTTTCTAGTCGCTAAAATTACCGTTGATTATTTAGACTTTTTTGTGGAGGGTGTTGCGCGTTTTGTTCCACATAAAAATTTATTTTGATTTTGCGGTATATGGAGGGAGTTGCGCGTTTTCTTCCATATAAAAATAGATTTTGATTATGCGTTATATAGATGAAAACGCACAAACGGATAGCCATTATTATTATTATTATGAGCCTTGAGCACTGCGACCTCTAGGGTGGTCTATTGTGCGTGGCCCTTTACCCTATGTATGAAGGCTTTTAATATAAGCTAGCACTTCGGTGGGCTTTTTGTTCCATATTTCGAATGGATTAAGTGTTGTACCACCTAGGTGAGCGAGTCTGCGTCTAGCGAGAGCAACACATTCACAAAGGATGTGTTCTGGCGTTTCTTCGTCCATCTCACAGAAGCGACAGACGCTCGTGTCTGAAAGATTCATTTTACTGAGGTGATAGCAGGGAACAATGTCCCGTGAAGTACCCAGTGAGAGTTCGAAGGTCCTCCCTGCCTAGATTTATGAGCTTTTTTGAAGCTTCTTGTGATGGACAGATGAACCGCTTAGCTTGTCTTTGCACCGGACATTTATTCCAGTGCCTGTCGAATTTTTTGTCGACCCACTTGTTTATGACCTCCCTTAAGTGGGCTTTGGTGAGCCCGCAGAAGGGTTCCGGGCCATGGAATAGTGTGGTGGCTGCGTGTTTTGCTAGGCGGTCCGCCTGTTCATTGCCGTCATGGCCCTCGTGCCCCGGCACCCAGCCCAGTAATACTGTGTTCTTGCTTCCAAGACCGTTTAGGGTGTTGAGGCAGTCGTACACTAGTTTGGATGTTTTTATGTGGGACCTCAGTGCTAGCAAGGCAGCCTGACTGTCCGACATAATGCAGATGTTTTTAGAGGATGTGCCTCTTCTGAGGCATTCTCTGCCACAGATATCGATCGCATGAATCTCTTCTTGGAAAATGGTGGGGTAGCTGCCCATTGGTATCGATCTTTTAAAATTCGGCCCAAATATACCAGCTCCAGTTTTTCCATCTTCAAGTTTTGATCCGTCAGTGTACCAAACTTCAGCTCCGGGTTTGGTGTAGGGGTTTCCTGTGCTGCAGGATGCTCGGTCCGCAATAGATACCTTGAAATTCCTAGAAATTACTAGTATCGGAGCTACTGAGTCCCTCATATGCATTATGGGGTCATTTGTGAATTTCATAAGGACCTTCATATGACCTGTCATGTTTCCGGTTTTTAACTCGGAAGTATTTAGGATTCTCAGTGCCGAGAGACTGGCCTCCCTCTCTATTAGAATTGGGAAAGGCGGTATGCCTACAAGAGCACTAAGTGCATCAGCAGGACAGGTCCGCATAGCCCCTGTTATACCAATGCACACCATTCGGTGTAGTTTGCTTAGTTTTGCGCTAGCAGTTCTTTGTGTCGCTTTTGTCCACCATGCCAAGGATGCATAGGTGACTATCGGCTTCACAACTGTGTTGAATGACCAGAAAGTCATTTTGGGGGAGAGTCCCCATGTCTTCCCGTAAAGTCGCTTGCATTCGAAGAAGGCTCTCATTGCCTTGTTTACGGTTGCATCCAAATGTACATTCCAGGTGAGTGTCTTATCTAGCCACACCCCCAGGTATTTTGCTTCATTTTAAAAGCCCTATTCTAGTGCCGCCCAGAGTCAATTCTGTCATGGATAACTTTTTCCTCCGGGTAAACGGAACCAGAATAGATTTAGTAGGATTAATGGATAATCCGTTGGTGTCACACCATCTTTGCGTAATGCGCAGGGCTTGTTGCATGCGGTTGGAGATCGTTTCGCCATGCAGCTCTGTTACACAAATTACCAGATCGTCTGCATAGCCTTGTGTTTCAAAGCCATGGTCGTTCAGTAGGAACAGGAGTTCGTCTATAACCATAGTCCACAGAAGAGGAGAGAGTACACCCCCTTGAGGGCAACCTCTTGTGGCTGTAATAGATTCTTTCGTGCCTCCCAGCTCCATCCTGATCTTCCTTGTTTTTAGCATAGAAAGCACCCAATTTATTATGATGGGGCTCACTCCCTTGCATATCAGGGCATCTCTTATTGCCCTGTATGACGTGTTGTCAAAAGCCCCTGAAATGTCAATGAAGGCACAAAGGGCTATGTTCTTAGACTCCAGAACCTTTTCGATTTTCGATGTAAGGCTGTGAATGGCAGTCTCAGTGGACTTGCCTGGTTGATAGGCAAATTGGTTCTTATTCAGTGGTCGTTCCGCTAGGTTGACTTCTCTGATGTGTTGATCCAAGATTTTCTCCATGCCTTTTAAAAGAAAGGAGCTGAGGCTAATTGGTCTGTAGGATGAAGGCATTTGCTCCGGTTTACCTGCCTTCGGTAAAAATACCACCTTAGCCTCTGTCCATCTACTGGGAATGTGACCCAGTAGGAGCGACGCTCTGTATAGTCTGGAGAGGACTGGGGCTATGTAGTTACTTCCTTGTTGGAGTTGACAAGGATAGACCCCATCTGGTCCTGGTGATTTGTATGGGCTGAAGGTAGATACCGCCCATTGCACTCTTTCTACCGTGGTAAGTTTAGTTGCAAGGCTTCGCTCTCTACCAGAAGTGCGTGCTGGGACACCCAATTCCGGTAGATAATAGCCCGCTTTGCAGCCCGGGAAGTGAGTGTCTAGCAGAAGTCTGCAAGTCTCTTCCGGATGCTGAGTATATCTACCATCTGGTTTCTTTAGAGTGCCGATCGTATTTTTGTGTTCCCTATTTAGAGCTTTTTGGAGGCGTACTGCCTCTGGGAGGCTCTTTATTTCCTCGCAGTGGTTTCGCCAGCTAGCTCTTTTGGATTTCCGCAATTCTTTGTTGTAAGAAGTTAGTGCAAGTTTGTACGGATTCCAATCACCCGTATTCTTTGCTCTATTGAATAGTTTTCTGGCTTGGCATCTCATTTGCTCAAGCTTCTTGCTCCACCAAGGCACATCACGTTTGGATTTTACCTTTCCTTGGGGACAGCTACTATTGAAAGCTATTCCAATGTCTGAATGAAGCTGTTCAGCTTCAGTCTCAAGCTCGTGCGCAGTCGTAATTTGACCACCATGGCTGTTTCCACCTTCTTCCATGATAAAGCGAAAGAATTCCCAGTTCGTTTTTCTGGGATTTCTAAAAACTAGTTCATGCTCAGGAAAGTGGCCAATGTCGAATTCTATGTGCATATGGTCCTACAGTGATACCTCCCCTGAGACGCGCCAGTTTGTGACAGACGCTGCCATGTTCTGACTACTTAGAGTAAGATCTAAGACTTCCCCTCTAATAGCGTTCCTGAACGTTGGTTCATTGCCATGGTTTATAATACTTATATTATAACTACTTATAAACTCAAAGAGGTACTCACCCCTTTTGTTGGTGTCGGTGCTCCCCCAAACAGTGCTATGGGCATTTGCATCACAGCAGAGGATCCAAGGTATACCACTCCGCCGGCAGTGATCAGTAAGCGCCTTTACTTCAGGTGTCGGGGCTATCTCCTCCTCACCCGGTAAGTACGCGGAGGCAAGCACCCCCCTAGGAGTCGAAGTTTTGGCCCATACCGCAACGAGATCTGCCGTAATGAACTGTGAAAGAGGGAGAAACGTTAGTTTGTTACTTAATAGCATCGCCGCTCTTGGCGACAGCTGGCGGCATAGATAATCTTACCGTCCTTTATATTAAGGCCTTTGACGTCACCTCTTAATATCCAGGGTTCCTGGATGAAGGCTACACCTAAGCCTTCGTTTGTGAACCTCCTATGTAAAACATCTGATGCTGCTTTCGCGTGGTGAAGGTTCACTTGGAGGCATTTAATGTGCCTCGGATTTGTGAAGTTTTTGGGGTGAGGTGCCATTACTTGCGGTCTTTTCGGCCGCGAGCAGCCACCTTCTTCCCCCTGTTGCCCTTCAGCAAGACCGCTTCTTCGGCCGTCCTTGCATCTCCCTTGCCTTTGCGGCTGGAAATAGCCGCTTTGGAGCTGCCACGTAGTGGTGGCTGTTTTGCAGGCTTTGGGGATGCGATGGGTCCGACGTTCTTTTGGGCTTCTTCCAGCACCTGTTGTAGGGTCGGGCATGTTGTTGTTGCTGTTTTCGGAGGCGTTGTTGGAGCTTTGTGCATTACGTGTAGCTCTGTGCCAACCTCCGATGACTTCTGCTGCACTTGCGTGTCATTGGGTAGCTGCCTGGGAGCTACGACGACGTCTTTGGAGCAGCAAGGTTGCTCCTCCGAGTTAGGGTATTCGGTGTCGGCGGCATCTTTGTCTACCACGGGCATCGACGGTTTGGCTTTCTCCCTAAGTTTTACTACGCCAAAGCCATAGTTTACCACGTTCCCGCGGTGCTTTAGCGTGTCTGCTGATAGCGGGTCAACTGCAACGGTGATTTCCGCCATGCTGACCTGCGTACTCGATTCAGAATGCGCCAGTCCGGAATTCTCAGGCCGTCATTCTGTGCCTGAAGCAGACTGAGCGCATCCTCACTGGCAGTGCTGTCCAGGTCCGAGAAGAGTCCCACAAGAATGATGCGGCGAGGTGTTTCTGCCTCCTCGACCACTTTCATCTTCGCCCTTTTCCATGGAGCCAGCTTTGGAACAGTGTTCCGTATCCACCCCGCGGTCGCAGCATCTCTGCAACTGATGGATAGCCATCCCGAGTGGAAGGTGCAACCCTTGAAGATAGGCTTTACAGCGCTAACTGTGTTGCTCCTGACCGCCCTGAGGATGGCATTTTGGATAGCTCTGAGCTCATCCGTTGACCACACTGTGGTTGGATAGTCCTCTGGGACTAAACCCAGCTTCACTCCGCACAGTGCATCCCTAAAGGAAACTGGCTCCCCGCGACAATCTGCAGGTGCATGCGGCACAGTTGCCTCACCGGTGGGCACAGATGCAGTCCCAGCTGGCCTGCTCCCTGCAGATCCCTCACCAGATTTGGCAAATTTCTTCGGGAATCGCCTCAGCGGGGTAGAGCTATCAGACCTAGGTCTTTTTTTGGAGAGTTTTTTTTTCCCTCCGTGGTGGGCTAACGGGTTCTTTGGCTTTTTCTCTAGCCTGCTCATAGCTCATTCCCTTTTCTATGTACCGCTTGAGGCGTTTCCGACCGGGTCCGCTAAGCCGCTCCCGCTCTCGAGCTTGGTGAGATGAGTTGTTCACCGGAGAGGCAAGCAACTTCTGCTCATCCTCCGGCGAGATATCAGATAGCGTTCTGACGGGACTTGCATCCTGTCTCACGCTAGTATCCACCATCTCTACGTCATACGAGGGACTATGCGCCCCCAATAGTTCTGTAGCGATGGTTTCTGTTTCGACAGAAGTCGAAAGGCCAGCATTGGCCATTGTTTGGAGCTGTGCAGCTCCTTTTGATTTAAATTATTGTTACATTCCATGTGTGTCCCACGAGTATGGGGGAAGGGATGTCAGCTGGGACATAGCCCCCAATATCCCGAGCAAGACTGCTTACAACCAGAGGACGCCAGGTATCTGGAGGCCACCGTTATAAGACACACTTACGTAGTGCCATTCATCCCATAAGCACGGTACGGATGACACTCGGAATTACGGGTTTTATCGAGTTGTCCTCTCTAGATCCGCCATATTCAGTAAAAGCAGGGGCACCTCTCGCTGGGTGTGACTCGTCGCCACGTATGGTCGGTCTTGAGCCATCCGCTCCTGACTCAGAACATTACAACACGTATGTATGAAGCAATATCAAGAGCCTTGACCCCCAACGGATAGCCATAGTTGCTTCAAAAAGGCCCGAAACAAACAAAAAAGGCCCATATTTTGTGGCAACCGTATATAAAAACCCACCTTAGACCTAGCTGTCATAGATGATGTTTGCTGACCTTGTATATCCTTTTTTAGAGGAACTAACTAATGAGTTTCAAAGTTAAAATTGCAATCAATGAAGAAAGTTAAGTCTCAGATGTATTTTAACATCAAAAAGTAGTTTTTGTGAAAACTGCAGATAGGTCGTATTAAATATAAGCCATCAAAATGTTACTTCTGTCATAAAATCAGTGGGCAAAATGAGGACCTATTATTAATCTACCCCAGTGGTTCCGAACTTTACCAGCTAGCCACCCACCCACCTTTCCTTATCCTAATACCTCCACGGTCCATAGAGTCCATGGTGATGTAAAAAACCTTACTTGTATCACATCCATTCTTACTTATATATATATGATTTACCATCAAATATTGTCAATACATACAATTGCGGTCAAAATAATAGCACAAAAATTCAGAACTTTTCTTTATTTTTTTTTTTTTAATTTTCATTTAAAGTATAGTTCGATCTAAAATAGAAACCGCATAAATAAAAATTTCAAAGCTTGCATAAAGTTCACAAAAATTTGTCAAACTTCAAAATATTTCACCAAAATTTGAAAATCTTCGAGTATGCAGTTTTGTAGCCTATTCAATTTAAGTCCAATAAAATGTAAGTTTCTGGTCATCAAAGAATACCGTTGATTTTTTAGTATTTTTTTACCGGGGCTGTTGAGTATTTTCTTTCATATAAGAAATCGGAAAAAATTTAATGGAGTGGTTAGCAGTGCGCGCTTCCGCATTGCCGGGATTCAAGCTCAGCTTAACCTAACATAAAAAAAAGAAGTTTTTTTCTTATAGCTTCTCATGAAAAATAAATTTTTTTCATTCGGAGTCGGCGTAAAACTGTAGGTACCTGTGATATCATCGAGGTGCACGCCACAACTCGGCCAAACACTAACTCAACTGGACTACTCAATCTGTAATCTTTTGAATATACAAAGGAAATATAGAAAATTGTACATTTGCACCTAAACTAAAATAAAGTCCCCTGAAGAAAAAATAATGTGTGCGCTTACATTTACATAAATAAATACAGAAACAACTGAATAATAATAATGATAATAGATTGGCGCTTAGACCCCTTTTAGACACGTCAAGTCTTGCTTTCAAGTCTGCTCGGTTCATAGGCGAAGGAGGTGAGAAGAGAGGGGAAAAGTACATTCGTCTAACCTCCTTCGCCAACGAACGAGCAGACTTGAAATCAAGACTTGACGTGTCTAAAAGGGGTCTAAGCGCCAATCTATTATCATTATTATTATGAAGTTGTTTCTGTATTTATTTATGTAAATGTAAGCGCACACATTATTTTTTCTTCAGGGGACTTTATTTTAGTTTTGGTGCAAATGTACAATTTTCTATATTTCCTTTGTATATTCAAAAGATTACAGATTGAGTAGTCCACTTGTAAACAGCGTTATGTAATTTTATAATAGTAAGCCAAAAATTAAAAAAAAACGGCTACGACAACGAGTAACATCTAAATTGAATCTGTTTTTTATTACCTGAAAAGTAGGATAATAGGATAGGCCTAATAACATTATAACATAACATAACATAATATAACATAACATTAACAGTCCAGACGACCTAAAACAGCTTTCTAAGCCCATCTGAAGATGGAGACTTTTAAAACTTTATAAATAAGTATGATAGCGACTTTTGCAAGAGTAGTTACCATTTGATGCTATTTTTTCCGAATATTGAAACATTTGGCACAAAGTTGTTAATGGACATGAAACTACTTTAAATACTGGTACGTTGTTACCAAAAACTAAAAATCGAAAAAATTTTAAATTGCGCTCTTTGCAAGTGGACTACTCAAATGTTAATTACGATATTGTTTGAGTGTTTTTACTACCCAGGCACATATGAATGAATGTATGCACACATGTTCAAAGATGTTTGAACAGTTTATTATAGTTTTGGAATCGAGTCGCGATCCACCTGTAACCCTTTCGCGAGCCACCGGTTGGGAACCGATGATCTACACCTTTTGGCAGTGCTTTTTAAGAAAAACCTTCCCTTTGGAAGCTTTCTTAAAGGACCTTAGCTCATCTATTTGGAAGCAGACGACTTTTTTTTTTATAAACGGATTTCAACTATTTGGAAGCAGACGTGTTTTTTTTTAATAAACGGATTTCAAATAACGAAAAAACTGGAGTGGACTGCGATGTTTTGAGCGAAAAGATTAAAAAAATTAATTCAATGAGTACCGGCACTTGAATTTGTAGAGGAGCTGTTAAATTTTTCGGCATAAAAGTGCTGCCCTTTTTAGCTTATTTTTTGACTGCCTCTAACTTTTTCCCACGATTTTTTTTTTATCAATTTAGCTAAATGTTTTGCGATCATCTGGTCACGCTGCATATGAGTGCGTCCATGTGGGTAAATAAAGCTGGTGTTGTTTAATTTTTCGCAGCCAAGTTCTCAAATGTGCGGAGCAGGTTAAGAAAAGTCTGCTAATTGTTTGCCTACAATAAATGATAGACTGATTTACAAATATGTATCATGCATATATACATATATATGTATGTATTCATAGATTCATACAATGTAACTACTATACACATGGGCGTAGCCAGGTAGGGGTAGGAGGTGGGGGGGCCCGGCCCTCCTTAACTTCAAAATTTTTGCCTAGATATTCAAAAATAGTACCACTAAACGCTTGCTTGATAATTTCGGCCCCCCTAACTTTCAAGGTTTTTCCTAAATATATACTGTATAACAAATTATACTCCCAACGCTAACAAAATAATTAGTAAATTGATTTAAAAAGTGGATATGTGGATCATCCGGTTCTGTTTCAAGTTATTCTCTCTAACTTCAAAGCACTTCCATTTAAAAAGGGTAAAACCCTGGCTGCAGTCGACAATTAGCAAAAATAGTTCAATTGTTTATTACTTTGTCTTTAGGTTTGTGTCTTTTCTAAGCGTACAACGAAAGTTTTGTATCACAGAACCAATCTGAGATTATTGATAACACAATAGACCGGTTGGGTGCACAGCCAAGACATTTACTTCTAAAGTATGACAAAACAATATCAAGTAATGCATATATTTAGCATAAATGAATATACCAGCATAAAAATCTGCAATCAATACAATACTCAAAATGTTCAATACGTCCACATATTTATACATACCTATGTATATAATTTAAGAGAAGATATTTCGCTGCAAAGCAATGATTATAAATTATTAGTTTACCTTACAAAATTGCGGAGGAATATTACAGAGTATACGGAAAAAAGTATATTTTTTACATTTTTTATTTTGAATAACGTCTGGTTTAGAGGTATGTAGAGCTATGAATTTAAAAAATACATCAGGGTTTGGTTGAGATATTCGCTTTTGACCACTATGTTTTGTACATTTCCCAGTACTGCAAAGCTTTTGACTGCCATTCAACTGGGAGTGGCTCGCGTGCGCTGGGTTTGGATCCCGCCACGTTAAAACCCTGCCCAATGAAAAACAACACATGCCTCGGATGATACCCCTTTCTTTTGATGACGATCACGGCAAACATAGGAAGGACTATGATTTTAGGGTATGCACTTGGAATATCCGAACCCTTAATCGGGATGGGGCCTCTGCCCGGCTGGTTGATGTCCTAGGGAAAATAAAGGCTGTCATCACCGCCATCCACGAAATGCGATGGACGGGGCGAGGAAGGTAAGCGTGGAGCCTTGCGACGTCTACTACAGTTGCCACGTAAAGGAGTGCAATTCGGTGTTGGATTTGTGGTGGGAGAGAGACTCTAGTGGACGAAAGTCTAGCCACAATCCGCATCAAAGCGAGATTCTTCAACATCTCATTCATATGTGCCAATGCCCCGATGGAAGAGAGGGATGAGGCATCCAAGGCTCTGTTAGCTTAGAGCGTACATATTAGCTGAGGGTGATCGACTTCTCCGGGGCCCGAAACTTGGCAGTATGTACTACTGGGTTCTAGCAGATCCATCAAGCTACATGGATGTCTCCACATCTAAAAACGGGAAACCAAATCGAGCATGTTGTGACAAAGGCAAGGCATGCTTCCATGTTTTAGATGTACATACGTACACTCCGAGGGCCAAACATCGACTCGCACTACTATATTGATGCATCCAATATACGACCCAACCTCGGAGCAGCAAAAAAAGGGCCCCCAACAAACGAAGGAAATTTCAACGTCGAAAAGCTGCAATCAAAACAGAGCCAATGGATTCGGCGCTCGACCCTCACACCTGTTGTGAGAGAACACTCTTCAACAAACCGACTTGCGCGATCAGTGGAACCACATTTCCCGCTCATTACTGGTACGATGAGAAGTGTGAGAAAATGCTTGAAATTCTGGCCGACAGAAAAAACACCCGAAATTTTTAGCAGAGGGTTGAGCGACTTATAAAAGGTTTCAAGACTCTTGTAGGAACAACCATGCCGACCTAGTGAGCGATGTCCAGAACGTACTCAGATTATGGAGGGAACACTTTTCGACCCTTTTGAATGGCAGATGCACTGAAAGAAGTGGAGAAGACGAACCCGAGGTCCCAGTCGATATCCCAGCGCCTGACTATGACGAAAAGTGCCATAGGTGCTTGAGCTGACGGCCTGTCAGCTGAGCTATTTAACTACGATGGCAAGGAGGTAATAAGATGCATGCCCGACGACTGGAATTTAAGTGGGCTCTGCCCAATCCACAAGAAAGGCGACCCTGCCATGCGTGCCAACTACCGCGGGATCAGCCTTTTAAGCATAGGTTGCAAGGTGTTATCGAATGTATTGCCTACTATAGACCAGGTATTCACAATATGCCAAATCTTGAAAAAGACCCGCAAGAAAATGATCGGCCTCACCACCTATTTGTCGACTTTAAAGCCGCTTTCGACAGCACTAAAAGGAGTTTCGTATATGCCGCTATGTCTGAATTTGGCATCCCCTCAAAAGTCATACGGCTGTGAAAAATTACGTTGAGCAATACCACCAGCTCTGCTCTGTTGCCGTTCGCCCCCAGACGGGGTTTCAGACAGGGCGACTCTCTTTCATATGACTTCTTTAATCTGATGTTGGAGGAGATGATAAGATCTGCAGAACTGAACCGCTCAGGAACAATTTACTACATGAGCGTACAATTGCTGTCTTATGCCGATGACGCGGTAAGAAAAAT
>NW_023458561.1:12923932-12939246 GCF_013731165.1 Rhagoletis pomonella | reverse complement strand
GGTACATGACGGTAGGAAGTTTAGTTTGGGTTAAAGTCTCACAATGACGGGGTTAGGCTTTCGATGCTTCCTCCTCGTAAAATAAACATGCTCAGTAAAAAGTTAACAATGGGCACGTTCAGAAGGCGCAACAGCTCAGTAACTGTTGCGATTGCACCTTCTGAACGCGTTGTTTTATACTTCTGATCAACTGAACAGTTGCGTGTTAGATGATCGTAAAATTTTTCTGATCATTTGGACAACGTGTTGTGTGTTTTGAATTTGACAGCTAATGTATCAAGCCGTTCAGAAGACGCATTACGATCATTGATTTTTTTTAGCAACGGTTGCGCTCAACTTCTGCACCTTCTGAACCTACCCAATTTAAATCGACGAATACTTAGTTTTATATCAACTTTTGTGAACATCTGTTTGTTGGTTTTTTGTACAACATATTTACCTCTGTTGGTTACAATAATTTTAAGCTATAATAAACAGTTTTTTAGTAAGTAAGTTATGGGTTTTTTTTTGAACATTTTTTTAAATTTTTTTTGTTCTTTTAAATATTACTTTTTTTTATGTAATTATAGTTATTGTGGCATTTTTAATTAAAATAAAACTCCAAAAAATTTGATTAACTTGAAACAATTATGTGAAATACCATGATAAAAATATAGGAAGGTAGAACCGCTGAGGAATTTTCAAATACTTGTCGTTTGTAAGCAATTTAATTTTAAAATTTTACACACAAACTCACACACACATTCTCATTTTCAATCTCAAACAACAAAAACTTTGAACAATTTCTTTTTTTTTACTCTCAATTTTACATGATTTTAAAATGCTGGCAAACTTCAAAAAAAAATCATGGCCAACGAATTGAGAGAACTTTTTACCTTACAATGTTTTTGTCATGTGAAATACCATAAAATAAAAAAAGATATTAAAATAAAATTTAAAAAAAAATAAAATAAAATAATGTTTATATGTATATACATATGTCAATACATATGAATGACGGCATTGGTTTGCATTCAGTTTGAACGAAACTGGCACACCTTTCTGTAATCCGGTTCTTTTATTTAAAAGTTCTTTATACAATTGAAGAGAAATTTTTGTAAAAAAAACTAGAGATCCACCTAAGTTTTTCGATATATCTTTAGTAAATATTAGTCGATCGGTACGTAATAATTACCAAATTGAAGCCGAGACTTACTGTTACTAATTTATGAAAATAATATGATGAAAATTGCTCAGATTATAAACAAAAAATATTTAAAATAAAAAAAAATTGACACAAATATTTGTCAACTTCCTATAATTGCGATTTTCGTATTGTATGCATAAACATAGGTAAACTAATTAGTGTTTGTAGAGGTTGTGCCTGTTCAGTGTTTCCATGCTCATTTTCATAAACAAAATTTTTCCATGGTTAAGGGAAATAATGGCTTTTATATTAGAGCTACCGAAATTGAAATTTGAAAAAATTCGCAAACTACAACTAATATTAAAAAAAAGATTAGAATATTTGGAACCAGCGACCTAAATTTACCCCAGAAATATTAATGCTGTTCTTTACATCTTTTGACTATTGGCCAGTGCAATTATCAAGAAAACAATTAAAATTTTATAGAAAAAAGATAAGTTTGAGATTAACGATAAGCTAAAGTGCTGCGGGAAATGATATTTGACTTTATCTTTTGCGTTAACTGATTCATTATCTAAAAATATACGCCAAACCTTTTTGCTGAACCCAGAATTTTTAACAATAATTGGTCCTATTCGACTAGAGTGCTGTGTGTCACTTGGCGGTCGATGCGCGGGCTCTTACAATTAAAATAAAAGGCTTATTGTTGACTTCATGATACAATATATTTTCACTTTTACCAAGGGGTTTGAGAAAAATTAGATTTTCGACCCTCCCTAGTGAACGTGGATTTTAAGACTATTGGTATTCAGTAAGCTGTATCAAGTCTCTAATCTCGAAAAAAAGTCACTAAATTGTCAGCTGGCTCCGAGCTGGCCCTGCTATGGTGCACAATATGTTTGATGTTACACTCAACCCTGTAAAGGTGCATGCTTTTACCTACTTTTCCTTGTGTAGCTCGTGTATTTCATCATGTTGTCGTTTTGAGAAACCATCCGATTTTCAGGGCACCCATCTTCCCTGACAAAGCTTAAAAAAGCAAAGAATATACCGGTTTTGCCTTACAGAAATGTGACATTTTAAGAAACGAACATATAACTTTATCACGAACATTAAAAAATTAAAGGGGCACTCAAAAGGCGAATTCTTTTCATAGAAACGAAAACCAAAAGTTTTAACCCTAATATCTTTGAACTCTTATTTTTCGGCGATACTGACTTTATTAATATTACTGGAGCTAATATTCCTCCTAGAAAAATTTCCACAAGTTTCCACTAAAGGCTCCATTTCTAAAAGTTATCAAATCGGTCTGAAACTTAGTACATATTTCTATTCTATTTTTTTTTTTTATAAAAAAAGACGTGTGCATATGTTTGCTTGCATTGTAACTATCAAATATAATTCAGCTTATACATAAGCATAACAGAAGAAATCGCGAATCTTTCTCTTGTAAAGAATATCGAGTTCTCCAAAAAAAAAAACAAAAAAAATGTTGGTAAGGAAATTGTATGTGTTTATATTTCTGAATTTGTGTTTCGATTTACAATGCTTCTCCCTCTACATTCCAGCTATTCATTTGATCGAGTGCCAAAAATTCCAGAGATATTGTACCGGTATTAAGTTTTACACTTTTGAATGCGGAAGATTAAAACATACGAATTTGTGTGCAGAATGTATTAATCGTAGTAGACGCAAATTGGCCAGTGTAAAATGAATGATTTCTCGTGAAACCGCGAAAGCTTAATATTTTAAGACGACGCACAGTGGAAGATTCCTATATAAAATGTGGCGAAAAGTAGTAATTGTGCTTCGATTTTTCAAGATCTAATTTGTTATTTGTACCTCCTTTTGTATAGGGATGGGGAAATCTGAAAAATGGCCTTCCCCACTTCAATAGCGGGCGAAAGCATAAATTGTATCCGATGTTAATGAAATATGGTTTGTGTCATAGTTGTAACCTTGAAAACTTAAATCTGAAAGATGGTCAAAATCGTCCGAGTGTAACGCCCACCAGCTATATAAAAAACAAATTGAATAACAACCGGATAATATCTAATATATCTGCCCATAATATAGTAGACGTGGATGTTTGTCAATATGTATATAGTATTTTTATAGTTACTTCCATATTCCTGGACAAAAGTAATGCTTTGAAAATTTCAGTAAAATCGGATGTCGATTACAGCTTTCAGCCTTTGGAAAATTAACAAATTATGGAGCAACCCTTGTAGACTACTGAGCTTGGCATTAAAGTAAAAGACCAGTCCAACAACTATAACGTTTGAGTTGTTGCAATGTTTATTCGAATTAAAATGTTACTAGTAGCTCTTTTCTAAAAAAAAATCCCAAAACGTGCTAGTAAACATGCCCAAAATCTAATCAGCCACTTAGTTGGATATTTTGACACATTTCGATCTTGGATTTTCTGCCACCCTCACGCCACTGTGCGTTGTTTCGAATTCGCCTCTCATATATTGTATGCAGGGTTGCCACTTTGGTAAATGGTTACCAAAATTGGTAGACAAAATTTGGGTTGGTAAAAAGGTAAATTTTTTCTTTGGTAGATTTTTGTTGTATTATTTAGTTTAAAAAAAAAAACAATACAACTTTTCGTTCCCGTTTTGTTTTTCGTAGTGATTTTTTATTACAAATTTCTTTCCAAAAGTGCAGTTTACTTTATTGCATTAATTTTCGAACATTTTAATGCACACTTTTTATACACATACGAATAAATGTATATCGATAAAAGGCGAACATATTGTACTCCATTCAAAACTCTGTTTACTGGAATTCCGAGAGGCTTTTGATTGCCTAAATATATTAAATGATTATCTAAATAAAAAAAGAACGGACAAGTATGTAATTACCCACTTCGACGCTTCGAAAAAAAATTAAATCAACGCATATTTTTAACAATGGCAATTGTTAAATAAAAAAAAAAAACACAAAATACTGGCTGCAAAAAAATTAAAAACTACCAACGGGATGCACATTGTTGATTTGTCTCAAGTATTATGGACTATAAAACTCCATACCTTAAATTGTTCTAAAAATTCAGAGTAAAAAGTTCGAAATTTAGCCGGAGATTTATTGAACTTTTCTAAATGTTGTATTTAGCTTGAATCCTTGATTTTAAATGTTTGGGTAAAGCGCAAACAATATTCTTATAAAATAGTACCAAAAAAGTTTGGCTTGAGTTTTTGAGTCACTGTATTTATCTATAATAACTCCAGTTGAAGTTTTTTAAAATGATGAAGTTTCGTTGTTGCCTTTAGTTTCATTACTTTCGCTTTTGGTTGAAGGAAACTGAGAAGATGCCATTAATATGATCTCTTAAATAAATAGTTCCTTAAATACAATTTGAATATAGGAATATAGGAATAGGAATATTGAATTAACTGAAAAAATAACAAAGCTATAGCAAGGCATATTCAACAAGGTAGAGGTGACAATTCAGTCGAGCTCTCTCATACCTGACTGTAATGTCAAAAAATATAAACAAAGAAATTAACCCTTTGTTATGCATTTACCATATTTGATAGAACTCAACATCTTTGAAATGAAAGTTTTTGTAAATATGAAAATATTTAAAATCTCATTAGAATCAGCTTCATTTTATTTATTGAATTTTCTGTTTAATGTAAATGTGGAAATGCATACTTACACAAAATTACATACTAAATGAAACACACACATTTATAAAATCGTTTTGAAAATTTTCTTGCTTTTACTATCCCAATGTTTTTGAGCATTTATTTTTTTATTCAAATACTTAATTCTAAAGTATATTAGACATTAAAAAAAGTTTGATTCTTCTAAATTTACATCAAAACTTAACGTCAATAATTTAGCTATTAAATTTTTGCTATTCGAAATTTCGTTTGCATTAAATTTATTAAAAATTACCTTCAGTTTCTTTATGTCAACAAGGAATACTGGTTTAGGTTTTATCAGACCACTATTTGAAATTTGGCCTATCCATGTACATATGTATATGAAAGGTAGATTTTCTTTTCATATTTGGTATGATAAATCCTGCACCTGGGACCAAACGCGTCCACTTAGAAATACTCGGCTGCGATAGACAACAAATAAAGTCACGACCACACGTGAAGAGTCTCCTAATGAAACATCGCAGCAATTTGCCCACCGTTGTCGCTTCACTTGACAATTCGAAGGTTTAAAATAACGCACAAGTTTGTTGTCCAGGCTCTTGACAAACACAACGCACCGCTCGCAATTCCTTTTCATTTTATTATGTATTTAAAATCAGTCGCACAGCTCACAATTGAAAATTTATATAAAAAAAAAAATTTGAATAGTATAGGGTTAAGAGTTGACATTTCAGTCGCAGTTCAAAAGAGAGAAATGTCGAAATCACTTCTACCTTGTTATGCCTTGAGCTACAGTATTCATTAAAAACACTAAAAAAAAATTTGGTAAATATTTTCCACAATTGGTAGATTTTTTTCAAGTGAATGATAAGTATTTTTTTCGTCAGTGGCAACCCTGATTGTATGTACGTAATAGCGCATTCCATACTTGTTTGTTTTGTTTTTTTTTTTAATTCAGTGTGTCGACATTGTGGAGTCATTTACAGAAGAATTCCAAGATAAGATAAAAACAAAAAAACCTAACGAATGGCAAGTAACAGTCATAAAAAATTAGCATGCGGTTTTCAGGAGAAAAAAAAATTTCTCTCAGATTACGGTTCGGATCGCTGCCTAGGCTTTGCCGATCGTGTTCTGCAAAGATAAATACATACATATGTATGTATGTATGTATGTATGTATGACGCACACCTTAAATTTTCGGAACGACCAAATTACTTACCTGATTATTTTTTCCTCTACTTTGTGCGGCTTTCTTAACAAATTTAATGGCAGTTTGATATACTTTGATTTGTTATAACAATGGATTTCAGATGCATAGTGACTAATCAGTTTAATGATCAAGAACCTTGCCATCATTTACATACACCCCTATTCTCCAATTCTTTCGTATGCGGATTTTGCTACGAATCGTAAAAATAGTATGCTGCAATCCGAATCATATTTTCGAATTTTCGAAATTCGTAACAATGGCATGCCTAAAAACGAACGAGTAAGAGATTGACAGCTTTTTTCTTAATTTTGTACGAAAACAATTCTGTGTCGGAGGCGAGATAAAAGATCTAAATCGATGTGTGTTTGCAGGAAATATAAGTGGTGTTCATTTAAACAGACAAATTTGCCTTTCGTATATACGTATGTATATTTTTATCCACTGCTTTCTTTAAATGAACAAAAAAGAATCTTTGTTGCCCTTATTGGGAAACTTGGGTCCGGTTTAGTTATTTTCGGTTGTTGAGTCCAAACGCATAACCCGAATCTAAACACTTTTACATACACATGTAATCAAAGGATTAATATAAATGTTTCAAATTACCGAGCAATAGTTTATTAATAAATTCGGTTTGCACTATGCAGTTTTTCGTAAATTTCGATGTGGGTTGTGCGCACACTGTGGATGGCATAGCCGGAGTTATATACACAAGAAATGTTGTATTCCCTTGATATGCGGAAGTCTCTCTTCTCCGGCAACACAGAAAGGAGAATTATATTTACTTAGTAGGGTGTTTAAGCGACTTATGCATTTCCCGCATAAACAAAGAACAGTGAACACACATACGCACTTGTATTGCACTCCCGCCCAAAACCAAGTGCAGCGAATAAACACACGCACTTGTGTTTACAAATAATTCGCTCGTTCTTCTTTTGGGTATGCATTTTTTATGCACTGCTCAACTGCCGCAGAACAAAACCTACTAAAGTAGTTAATTGCTGGCACCCCAAGTCATGCTCAACAAACCCGCTTGATGCATTAGAACTCCTCCGGAGTTGTCTCACGGGACTCTGTATTGCATTCGGCATACAGAGGTGGTACAAGAGCTACCATTGGCCACAGCGCCTACCCAATTTTCTAACTTAAATAAATAACCGGTGCTCAACGCTCCCGCTTGACGCACACCACCAAAAACTCTTACAGAGCTTAAGCTGCAAAGCCACAGCGCTAAAAGCCGTAGGGACTGTGCATGACTTACAACCATGCAGAGGTGGTAACTGATGGTTATCATTGGCCGAGACGCCTATCCAACTCATTTTTGCTTTAATACATTTTTATACAAATACAAATACATTCATCCTGGTCCTGCCCTCTCACTGAGTTAAACATAGAGGTCAGCGTTGCCGAATTGACGATTTTGTCGTCATTTTGACGTTTTTTAGCTCAATAACGTTTTGACGATTTTTCCCCCCGTAATGACGATTTTTTTATTTTAGGTTTTCACCCTAATTACATAAATGTATATGTAAGTAGGTATGTAAAAAATTGTTTAAAGGATAACGTGATCCAAAATCCAATCATGCATTTATCTAGTTTTGTTCTCCAACCATGCTTTTAGTTATATTAAATTTGTTCTAGAATTGGAACAAAATCGTTAATTTGCACTGCTGACTCTGATTTAAATTCAAAAATTTGTTCAGTCAAAATTATCTATCAGTTAATTAATGCTAATGTTACACTAAGGGTCTTCACATCCATTTTGGTAGTTTTGGTAAATTGCTGGTTGACACTCGGTAGTTTTATCAACTGTGAACGTCCTTTTCAGTTTTCTTTTGTTAGTCTGGTAAACTATTGGCGATTTCGTTTCTACAAAAAAATGTTGCCTTCTCATCGCCCTCTTCTTAGTGGTTGTGCGTAGAGGGCAAACGAAATCGGCATATGTTTATCAACAACGGAGTCGTAGTTTTTTTCTTAAAAAAAAAAAAAAAATGTAACGGCGGCGGGCGGATTTGAAATTGAGTAAATATCGAACAGCTGATTGCAGTTTACCAACTACCAGAAAAATTTGTAAGCTTCCTTCACGATAATTCGGTAACCAGTACACCGATAATAAAATAATTTTACACAAACAAAATAGGTGTATTGGGAAAATTACCGAACACCGAGTACCAAGCTCGCTTTGAAGACCCCTACTTTAAAACTGGATCAAAATCTTCAAAAGCTTCAAACCAGTGGAGTTCAACTATTTAAAAGCAGTTGTGTTTTAAATTGTAATTTTAAATTGTCGTAAACAATTGCAAATCCACTTTTATTAACCCATATGCAATGTGCGTTCCATTTGGTTCCGTAATGTGTGGTCATATTTATTCGGCTGAATCAGTGGCGGATCCAGCGGGAGGGGGAGGGGGGCATATTAAAACACCCCCCGTGGGTCCGCCACTGACTGACACGTAGTTTAACCCCCAAAACCCCCCGCTGGATCCGCCACTGGGCCGTATGCACAAAACCTAAGGGTCTGATTATGCATACTTCGCATGACTACGCACAACCATTTGTACCAGAGCACTAAAAGTGTAACTTAAGAAAATGTGAAGCAAAATCTAAACTCAACAGATCGCTAAGTTTTTAAAAGTTCTGCTAATTTCTGGGTAATGGAATACATACAAAGTACATACGAAATTACAGTTTAAAGTTTATGCGAAGTTGTGCAAAGCTATGCGAAGTATGCATAATCAGACCATAAGCAAATGCTTTTGTTTGTTTTTAAATTGTAGATCTTTTACTCAATTTGTTCAAATAAATTTAAGTTAAAGGTATGCATACGACTCATTGCATATGATTCCTTTGTATTTTTCATTTTGTTAAAAAAAAAAATACAATAAACAAAAATTTGACGATTTTTGGCCGAAATGGCGATTTTTTTAGGGTAAAGTTACGATTTTCCAGCGAAAGCTTTCGGCAACGCTGATAGGGGTTATAATCCCTAAGCGCGTCCGAAGGCAGAAGCAAGCGCATCAGATGGTGGACCCAACAAAGTGCATGTTTTCAATGGCTTGGAAGAAGCTGTTACTGCATTAACTGGATTGAGAACCAGTTCTTCATTCATAGGAGGTTGTGGTTGAACAATTAAACCAGAAGCTGACATAGATGCATCCTTGGTTACTATGCCCGACAGCTCCGCATATCTTTGTGAGTTCACTTTCATAGCGCGCTCTTACTCTGCTGCTATAATTGCAAATGAAATTGACGAACGTTTTTTTTTTATTTCGTTCCACTTTATTTTCCTTCATTTGGGTTCCATTCATTCCAAATTCGGGTTCCAGAATAAGGGTGTTAATTTCTATAACAAATCGGCCACCCCGAAAATCTGCCCAAATACTTTATTCTGTCATGGAGTTTTCGTGCAAGCCCAAGCGCCAGCTTTTTGGAAAATACATATCTTAAGCAACTTTCTATTTTATATTCATTCACGTTGTTTAAAAAAAAAGGTGTCGGTGTATTTCCAGAGATTTAAGAGAAAATAAATTTTAACGATTTTCGTGAAGCCTACGGAATCCGTAAATTCGAAATTCGTTTATATGGTTAGCATTAATGAATTTGTTAATTAGTTGTCGTACAGATTTTCCACTAGAAATTTATGATGTCGGAACAGAGTTTAAAATTGTTCAAATGTCATAAATTTTAAAATACTAGCAGCTTAATCCTTAATTTTAAGATACGCTATGCAACTCTGTTACTTAAAATTAAGGAATAAGCGACTATTATTGTAAGTTTGAGGCACCTCATTGCCTCTGTACAATCTGGGGCCAGATCCTTTCCACCTGGTCTGGCATCGCCGAGGAGGCCTCGCTCTTCCGCTGATATCTGTGACGGCATCCTCGTCGAATGCTTTCAGGACTGCAAAGTTTCGTACGACATGACCGACCCAGGGGAGTGGCAGTATTTTACGACGGTAAAAAAATGTTACTTGATTATAAAAAGGCAATAATGTAATCATCGAAAAATAAAATAAAACTAAAAGTCACGTATTGGGTTCATTTGTAAATAATACCACTAATCAATAATTATTTGCATGACTTCTTTCTTTGTAAATAATTTTACTTTTTTTAATCCAGTTTTTATTGCAATCTGTACGTAATAATAATAATAATAGATTGGCGCTTACACATATGTCAGTGTTTGGCCGAGCTTCTCCTCCGATTTGTGGCGTGCGCCTTGATGTTGTCACACAAAGCGGAGGGACCTACAGTTTTACGCCGACCCCGAACGGCGATTTTATTTTTATGAGAAGCTGTTTTTCATGGCAGAAATACACTCGGGGGTTTGCCATTGCCTGCCGAGGGACGACCGCTGTTAAGAAAAAACCTTTTTTCTATATTTTTGCGATGTTGCTTTGACCAGGGTTTGAACCCAGGCATTGTGAAGTGGAAGCGCGCACTGCTTACCACTACACCACCGCAGCAAATTATTTGTCTCAACATATTCATGTATAAAAATCCCGTGTCACTGTGTTCGTTTACGCTAATCTCCGAAACCGCTTAACCGACTTTAATGAAATTTTGTGGGTGTGTATTGTTGGTTCCAACTTAAAAGATAGGATAGTTTTGAACCCGATTTTTTTTTCGTCGAAATTTTGTCTATGCTTCTCGCAACGTTCTTAAAAATCCCGTGTCGCTATGTTCGTTTACGTTAACTACAAACTCTCCGAGAGTTTTCCAATGTAATTCGCGGCTCCGCTTCATATGTATGTTTATGTTGGGGAGAAATAGGTAGGATAGCAACAAAATAATGTAGTATGTATTTATACATATAAACATGCGCATATCAACAGCAGCACAAAATTTACCGTTTGGACACCATCCAATGTCATCCATTCCTCTGGCTGATGTTTAAACCGTAGCCAGAGATCGTTTTTTTTTTTCAAACGTAGTGAACAATAATAACAATATTTTGTAAATTTCGATATCAAATGAAACGTAACACAATCAAAATACATTAGAAAAAATTACAGGACACCGAGTTACCAAATACCGAGCTCGGTGGGGTCAGTGTTGCCAGAGAAAGTCCCCTAAAAATCTTAATTTTTTTTCCAAAAAAATCTTCAAAATAAGATTTTAAAGCTTAAAAAAATCGTTTCGATCCCAAAAAATCTTCATTTAAAAATACCTTAAAAGAAAACCGATATTGGCTTTACGGCTGTAAATAGCCCTTATTATGTTGGTTGAAAAAATTACCAATTCAAGTTATAAAGTCCTTTTTATAACAACTTAAACTTAAAATGAATATTACCTCGTGTCATCACAAAATGTTTAGCACAGTTTACATATGTATATATACACTGGCGAAAATATAAATAGGGACGCGACATTTTGCAAGTTTTGACCGACTTCAAAAAAAGAAGAGTTTATCAATTCGTGCGAATATTTTTTTTTTTTATGTATATATGTTACCGCATAACTTTGGACCACTTAAACTGATTTCGATAATTCCCTTTTTATCGGAAAGGTGCTACCTCATCTAATTTGGTTTAGATCCGGTCATTGGATCATGAAGAAATTGACGATCAATATTTATATGAGATTTGAAGTCACTGTGTTTTTTGTTTAAAAATTACTTGTTCTTTTTTAATGAAATAATAGCTCGTTATCTATCAAAAACCATGTAAGTCCAAACTTCAATCTATTTACAAAAGTTAAGAAAATTCGACAAAGTTCCATAACAATTTTGAGCTTTTTAACTCGATTTTTTATTGATATTTTTACATGGATATTATTTTATAAAGCTATATATATGTTTCTCTGTGCGAGAGAAGAAGGCAGATAATATTGTAGGGGATTTCATATTTCATTTTAGTTTTGGGTTAGTATGGGTTTGTAGTCTCAGGTAATAAGATGTAGCATAATTCCTTAATTCAGTCCGTGATAGTGTCAATTTTAAGATCCTGATGCAGTTGGTCGTTAGTAATGAATTGCGGAGCGTTAACAATCATTCGAGTTTTCGATTGGAATATTTGTAGTATTTCAATATTTGAGCTTGCTGCGCCGTCCCACAGCTGAATACCGCAGGGTCATATCAGTTTTATGACAGTTGAGTTCAGCAGAAATTTGTTGTCAGTGGATAGTTGGGAGTTACGGTTTATAAGCCAATGCAAGTTTCTTAGCTTTAGGTCGAGTGCTTTACGCTTAGTAAAGATGTGAGCTCTCCATGTTAGTCTTCTATCAAGGGGAATTCCAAGATATTTAGCTGCATTGCCTTGTGGTACGTTAATATCGTTCAGTTGGACGGGTGGCCAGGTGACTTTGTTGAGTCTGAACGTTACTTGGACAGATTTAGTGCTACTCGATCTTATCCGCCATTTTTTGAGCCAATCATCGATTGTATTAAGAGCCTTTTAAGGTTTTCGTGATGCTCTATTGGGGGAAATTCAGTGGCGGATTTGAATATTTGTCACCCCTAGGCAATTCAGGAGTTGCCGCCCTTTTTCCGATAAGAAAAATATTTTGAGGTAAAATTACCAGTTTTGAAACGATTAGCAATAAATAGTAATATTCAAATTTATGTTATTTACTATACTTTTATTACAATTTAAGATGAAAAAGTGGTATTTGCCTTGAGTAAAGCTTTTCAACTTTTAAAGAAAGCCACCATCAACAAAGTTTTTTCACTTGATAAGTTAAAATCTCAAAAATATTAAGTTAGTATTTTTAAATATTATCATTTAAATAATATCAAAAGTTCTAAATTCTAATATTTTTTATTTATTCGCAAGAAAAGTGCTAACGTATAGTAATATTTTAAAAAGAAATCGGCTCAATGCTTTTTTTCTACAGAAATGTAACATATCGTTCCATAACTCGTACTCGTTCTAAAAAGGGTACTTTTACCTCAGTTTGATAATTGTATTTCTTTGTATTTGGATTCTAGTTCAGTTTATATTTCATGAATTACAGGAAGAATTACATATAATAATGGAAATTATCAGAACTTAAGTACTCCTGAAAAATTCTTAATGAACATATTCCATTCACAGTGCTTTGTGTCTTGATTTTTCACACGCAAAATCGCTGATGATTTCTTCACAATCCATGGACAGAAACAATTCTGATTCTATTGTTAACATTGCAAGAGCATTCGATTTTTCGTCTCCCTATGAAGATCGATGATAGTTCTTGACGCGCTTTAAAACGAAAAATGATCTCTCAGCGCTGCAATTTGAAATGGGAATGCAAATAAACATTCGCAATGCTGCAGGCCATCTTGTCTGAGCATTTTCAATAGTTCCATTGGGGAATAATTCGAAATGTCTTTCTGGATGCAGTATGCATTGAAGAAGACTATTACTTTTCCCAAATTTTCCTAAAGATCTCGGTAGTAGTAATTGCTCAAAATGGTAGATTTTTCACGCAATTCTTCATTGCTCAAATTTTTCATGGCAGTGTTATGCAAGTAATGACGATTGCTATGTATAATAAAAACCTAACAGTGTTGTCCTATTTCCTGCGTAGTCGAATCTCAAATTTATGTCTTAAAATGTACAAACACAAATTCTACTTTCAGTGCAGATAACTTGAAAAAAATAAAATTTTCAACTAAAATTTTGCCACCCTAGGCACCTGCCTATGTTGCCTTTACGGTAAATCCGCCACTGGGGAAATATCTTCCGCTAAAATAGCAGTGTCACCATTACGCTGGGGTGCCACCCCATCTAAGCTTTCATGTATTTCAGACTGTTCTATGGCTTGTTTAACGAAAAAGTAGCGCTCTTCCAGATAGGACTGAATAAATATTTGGTAGGGAGAGTAGTTTTAATTTTATAAAGTAGACCATCGAGCCAAACGGGATTAAAGGCTTGTAACATGTCGAGGAAAGCAGCAGTGCTGCATTTCAAATGCCGACTGAATTTTATCGCGGAGCCTATGGACTTGTTCGATCGCGCTGTGCCCTCTTCTAAATCCAAATTGGTGATTCGGAATTAGCTTCTTCTTCTCGATAAGTGGAAGCATTCTTTTAAGAAAAAGCACTTCCAGGAGTTTGGATAGCTAGGGCAGTAAGCTAATAGGCCGATATGATTCATCTTTATTAGAATTTTTTCCGGTTTTAAGATCATTTTAACTTGTAAGGCTTTCCATTGAGGAGGTATAGAACCGATATTCAGAACCGCGTTGAACAAGTAAGTCAGAAACTTGATGCCTGCTGATGGTAATTGTTTTAATAGTTGGCCCGTTATTAAATCGTGGCTTTTTGGGTTTTAGCTTTTGAATGGCTGCTTTTACTTCTGATTTTAAGAACTTTTCGATGGGTAAGTCCATTTGATATGGTTAATTCGAGTTAGTTGTAACTGCTTCTGTTGTATTGGATGGTGGCTCAATATTGTGTGAGGTGAATACCTTGTGGCGAGCAAATGTGTCGGCCTTTTCAATATCACGTTTAGCCACTTCACTATTCCCCTTTCGTATTGCAGAGTTTAAGAGGATGGGTATTTTTAGTTTCCCGCTGCTTTCCAAAGGGAGTTGTTGAAAAAATTTGCAATTTTTTTTTTAATACCGAAATGCTTGAAACCCGCTCGAACGATTTTGTTTTTGTTTTCTTTAATCAAAAATTGAGGTGTTTTCCTTTCGTTTGGTATATGCGAAGTATTGGTTCATATCTTCTATGTATGTTTATTTTATTCAAATATATGGGTATAAATGAATTTCCATACAAAATCTGGAAATCTTATCTTAATGTTATTTTATTGAAAATCATCTATAATTTTTATTATATGTATGGTGATGCCACATCTAATTTGTTCGAAATACATGCAACTGAAATCACGAAATATGCCACACATTCAATACTTATTGATAGATCTTTGATCCATATATAGAGGATATGAAAAAAGGAGGTTTGAACAGCCGTTTGTGCGGTGTATTTGGGCGCTTTAGCGCTTCGGTATATGCACTTAAGTAAAATTTTTATACCCGAGCGCACTTGTGCACAAGGTTATATTTATTTTGTTCACATAACGGTTGTTTGTAACAGCCAAAACGAGTCGAGATAGATATAGACAAATGTATACATAAATGCTCAGAACGAATAGAGAAATCGATTAAGCCATGTCTGTCTGTCCGTCCGTCTGTCCGTCTGTCCCGTCTGTCCGTCCGTCCGTGTACACGATAACTCGAGCAAAAATTGAGATATCTCAACGAAATTTGGTATGTAGCTTTCCGTTAATCCAAGGTAGGTTGGTATTGAAAATGGGCGAAATCGGACTGTAACAACGCCCACTTCCCATATAACGGTAATTTCCAGAAATACGAAAACTGCGATATTTTAGTAACTACTGAAGATAATTCACTCAAAATTGATATTTACAATAATTTTC
>NW_023458561.1:12919549-12923922 GCF_013731165.1 Rhagoletis pomonella | reverse complement strand
ACAATAACCACGCCCACATCCCATATAACGGTTATTTAGAGAAATACAAAATCTTCGATAAATCAGTAACTATTAAAGCTAATTTATTACCATTATTAATAATTTACCAAGAAATACGTTTATGGTAAAATTTTGGAAAATGGGCGTGGTACCGCCCACTTATGATCACATATATGTATATCGGTAACCGTTCTACCAATTTGTACCAAACTCGGTATTTTTATTGTGCTCGCCACATAAAAGAAAAACGTTAAAAATTATTGAAATCGGACTAAAATTACGGCCGCTTTTCATATAACGGTAAATTTCAGAAATGCTTGAAACTGCAATATTTCGAAATTTAAGGACGCTAATTTACTTAAAATTGATACACCACGGCTTACCATAAAAAACATATATTTTATACTTGCGCCGGGTATTTAATGTTCGGCTCCACCCGAACTTAGACTTTCTTACTTGTTTATTTTTTTTTTGTTCTGCGGCTAAGATCCCGTTTAAAACACAATAGCTTAAAGCGCGTTTTTATGAAAAGTATATTTTTAAACGCGTGCGTTGCAGAAATGCTTATGTGTTGTTTTTTTGTTTCACAAATTTTATTTTATGTTTTTCTTTACGTACGTATACGGAGATTGAATAAAAATGTATTTATATACGTATGTGAATGTATCTAGTTATTATATGAGGCCTTGAGCGCTAGAGTAGCTTAACTGGCATTTCAAAAAAAGTTGAGGTGCACCTTAAATGCTTTACCAGAATCGAAACGGTAATAGCCCGAGGCACACCCTTTTAGTTTTCTTTTACTATCATATGTAGCATCACTCAGGGGCAATGAATTGTTTAGTAAAAGACAGCATTTATTTTGCATAGATCCTTCTTTCTCATATTACTATTTAAAAGTTTTTTATAAAATGAATTTCTATAGGTTTCTTTTAATACAACTATTTATTGTACCCATGTCTTATTTATGGCAAATAAACGAGGTTTGTTTTTACAGTGTATTGTATAATAAAACGTTGTTTTTGACTTGGTAACTTTTAGGTAACTTTTTTTTGTAATTTTTCTGGTCAGAAAGTTTTTTGTCGTGTGGTAACCGTGGTAGAGATGCTCGTTGTTATTTGTTAGCTCCCAGCATGTTCGGGTTCGACTGCCTCAGAGGCAACATGTAATTTTTTATTTTTATTTTGGTTTTTAGTTTTTATTAATTGCGAAAAAGCATTTGTGAAGTGAAGAACAAAAGCGTGTACAAACGAAAAATATATGTATATCAACAATGCCATTGTTAATATGTTGGAATAGTTTTGTGCTACTCTGATGTAATGCAGAGCTGGAGTATATGGCCCTGCCCTTGGACATCGCAATGTTAATTGGACCACATATTCCATATGAATTGTGGTTAATTTTGGAGTACTGCTTGACCCTTCGGGAGTATTCTTTACATGCATGCATGGATTAGTCGCGATTTTTTCAGGGTGACAACACACACATACATATATAGTACATGGCCAGCCAGCAAAAAATCCGAAAACCGATCCGGAAAGGACGAAAAAGTGGATGAAGTGCGGATTTTTGTCAGTTTACTGATTCTATTTCCGTATACTTTGACGATCCGTTTTCCCACTAAAGTGTGTGGCAGAAACGTATGTACAGACAACAGTATGTGAAACGGATACGTTTTCGGCTGTTTTTTCTGAAATTTGTCTGATTGAATTTTTCGTTCAATACGCTTTCTTTCTGCACTTCACAGATGCTTTTCCATGGTTCAAAAGAAATAAAATCAAATTAGGAAGCGCCTGACGGAATTCGGCACATTCTGGAAGCTAACAAATAGCAGCACAGTCCACTGCACGCTCAGCCACTGCCAACTACGCATGTATGCTTTCAAATGTTTAGCTTGAGCAAATAACATACAATTATTGCTTCCAAATAACATCATCTTTTTCGAACGTTTTCCGGATACAAAAACTTAATGACAAGTGTACGAGTTTTTCTATTAATTTTCGGATACGGAAAATTGAACTAAACTGCACTGTCGGCAAAATTTACGTTTCTTTGCTGGCTGTGTGTTCCGTACAAATCGAGTGCTGTGGTGTTGATGGAAATGCAACATTTGAAATCACATTTATATGTCTGGCTGTAGCTGAGTGCGCAAAGATGCTTGCCACAATTTTTTGATATCCAGAGATGGTCAGGGATCGAATTGCACTGCAGGCAACATGCAAATTAAATATATTTTTTTTTGTTTTCATCTTGGTTATTCACTTCGCAGATGCTTTTCCTGAACGAACGCTGTCATTTTAATCTGCGCATACTTGAATTGAATATTTAGTAAATGTACAGTACTTTCGTTGACGTTTATAATAAGATCAATTAAGTTTCTTATTGATTTTAATTCGTTTTCCCTCAGTGTAGAGGCGAGTAACTTCCCGACAAGGTAGAGACTTGAAATTTTCAGCATAGTTCCAATCACGATGACAATGCAATTTAAAATATAAATGAATTCCGCATATGGTCCAGGGGTCTTGATACAAAGGCGGTCAAAACATAGTAAAATTTATGGCTAACTGAGCGTAATCTGCCAAAGAACGTAAAACCACTATAAAATTTTTAAAGCTGCCGGTGGTAGTAAATAAGAAGTATAGTTGCAGGCGCTAGTAAGAGAAATACCGGAAATCAACTTCAGCGGTGTTGAAATTGCCAAACAGTTAACCTTTAAGCACTTCTGTTAAGAATTACATTATTTGGTTTCCTCACAAAGGGAGTTATGCAAATACAGAGATACACTAAAAGCCACGCATAATTCATATGGATGCATCCTAAAAGTGTACATACATAGGTACTTCTACTATCACGCATGCGAAAAAATTTCAGTTAGTACGATCAGGGTTGCCAACTATACTTAGCTATGAAGTGCCATATTGAGAAAAAACAGTGCCAAAATGTGCCAAATAGAAAAATAAAAGTGCCATTCTGTGTCATTCTTTTTTGTTCTTCTCATTTAGCATTAAAATTACAAACACATTACTAAAACAAAAGTCCAATGCAAAGTAAGATAAACCAGTTGTATACACTATAGAAATAAGAAAATTTTAGTTGGCAAAAATAAGTACACTACATTTCCCAAAAACGTATTTAAATATTACTATTTTTCAAAAGTGCAAATTTGGCACTTTGCCATTTGAAGTAAATTACGGCCAAAAATGGCACGGTTTGAGCCAACTTGGCAGGCCTGATACGATGTATTTCTTCTGAATACTGTTAAGGCGACGTGGATAATGCTGCATAGTAGTGTGCCATGTATGGTAAAGGTAAATGAAAAATAATTGTCTAAAATTAACATACTGAAGTGGGTAAAAGGCTTAGGGCTCGTTGTTCAATGCCTGATTAACAAAAATAGGAGGTAGAAGCTCCGGTTAAATACAACAACTGCTTTATCGATCACATGTTATATGCACGATGTCGAAATCGTCGATAATGATATACTGGTGATAACCATACATTGAACAACGGGCCCTTAGCATAGGTGAAAATGCTTCAGTTTAAGATAGACTTTACATTTAAAGAAATTTTCTATTTAAAGCAACAAAATAAAATTTTAAACTTAGGAGCTGTTTTCATTATAAAGGCTTGCACAAGCAGCAGCGGTATGTTACCGCGTGGTATACCTCCGTATGGCATGAAATAATGTAAATAAAATATTTTTTAAAAATAAGCTTTAACCAAAGCTTAACTTCTTTTGTTTTATTAATTTTAGTGCAGTATTAACAAAATTTTCTTGCTAAAAAATTTTTTGTTACACTACTTTATTTCATTCCTTTGATTGTACATGTTAAACAAAATAGATAGATAGATAGATTGGCGCTTACACATATGTTAGTGTTTGGCCGAGCTTCTCCTCCGATTTGTGGCGTGCGCCTTGATGTTGTCACACAAAGCGGAGGGACCTACAGTTTTACGCCGACTCCGAACGGCGATTATATCTTTATGAGAAGCTGTTTTTCATGGCAGAAATGCACTCGGAGGTTTGCCATTGCCTGCCGAGGGGCGACCGCTGTTAAGAAAAAACCTCTTTCTATATGTTTAACGATGTTGCTTTGACGAGGGCTTGAACTCAGGTGCTTATGAGTGAAAGCGCGCACTGCTTACCACTACACCACAAAAGCTTGTGTTTAAAAAATATTTTTTTACATTATTTTATTTTTCAATTTAAATTATGTACGTTTACCGTTTTAGTGTATTCATTCTCAAAGTGTTTAATATGTAAGGTGTAAAACACACGAGTCCCGCAAGGTGTTCGTATAATCAGATAACCAATTTAGTTTCTTATCATATAATAAAAATGTACACTATCACGCATACATATATGCATTATACTC
>NW_023458561.1:12858931-12919149 GCF_013731165.1 Rhagoletis pomonella | reverse complement strand
TCGTACAAGTTCAGGCACCTGTATTGACCATGTTTTTTGTCGTTTTAGAACTATACCACATAGCTATTGCAACAGTTTGAATTTGGATTTGCAAGTTACCGATCATACGATGACAGGTATCAGATCAAAGATTTAGGTACGATTATAAGCAAAATAAACAAGTAAGAAAGTCCAAGTTCGGGTGGAGCCGAACATTAAATACCCGGCGCAAGTGTTAAATATATGTTTTTTCACCTTTCCGAAAGCTACTGCTAGATGGTAAGCCGGGGTGTATCAATTTTGTGTAAATTACCGTCCTTAAATTTCGAAATATTGCAGTTTCAAGCATTTCTGAAATTTACCGTTATATGAAAAGCGGCCGTAATTTTAGTCCGATTTCAATAATTTTCAACGTTTTGCTTTTATGTGGCAAGCACAATAAAAATACCGAGTTTGGTACAAATTGGTAGAACGGTTACCGATATACATATATGTGATCATAAGTGGGCGGTGCCACGCCCATTTTCCAAAATTTTACCATAAACGTATTTATTGGTAAAGAATTGTCGCAAGCATCAATTTTGAATTAATTAGTTTTAATATTTACTGATTTATCGAAGATTTTGTATATCTCTAAATTACCGTTATTGGGATGTTGGCGTGGTCGTCCGATTTCAAAAAATTTCGGCCATTTGGTACATTGTACCAAGGCCAATAACTGTGCCTGTTCGGAAGAAATTGGTGCAGCGGTTACCAAGATATACACATGTAACCATAAGTGGGCGTGGCTACGGCCATTTTCCAAAAGTTTATAATATTCTTATTTTTCGTCTGAAAATTATTGTAAATATCAATTTTGAGTGAATTATCTTCTGTAGTTACTAAAATATCGCAGTTTTCGTATTTCGGGAAATTACCGTTATATGGGAAGTGGGCGTGGTTACAGTCCGATTTCGCCCATTTTCAATACCAACCTACCTTGGATTAACGGAAACCTATGCACCAAATTTCGTTGAGATATCTAAATTTTTGCTCGAGTTATCGTGTACACGGACGGACGGACAGACGGACGGACAGACGGACATGGCTTAATCGATTTCTCTATTCATTTTGAGCATTTATGTATACATATGTCTATATCTATCTCGATTCGTTTTGGCTGTTACAAACAACCGTTATGTGAACAAAATTAATATACCCTTGTGCACAAATGCGCTCGGGTATAAAAACCGTGTAGGCGGTTAGTTAAAGCTTAACTTACCGGAAGAAAATTAAGAGCCTTACGGAAATTGAGAGCGGTGAGAGAATCAGGCTTGCCAGACTCTCGTTTTTGTATTTCTTAAAAATAAATGAAAGCAAACATTTTTGTTTGCATGATTTTTTTTTACGTGATATTTCCGCTCTTGGGTTAAGTTGACGTGTTGAGTAATCATTGATCATTTCTTACGGTAAGTTAAATTATGTTAAGTTTAGACTAACTGAGCTTTTAACAATTTCATTGTTATACGCTCGTATACACTTGATTTTCGATTTCTTTGTTAATTTCCCTTTTTTCTTTTTTGTTTCAGGTAAGTGTGGAGAAAACATAGCTTACACGACATTCAAATTAGTAAGTAAGTTTTAAATATTAGTACAAATTTTGTGCATGATTTTATCTATACATACTCTAAACACATTTAAGTTTTAATTGTCACTGATGTAGCCATGTAGGGCGTAGCATAGTAGACCCTGCAGGGAAACCGCGAACTAGTGAATAAAATTTCTAGTTCCGTACTAAAGTTGTATAGCAAAAAACAAACCAGTCCGATAGTAACTAGATCCCCACCAGTTCAAAATCAGCAAAATATGGTTCTTAAAAAAAAAACTATTTTATGTCACTTTTTTCATTAGAAATCTGTATCTAAGGTGACGAATTTAGAACTGGTTTGGAACTGGCATGCAGAACGAACTAGATCTTACCTGTCGGATTTAGAACTAGTTCGGAACTATCGAAAAAGGGATGCAGCGGGGGTGGTTTATTTTAGATAGATATGGGTTTGGCGGCTTTTTTGTTCAAATACGCTTTCGTTATGCACTTCGCAGATGCTTTTCATATCTCTCTGAAGTTGGCAGGGCAACTTTCTCTCAAAACAAAAATTACTATCGCATAATTTGCCGTTAATTATCCGTAAATTATCTGTGAAAAGAATAATTTTGCCGCGGACATATTTAAAAAAAAAAGTGCGCAAACATTAGCTGTCGGAGGCGAACACATAACTGTACGTTTACAAATATATGTACATACATATGCGCTTGGAGAAGAGACAACGTTAATTCTTCGCAATATGACGCTATGCGAGAGAGAGATAATTTTTGCGTCGCTGATCAGGACTGCCAATTCGGATGAAAGCGTGCCATTGTTGTGTTCGACCGAATGTTCGATTTCGGTTTTGCTTTGACGGTTAACCGACAATATATTCATGTTCGTGTAAATGTTGGGCTTCCGCGAAAAAATAGACCGTAGATTTTGGCTTCCACGGCAAGATTATTCTTTTCACGGATAAACAACGGATAATTTACGGTAAATTATCAGATAGTTAGTTTGGGTTTAGCTGGTTTCCTTAATTGGTTTTCAGACTTCCGTGGAAGTTAGCAGGGCACTCGCTATTTTTTAAAATATATCTCTCTCGTCTGTCGATTTTAGAACTGGTTCGGAACTATAGAACTTAGGACTACATCTTTTCAGTAAAAGTCAGATGTGTTCCAGAAAACCGCAAATTTATTTCAGATATTCAATATGCCTTTCAGAAAAACACAATCCCTTTTCAGAAGAGTTCAATTTTATTTCAGAAAACCACAAATGTGTTTCAGGAAAACCCAAATGTATTTCAGAAAAACTAAAATGTATTTCAGAAAAACAAATTTATGTATTTCCCAAATCCATAAATGTATTTCGGAAACCCATAAATGCACATGATATGCATGGAGATAATATATGTAATAAATTTATTAATATGGAATTAAGGGATAATTGCACGATTCGCATGATGGACATGCGCCGAAAAACAGTTGTGCGTTTGCTTCCATGTGGACATTTATTGCATGCAAAATGTTGTGTGGAGTGGTCAAAAAGCGTTTGCAGTACTTGGAAGACTTACAGCCTTATTATGTATCACGAACGATAGGCAACACGAACGATACGTCTTCAGGGGATTGCTTCGAAAATTAGTCCTGCGGCATCATTCTACATAGCCCGTCTAAACGAAACCCAGACGATTGTAACGCAATCGATGAAACGCAAAACGAAGACGTCCGTTAAAAAAGAATAAATCGCAATCAAAGACGTTGCCGTCTGCAGACGAATCGTTCGTGTTGCGTATCGTTCGTGATACATCATAAGGCAGTTAATACACCACGCGAAAGAAACCATTGCTACTGCGGATTGTGCTCGCGCTTGTGGTCGTTGTTTATATAATGCTCAGTTTGGAAAGCGATGGGGATACAAAATTTGGGGACATATTTTTCTGAAATACATTTAAATTTTTCTGATATACATTTTCGCTTTTCTGCAAAACATTCGGGTTTTTCCTGAAATACATTTATGATTTTCTGAAACTAAATGGAGCTTTTCCGAAATAGGTTTGTGTTTGAAATACATATGCGGTAATCTGAAACACATTTGAGTTTTTCTGAAACCCATATGCGCTTTCTGGAAAAAAAAAAATTAGTTATTCTGAAACACATTTGCGCTTCTCTGGAATACAGTTGGAAAAGGTGTATTTCGGAACTATCGAAAAAGGGATGCAGCGGGGGGCAATTGACACTTCCTAGGACATCGCCATGTTAAATTCGCCAGTTCTTTGCATGCAAAAGAGATTTATCGCGAACCAGTACTGGGTCTAAAAGTAATAGATGAGCAACACTTCAGAACCAGTGATTTTCCCCACAAGGAGATACATGCATAGTACGTACATACATACATACATACGTATGTACGTTTTGATGAACTTGTAATAAATGCTTGCAAAGCAAAAGAAAGTGGAACCGTCGATGAGTGTTCTTCCAGTATTACACGACACGACGGCCGCTGTGGTGTAGTGGTAAGCAGTGCGCGCTTCCACTCCGCAACGCCTGGGTTCAAGCCCTGGTCAAAGCAACATCGCAAAAAAATATAGAAAAAAGGTTTTTTCTTAACAGCGGTCGTCCCTCGGCAGGCAATGGCAAACCTCCGAGTGTATTTCTGCCATGAAAAACAGCTTCTCATAAAGATACAATCGCCGTTCGGAGTCGGCGTAAAACTGTAGGTCCCTCCGCTTTGTGTGACAACTTCAAGGCGCACGCCACAAATCTGAGGAGAAACTCGGCCAAACACTAACATATGTGTAAGCGCCAATCTATTATTATTATTATTATATTACACGACATTCATTTGTATATATGTGTGCATATATTGTAATGACCTTAAATAATCGTTTTGCTCATTTGATAGTTTTCATACCTGACTCTTAAACTCAAAATGTCGTATCTGAAATGTAAACAGAAAAGAGTTACGCTTTTTAACCTTTTAATAATTGTGGCTATCACTCAATATTTTCCCACTTACGGTTATGCTATCGATAGCCTAAGTTAGCGATCTATTAAAATAAAATAAAATTAAATTAAATAAAGCAAAGTTAAAAAATTTAAATTAAATAAATTAATATAGAATACAAAATACAATAAAACAAAATAAAATAAGATAAAACCAAATAAAACAAATTTTTGTTTTGTATTTTGGGCATTTGATCAAGTATTTTTCTTGCGCAGGAACTTACTTGATCAAATAGTGCATTTTAGGCTATTTGAATAATAATTCAATAAATTGATCGTCAACTCATCGTCGAAAGAAATTTTATTGAAATGAAACGACATGAAAGTCCATATGTCCACTTGTATGTAGGGTTGCGAAATCGACAGAAAAACATCGATATTTTCGATGCGAAATATATGAGTTTAAAAAAATCGATGTCCTCATACTTTTCATTAACTCTTGTGTCTTTGCTTGGCACTTTGTACAATGGAAACAGCACCGTCTCTATTTGTGCATAATAAATACAGGTTAAATATTTGATTTGAACATTAGCTCTTAAAAATAATCCTTGCACTTTAATTGCTCATCTGTAATTTTATAATGTTAAAAATAGTTCCCAACGTTTCAATGTTAAGAACATCGACAAAAATAACATCGATGCAAAATGGATGTTTTTTGCCGATACATCGATATATCGTTAGCATTCCTACTTGTATGCATGTGCACACAAACTTTTCCCAGCGATATAATTTTGAAAAACTGCAAACTTGCCAGAAATATAAACTAGTGAGGTTTAAAAAATGAAAATGCCAAAAGCACACAATACAAACGAGTTTTTACAGCGTAGTTTGGAATGTATATACAAATACCTATAGTAGGTATATATGTAAATATGTATGTAGTACATACATACATATATCAAAAAACGACATAATCGGTATATTTAATTATAGCTTTTTTTTCTCGAAATAATGTTGCATTTATTCTGCCCTTCGCCAGGGCTGTCAAGTTTTTGCGTGCTCTATCGCTAAAATGTTGCACTCTGATAATGTTGCCATATAAGAGGTGATATTTTTTTTCGAGAAAAGAAAACCGCTTTTAGTTTATTGAAGCTTGAGTTTTAGAGACCTGTCGCGACGTTAGGTGAAGTGCGAAGAAGGTGAGGTGAGCGGTAAAAAACTTGTTTTTCAAAATGCTTACCTTTGCTGCTTATGGTACGAAAGACAGGCGGCGGTGGCTGATTGCTGATGGCTGTTGGCTAAAAGTGGTTGATGAATCATCAGTGCTCAATGGCTGATTGTGTGATAGACCATTGACAGACTTGTTTTGTAGCTGATTTGGATAGTTTAAATTTCAAGTTCGGTGAAACTTGTTAAAGGATTTGCTTTGTTTACGTTTTCTTTTTGTTAGTAAGTAGTTTTTGAATGAATTAACAAGTTCTTTCGCTCTGCTATTAGAAAAAAGATTTTGTGGTAAGTGATATTATCATAAAAAAAAATGGTTTCAGGGTTTTTGGTGGACGTTGCAATATTTAGATTCATTAAGTATTTGAATTATTTTTATACGACCTTTTTTTTATCCGATAGAAGAGACCATTGAAAGACATTCCCACGACAGCCGGTTCTACGAACCGGAATGACTCGGGTTTTACCCGACCAAGGGCTGTTGTTTCGGCGATCTAACCCCGTTTAGATCGGAGAAATCCATCAAACGTTGCTCGATCCTAGGGCTACACCTTCTCCGCACCCTTCTGCTCAGGGCTGGCATAGAGTCAAACCCAGGGCCAGAAATCTACACCTGCTGCGTATGCCAGAGACGACTGCATACAAACTCCACCTCGGTCAGGTGCATTGCCTGTGACGGGTGGAGTCACCTCCGTAACTGCTCGGACCTGCGTACGCACCGGCAATGGACCACGTCGTTCGTGGCCCCATGCTGTGCGAACCGGACCGCCTCCACGGCAAACCACCACCCGCCTGGGCAGCACACAATCAACACACCCACACCCCAACACAACATAACAATAGACACACAAACAAACACAATAGCACCCACATACCGCCGCCGGCAACTCCTAGTCCCTCCGACAATCTGCTCTGTTTGTCAGTCCAGAATATACCGTAACGTGACAGCAGTCAAGTGCAACTCTTGCCTCGGCTGGTGCCATTTTACGGCGTGCTCAGGACTTCGCAACACACGAGATTGGACGAGTGACTATGTGGGCCCCTGCTGTGCTGCCCCGTCGCATCCCTCCCCCGCGACGCCACCAACCACCACCACAAGGCAGCACCCCCTCTTGCAGCACGTACAGCAGGGGGCCGTCATGCAATACAACTCTTTAACACCGCACATCACAATCGGTCTCCCAAGGCACACAACGGTGATACAATTTAACTGTAACGGACTCCAGAGCAAGATCGAGGAGATAACTGTCTTCATGGGAAGGCATGGAATGTTAATAGCTGCGGTCCAAGAGACGAAGTTGCACGGCAATTCAACCCTGTTGAATTGCGCCGGATACAACGTGCACCGTCGAGATCGCGAGCGAGATAATGGTGGAGGTTTAGCGTTCATCACGCACCACACCTTGCAATATCGTCTCATTGAAGCAGACATCGACCGCAGGGATAGCATCCTAGAATGTCAGGGTATTGCTATCCGGTCAGGCGATGTTGAGCTCGAAATATTTAACGTATACATACCCCCTGTCACCAGTTGCCCGGCAGGAATCACCCTGAAACATGTGCGCTACTCAGAGGTGAAAACCGTATGGTAGTTGGTGACTTTAACGCGCACCACGATCTCTGGCACTAAAGCCTGTCAAATGATCGTAGGGGAATACATCTGGCTGAGCAGATAGACGATTCGACATTCTGCACAATGAACGACGACGCACCCACCAGGATTATGGGCAGCTGCTGCAGCTCGCCAGATCTAACAATTGTCAGCGCTGGTCTGATAAACAGCGTATCATGGCGACCTATCTGACCATCTGCCCACTGTCATCTCGATTGATAAACCTGCCGACTTTGCTTCCGTGGATCACCGGACTTATGTCAACTTTTCCAAAGCTGACTGGAAAGACTTCACGGATGTTACTGAGGGCGCCTTCACTGCACTACCCATACCAACCGACGTTCATGTAGGTGAACGTAAGTTCCGCAGGGTTGTCACCGCTGCTGCGGCTCGCTTCATCCCAGCAGGATGTATTAAGGCTCCACGTCCGAATTTTTCTGCCGAAGCGGCTGTTCTAGCTGATGAGCGCGACAACCTTCGTCAGGCCGATCCCGGAAATCCCCGTATTAGGGATCTCAATTTGGAGATTCTGCAACTTGTGAACGTACATAAGCGGAAGAAATGGGAAGAGCATCTGAAGACCTGCAACTTCGCCTCTGGCGTGAGTAAGCTTTGGTCAACCGTGAGGTCGTTGTCCAACCCGACGAAGCGCGACGACAGAGTCGAGATAGACCTTGGTGACCACTCTTCGTCGGACCCGGAGAGATGCGCGAGCTATTTTAGTCGGCAGTTCATTCTGCATCCTCCGGTGGATAAAGCCAAACGTCGAGTGACCAGAAGGCTGCACAAAATGCCAAAACCTAGTGCGCCTCTTGTTTTCACCAGCGGTGAGGTAAGGGTAGCCATCGGGAAGGCAAAAGCCTCCAAAGCCATTGGACCCTACGGAATATGCATGTTGATGCTAAAAATTTGGGTCCTGCGGGAGTAGCGTACCGAACGGAGGTCCTCAACCTGTCAATGGCCACTCTCGCCATTCCAGACATCTGGAAAATGGGGAGAGTGGTCCCAATGCTCAAACCGGGGAAACCAGCCAACAAAGGAGAGTCTTATCGCCCGATAACTCTCCTTTCCGCGGTAGCGAAGACACTCGAGGCCCTGCTGCTCTCGTACTTCACGAACCACCGGACCCCAACGAAGCATCAACATGGGCTCCGTAAAGTGCATAGTACAACAACAACACTTAACGCCATAAACACTCAGATAACTCGTGGCCTAAACCGAAACCGCCCCTGTGAGAGAACAATTCTAGTAGCGTTGGACCTGTCCAAGGCGTTCGACACTGTCAGTCATTTAATGCTACTAGAAGATATAGAGGTCTCCTAACTCCCACAGGGACTCAAACGGTGGTGGGCGAATTACCTGAGTGGTAATCTTCAGAGACAAAACTAGCAAGCCACGTAAAATTAAACAGGGGGTACCACAGGGTGGTGTCCTGTCCCCGCTACTGTTTAATTATTACATATCAAAGCTTCCTCAGCCACCAGAGGGTGTTAATATAGTCTCGTATGCTGACGATTGTTCGATCATGGCGTTTGGGAATGGAATTGATGACTTGTTCTCAAAAGTAAACGGTTACCTCTCCGAACTTTCTCGCTTTGTCACTGCAAGGAGCCTCGCCCTATCCCCTGCGAAATCCTCGGCAACCCTTTTCACTACCTGGACGAAGGAGGTCAGACTACCACTGGGTATTCACGTCGATGACGTAACAATACCGACGGTGAATAACCCAAAACTCCTCGGAGTCACCTTCGGCAGTCTGCTCTCCTTCTCGGCGCATACAACCGCAATTGTCAACAAAGTACAGAGCCGCAACAATGTCCTCAAGTCGCTGGCCGGCAGCACTTGGGGCAAAGATAAAGAAACGTTGTTGGCAACATACAAGGCAATTGGCCGGCCAGTTCTGAAGTACGCAGCGCCCGTATGGTCGGGGACCAGCAGCACGCAGTGGATGAAGCTACAGACCTGCCAAAACACGGCATTACGAACTGCGACAGGATGCCTCCTGATGACGCCTCAACACCACCTTCACGACGAGGCCCAGATGCTCGCAGTAAAGGAGCATAACATAATGCTCTGCAAGCAGTTCCTCGGTGGGAGCCACAGACGTGGCCATCCCAGCGGGCAACTGCTCGCGGAAGAGCCCTCGCCACGGCACGTCAGGAGGCATCTTTACGAACTGACAGACGAAGTCCAGAGGTATATTAAACAACCTCTGGACCCGCCAACCTACCGACAGGCCCTGAACAGCATTCACAGGGAATCAGTCTCAAGTTATGTAGACTCCCGCCCTGTGAATGCCATTCTAGGCACACAACCACCGGACGTGGACGGAACAGAACTTTGTCTGCCTCGGGAGACCCGCACTACAATAGCCCAACTTCGCTCTGGCTATTGCAGCAGGCTCAACAGCTACCTGAGCAGAATCAACGAGTATGTGCCCAACCAATGCCCGGCATGTGGAGAGTCGCCACATGACTCCCGGCACCTCTTCACATGCCCTGAGAATCCCACTCAGCTAACGCCCCTGTCCCTATGGACAGCCCCTCTGGAAGTAGCACACTTCCTGGGCCTCCCCCTAGCTGAAATAGACGACAACGTTGATGGATGAACCGCCCCGAACGGGGCTTAGTAGCCGCTACAACAACAACAACCATTGAAAGAACCAAAAAGATTTTGTTTTTATTTGACAACTGTCTCTATATAAGTCATTCTTATCTTAAGATACATACGTACGTACAGAACAGACGTGTGCACTGGACATTTTGTAACCGGAAAACGTTATTATTAAAAGTTGATACCACTCCTTGTTATCGAAATTCTAAGTACATTGTAGATAATAACGTCAAAACTTTCAGAAATTCAGCTGGGATTTTTTTTTAGAAATTCTGTTGCATATTTCATGCTGCACTGTCTTGTTACCAGTTTATAAGGCAATTGAGGAATTTGTTGATCTACTCCTGTTTTAAATGAACAACTTTAATCACGTTTAGCGGCTTTATACTCAATAGGATATAAGCGTATTAGCTCAGAAAATGAAAGGTTTCCTTCTGTAACAAGTCGATGTACCGTAGAATGTTTAACGGATTTTGAAGAATCCGGTTCTATTATAAACGAAAGGAGAATCTTTCAACATCGTTCTTATTTAATTTTTCCAATTAACCTCTCAATAAAGATTTTATTTTTTTTATTCCGAGAGAAATGGTAAACTTGGCGGAGTTTTAATAAAATTTTAAATTTTCGAAACATTTCTTTGTTTTTTTGACAACTAACAAACCAACGGCTTTGAAATTTTTTATTTGTTTGGTTATGCTTCCAATATTTGCTCGACTGTGAGCTTTCAAACTTAGCATATGTTTCAGCAAGCTTTAGTTATTTTCGCGCTTTTTTGCAGTACAAAGATTGTTTATAGAAAAAATGTAGTTTTCTATCTTTTGGATTAGCGGTTTAATTGAAATTATTAGGTTAGGTTAGGTTAAACGGGCAGCTCTGAAAAGAAGAGTTTACTCGGAGGCCGCAGAGGCCCATTGTGATGCCCATGGGGGTTACCCCAAGCCTATCCCTGCATGTCTTCGAACCATTTTGATTTTCTAGCGAATCCTAGCAGTCCTTCCAGAGGAGCTTTCTCCAAGATATCCAGATTCTCGAAGAAATGGTCCCCAAGAAACTTGAGGCGTTTTCCTCGAAGTGCTGGACACTCGCAAAGGAAGTGCTGGACGGATTCTAACTCCTCCTCATCCCTGCAGCTTCTACAGAAATCATTATGCGGGGCTCCGAACCTGGCGGCCATGTGGCCAATTGTCCAGTGTCCCGTTAGTATTCCCGTGAGAAGCCTGACGTTTGACTTTGAAAGCCTTAATAGACTGTTTGTTCTTCGTTCATCGAGCCGTGGCCAGAGTGATCGCGATACCCTGCAGGTGTGAAGGTTTACCCACCTACTATTGGTAGCTGCCCTGGTCAGTCTCTCGACTTCTGAAGACATAAATCGCAGGGGGGTTTCACGATTTGGGTCGCTTCCCCGAGCCCCATCTCAGATCCCTTCCTAGCACATTCGTCCGCTTCCTCATTTCCCGGGACACCACAATGTCCCGGTACCCAGTAAAGATTGATTATGTGTTGCTGTAGAGCTTGTAGGGATCTTCGGCATTCTTTAACGCATAACGAGTTAGTCGTTGCCGACCCTAAGGCTTTGATAGCCGCCTGACTGTCAACAACGAAGGCAAGTTTAGATGGAGCTAACTCAATCATGTCCACCAACCTTGCCGCCATATGGATTGCAATCCAGACCCTGTTCCGATAACCATTTTGGAGCCGTCCGTGAGGATGGGTATTTCGTCATCGCTGAGAGCAATATTAAATTCCCAGTCACTTCTGTCAGGAAATGGATATCGAAGTTTCGATTGAAGTCAATTTCCGTGACCTGATGGTCACAGCGGCTGTATTCCACCCCCACTCTCACGAGGATTGTGGCGTGACCTTTGCAAGTTGTTCGCAGCCTGTTAGACGCTCTGAGTCGTAGAGCGCTTTTAGCTACGATACTTTTAACATATAGGTCTATAGGTGGAATATCCAGCAGGGTCTCTAGAGATGCCTGGGGCGTTGAATAAATCGCTCCCGTTATGCATAAGCATGCTTGTCGTTGCACCTTTTGCAAGTTGAGTAGATGGGATTTGGTGTCAACCGCATGACACCATACCAGCGCGCCATAGGGGAGGATAGGTTTAACTACCGCCGTATAAATCCAATGTATTATCTGCGGTCGCAGACCCCAGTCTTTTCCAATAGTAGCTTTGCAGGAGTAGAGCGCGTTGAGCGCCTTCTTTCTCCGCTCTTCGGTGTTCCTTTTCCAGGAAAGCTTAGAGTCGAGAATAACCCCGCAAAACTTTGCTTCTTTTGACAATTTGAGATTTGCTCCATTGAGGGACGGAGGTCGGAAATTGTCTATTTTATATCGCTTGGTGAAGAGAACAAGTTCGGTTTTAGTGGGATTAACGCCTAGGCCGTTTCTTTCTGCCCACCCTGACAGCTCGTTAATTGCAGATTGTAGAATCTCGCTGACCGTGGAGATGAATTTTCCCACGACCAGAATGACTTAAGTCATCAAGCAGGAATTCGTTTAGCACGAGGTTCCACAGTAGGAGGGATAGCACCCCCCTTGAGGTGTGCTCCGTGTGGCTGTTTTCCTTACTTCTGATATTCCCAAGGAGCCATTGATGTTTCTGGTGCTCAACATATTGTCGATCCAGAGAGTGATCAATGGGTCCAGTCCTACAGCCACCATGGAGTGGTGTATGGATGCCAAATTAACATTGTTAAAGGCGCCCTCCACGTCCAGGAAGGCTACCAGCGCATATTCCTTGTGATTCAGTGCTTGTTCTATACTCCCAACAACCTTGTGCAGGGCTGTTTCAACCGACCTACCTTTACGGTAGGCATGCTGAGCCTCGCTGAAGTTCCCATGAGTAAGGCGTTGCGTGATCTGCAGACTCAGAAGCCTCTCCATTATTTTGAGAAGAAATGATGAGAGGCTGATGGGCCTAAAATATTTTGTAGTGGTGTGGCCCGCTTTTCCTGCTTTGGGAATGAAGACCACTCTTACCTCCCTCCATGACTTTAGGAATTAGCCTAGGAGGAGACTCGCCCTATAGATTTTCGTTAGCCAGGGGGTTACCGTGGAGCTTGTTCGTTGTAGCATGGCTGGAAAGATCCCATCCGGTCCCGGAGATTTGTAGGGTTGGATGGAGGATCTGATAGTCCAAGCTACTTTGTCTGTAGTGATGATTTCGTCCACTGGACCGCCTTGCCTGTGGGTACTAGGGTGTTCTGTCACAAGAGTTCCTGTGTCCCCTGCGTCACCGCAGCCAGGGAAGTGGACGTCCATAAGGGTTTCCAGTGTTGCAAGGCTGCTTTCGGTGTGCGCTCCTCCTGGCTTTTTAAGAAAACCGGAAGGAGCCGTGTTTTTCGAGAGGCACCTTCTTAGTAGCGCGGCATCAGTAGTCGTTTCGAGGTCCTCGCAAAACTTGGACCACGAAATCTTCTTTGCTTTCTTTATCTCTTTCTTGAACGCATTGAAGTTGCGACGATATTCGACCCAGTCCTCCGCGTTCTTAGTGAACTTCGCTTTGTTGAAAGCTTTCCTAGCTGCTATCCTGAGCCGCCTTAAATCGGCCGTCCACCACCTTGGGTGTCGCTTAGAAGGTTTGCTCTCGGGACAGGTTGTTTTGTAACATTCATTGAGAGACTTCGTTAGACAGAGGACCGCTCCCTCCAGTTGGTCCGCTGAAATTGGCTCCACCGTGTACGGTGGACTTGCTCCAGACACCAACTGGCTGAATTTGTTCTAATTTGTTCTACGAGGATTTCGATAGGGTTTTAGTGTCGGTCTACTTAGGTTAATGGAGAATACGATGCGACAATGATCATAAAAAGAGCATTTTGTCGAGGCGTGCCAGCCGTCAACCCTAACATTGTTCGAGTTAGTTACAAGAGCTATATCGATAACCTCCTCCCTTATTCTGTAAGTTTTGTGGATAATAAATAACTAAAGAGTGACTCACCTCTATCGTTGATGTTTGAGCTGTTCCACGCCGTGTGGTGAGCGTTGGCGTCACAGCCAGCCACCATATTTATCCTTCGTTGCTCCGCCCAGGCGGTGAGTTTCCTGAAGGATATTGACGGGGGATCGGGTACATCGTATGGCATGTATAAGGATGCGAGGATGAGGACGGGTGCTCCCCTCTGCTCCAACATTGCCACTGTCATGTCGGAATCGCTAAATTGGGGAAGAAAGAGAATATTAGTGCTTTTCTTAACCAGAATACAGCTTCTAATTTTACCTTCGGTCTGTGGGGTGAGAAGTAGAAAGTCGCACTGTCGTACGGGTTGGCATCTCTGAGAGCGGAACAACTTCTAGTCGTGCGTTGGCCCAAAGTTCATCTTGGTTGCGGACGCAGTTTGTTAGGAAGTCTAACGACTCCTTGTTACCGCATCCAACAACTTTGACTCCCTTCTGCCACTTGGCTCCATCAAACATACCAATGTTGTTGTTTTTGGTACGCTGGATTTCGCCAAGTAGTGCCCTCATAATCTTTTCTTCCAGGAGCAACCATTTTTCCGTCGGAATCTTTCCTTCCGGGTGATTCCGGTCTATGATTGCTACCTGGAGCTCTGGTGCTGAGCATAAGGTCGATGAAGTTTTCACCCGCTTCTGTTCAGGCTGTGTCTTCTTGTCGCCAGACAGATGTCCCTTCGGAGTGCGTGCAACCGGTTCCTTACCACCGGAGGCAATAGTAGCTGTCGACGTCGAGGCCTCTCCCCGCCCAGCCGTGGGAACACTTGCCTCGCGGTCTTCGGCACCTTGGGCGTCAGTGATTGCGACGGCTTGTTGTTTCCAACAGCGGACAGGGGAGCAGCTTTCTTCGTCGGCAGACTGCTACCACCCTCAGAGGGAGGTTTGGTTACAGAGTCCCTTTTTTCGGAGTTGGTGGCTTTTCCAGAGACCGCGGCCGCACTTCCGGAAGCATTCGAGACTTTCTCCTCGCGGAGTCGCTCATACTTCCGGACAATGTAGGCATGCTTCTTTTGAAGAGCCTTGTCCCTTAGCGTTAGAGTGGCGGGGTCTCGCTCTCGCAGTTTCGCGAGGAATCGACGAGAGCCTTTGTACCCCATCTTTCTCTTCCGCTCTTTGTCCTTCTCCTTGTCGGACTTGGCATTGCCTTGAGGCTCCTTAGCTTCTTCGGTTGCAGCCGGTCTCTCAGAATCATCGGACCCCAGACTGAGCTGGCTCAGTGCAAGGGAATCCGCCCAGTCGCGGTCCTCTTCATCTGAGGAGTCTAGCAGTGAGTGGATTTGAAGATCATGGGAGCCCGACTCGTCACTTTCGGATTGGCACCTCTGTTGCCTTGGCAATGTTTTTGCCTCAGTAGCTCGCCTATCATCCAAGCCCGGGGCAGACACCTGGATGATAGGGTCAACAGTAGCATTTCGATCGCTGGGGCCTGTTGTCACCACTCCAACGATAGGGTCTCCGGGGATTTTAGAACCCTCCTTTGCCGGATACTGAGGGCCGGGCTGAGTAGACATTCCGGGGGGGACGCTTCTGGATTTGTCGGTGCGTTTTCAAACGCGAAGATTGGGTTCCCGTTCGTAGTGGTCCACCCGTCATCACGTTCTGGTCGTCCTGAGCGTTAGTCGATGCACGTCACGTACAGTCCGGGTCCAGTCCTCACTACGGGAGCTCAGCCTTGAGCGAGGATATACCGCCTCGCACCGGTCGACAGAGCCTCGTTAGCGATAACAGGGACCACCAAGCCTTGACGGGCAGTGGGTGAGGTTGTCGTTTGGGAAGGATAGGTTATAGATTCACTTCACTCCCCCATTAGATCCCCAAATTATTAGATATGTGTTAAATAAAAAAATATGTTTGTGACCTGCGCTTATATGTATGGTTCAGTGTTTAGTAGTGGTACAAAATGCCCTTTGTGTTTTAGCAAGTGTAACCCAATCTTCTGTGGAATAAAAGCTGGGTGGATTTGACAGGATTCCCCCAAGTATTTGGTTCGCTTTTTAGTATGATCTATTGTCTATGTCAAGTTGAAGAATTAGCGGCAGGTTTGTGCATTTCTTTGCGTTTTTAGGTACAATGTCGGAGTCAAAACGCACCCTTTTTTAATTTGGCACACTTCCAACAAAATAATTGTTGGCTGTCGAAATACAAAAATATACAAAAAATATTATGCCTAAAAATTGGTATTTTTTCAAAGTTATTAGCAAGGCGCCACCAGATTGGCCATTCCTCCCACTGTGCTAGAGGTTTACGCCGGCAGGCTTTGCGGCGGCGGCGTGGTCAACTTCAAAAAGAATCGGCGGCGACGCCGGCGCGCCTGGAAACGCCGGCGCTAATGCCCATAAGGTAGATTCCAAAGAGTCATGAGGCTACTAATCTTATCATGTCATCAGATTATAATTTTATTTAATTCATTCATTGAGTTAGTTTTAAAATTAAACTACGTTACTTCTTACTTGAATTTAAATATTGAGTGTCTGCCGCTGATGGATGGGCGAACAGAAGAAAGTCTATATGATTTTTGTTTTTGGAAATTTCAATCCCCTACCGCCTAATTTGATTCGTTTTTATGAGAAATATTATTGCCTATTTTTAAAGATTTTTTAAAGGTCATTTAGAGGTCGCGACCTATCGATTTAGGTCAGAAAATACGATTTTGTGGATTTATGAGTTTTTGAATGACTATTTTTGTTTGGATTTCAAAGAGCGAATATGATCTGAGAAGAAAATATATACGCCTTTAAAATGGTGTACAATAATCAATTGTGGGACTTGGCTTGCTGGGATTTTTTATCGGGTAAAATGAAAAAAAAAACCATATTTCTCTTAATTTTTTAAATTTTGACCATCAATAATTTCCACAATTTCAAAATATGTAGTACAAACGTACAAAAAAAAAACGATTTTCGATGAAGAAATAAAAAAATTTTAAAAAGTCAAGTTATTGGGGTAATTGATGTCGTATCATTAAATTTTTGCAATAAGCTTATCAACCGTTATGTTAAATTACGGAGTTCTTACGCTCTTTTGCGCGTTATATATTGAAAACAAGGTTGGTCTACTTTTTTCCAAAAGTTCAACCCATCAACTCCCACCAGACCTACTGTTTGAAAAATGGCTTATAAATGGTTAAAATTTCCACTAAAATACTAAGTGCCAAATTTTTCTAAGGAAAAAGGGGGACTTAACCCTGTGTAGAAAACGTTGCGATGCGCGGGAGCAAAACCTTCCAGGGGTTTGACCACCACTTAGAAGTACTAATGTAATTTTCTAACAGCCACCTAGTTCTTTATACGTCAGTGGGACCCCAAAATAAAGTAACTTACGAATGTTAGCAAAAAAAGGGTTTTTTTTATTAAAATTCTGTTTGAAATATAAAAAAAAACAGGAAAATAAACTAGTCTTGGCTTTTTCTCCAATTACTGAGGAGTGCATAAAGGGCGCTTCTGTTAAAACTACTTTCTGAGATATTGACGATAAATTTTTGATGTGTTATAATAATAAAATAATGTAAATGCTATAATCACTTTTTTAAAGGTAGAAAAGGCAAAAAAGGCAAATATCTTAAAAAAGGCAACAAAAGGCAAATATCTTTAAAAAGGCAGAAAAAGGCAACATCAAATGTGTATATATGGAATCAGGGAAAGCTAAATCGTGGACATTCTTAATAGAATATACTCTATCTCTTTAGCAGATAAAAAGGCAATTTCCATAAAATCCGTTCCCTGGTTATAACTTTCTTGTTGTTGTAGTATATAAAGAAGTGGTATTGTTGTAGTATTGAAAAAAATGGTCTACTGTGGAAAAAATCCTCCGATTACCAGTATTCGACCCTAATTTAACTGTAATAAACGCTTTCGATCGAAAAACGTGTTACCTATGTCTTTTCTGAGTTACGCTTTTTTTGAAAATGTTCAGCGGCCCAAATTATGCAAAAAAAAACTTCTTTTAAAAATGTAATTTTCATTTCTAAAAATAGTGTTTAGTTCCTTCAAACGTTGTATTTCAATGTGCATACAGCATGAAAATTTTATACAAAATTCCTTAGGCGCCGAACGCCGCCGCCGCCGCCGCCGCGCCGATATTTTCGTAACTCGGCGGCGGCGGGTGAGAAATGACAAAAAATGACGGCGGCGGTGGCGTGGCTCGGCGGCGTATACCTCTACACTGTGTTGATCTCACACAAAATCGAAAAAGTGTAATTGCGAGGGTGAAGCTTTTCTTAACATTACGTTATGTATATTTCCTGAGAACATCGAAAAATTGTATTCTTTTGTCACATAGTGTAACCTGCATACAAAATTTGCCTCTGTCACAAGCAGTGTTGCCAGAACTTTTTGGGCCGACCGGCTAGATTGGCAAAAAAAAGCGGCTAAAAACGGCTAAAATGTTTTAGTGAAATTTCACATAGACTCTGGCAAAAAACGGCTAAAATGTTTTAGTGAAAATTCACATGCTTTATTTAAATAAATAGCAAGAAACGAAAGACTAGTTAACACCATTAATTTATATCGAGTGTATATTCCTCATCATCAAATGAATCACTAATGTATATATCACCTGAATTCATTATTTTAAGAGATCGTCATCTACCGTATCTTATATATAAAATAGCGTTTAACGTTTTAACGCACATTGGATTTCTTTACTTAGTTTTTATTATATTCATTGAACTAAATATTCGCTCTACTTCTGCATTACTTATAGGCAAAACAAGAAAACTAAAAACTAGGTTGCAAAGGTCAGCGAAAGGGTTTTCTCCTAGGGCATTTCGAAATTGATAAACTTCGGCCCAAAATTTTACAGTTGAGTCTAAATTACTCCAGGTATGTAACGTTAACCGTTGCCATTGCATCTCTATGGATGTTATTTCGTCGGCATTATATTTGTGTTTTTGTTGCTGTAGTTGAACAAATACTTTTGGTTTAATTACTCTTAATGCATTTCCAACTGAAAAAGTCAATTTTTTTAGTGTGGCAATATTTGTAGGGAGGCGTTGGCGTAATTACTTTATTAAAGTGATAATAAAATAGCGACCATTTTCTCGAATTATTTTCTCGGCTTCGTGGTCAAAAGCGTTTGTGCTTACTTTGGTTTTTAAATACTCTTCAAAACTGTGATAAAACTGAGGAAATGGAGCAAGGTATGGTTCCAACGGGGAGCATATAGGATCAAATGGGTCCGCGCTAATAACCACTAGGGAGCATAGATGCGAAAGTAAAACATTGAGTTAATTAAAAATCTTCATTGGGTCTGCATTATTGCTTTCGAACAACTTGTTTACTTTTTGCACCTGAAAATTAGGCAAATAGTAAAATCGGCTAAAAACGGCTAACTTTTTTTTACAAACCGGCTAACAAATCGGCTACCGGCTAGATCGAATTTTCTCCGGCTATTTGCTATCAAAACCGGCTAAATCTAGCCGGAAAACGGCTAAAATGGCAACGCTGGTCACAAGTTCTGAAATATTCGAATTTCTGTGGCATGCAGAATTTATTTTATTTTATTTATTATATGTGGATTTTATTGGTATTAGGTATGCAAATTTTAACACCACTTAACTTTTTATAAAAAATGCACTTGTATTTTGTATGAAATGCTCGAAACATTCAGAAATTTATTTTTCGTACGCTTCAAATGCTAAGATATGTTAATGTTTCGAAGATGCCCATTACCATTGCTCCACCCTAATGTACTTAATAGAAACTTTAATATATTACTTACCTCAATTCAAACGTAACTAGCTTACGAATAAATATTTGGCATATCTAAATTTTCAGTTGAAACAGTTGGAAATACCGTAAGTTGCATGCCACACGCGCCAACAATAAAAGTTCCAATTAAATGCTGCACACTGTCTGCCGCCAGTTGGTCAAGAGCGTACAATATACAGCGAACCCGCTTACCTGTTTACCACCTATGTATGTACATACATATGTTTGTATTTATAATAGGGGTATTCACGATCCGGTGCATACTGTCTAGCATGGTGCATAGATAGCATAAGTAACATGATTGGCTCATTTTGTTGTTGTTTGAGCACATGAAACAACAACAGAATTTCCCAATCATGCTATTTATGCTATCTATGCACCATGCTAGACAGTATGCACCGGATCATGAATACCTTTAATGTGAATGCTTTTTGCATGTGCTTGTATGTATATATGTATGTTTGCGCTTACATACATAGGTAGTTATTGCACTTCTCTAATTTTCTAAATACTCTTATTTAATTATTTACACCCGGGTGATTTTATGTTCAGTTTTTTTTATGAACTAAAATCTGTTAGTTAAACTGGTGTTTCTGTTGAACGCCTGTATTAAGTCTGAAGTCCATAAAAAGATTATGTTTTTTCTTCCGGAGTATTCTTGCAAAACAACAACGATGTTGCACAAAATTGTATGCAAGTACCCAGCAAACACAGTCTCTAACGTTAGAGAAATTTGGATTTCTACATTAGATAACTAGGGTAATTCTCTAATCGTTCTCGAGCCGATGACAAAATTAGAGAATTACATTAGAATTCGATTCGAGAACGATTAGAGAAACAGCGCGAATTCAAATAAATGTAAATAAACAATATTCCAAATGAATTACTCATAAATTATTTTTAAGTTCAAATAATTCATTATTATTTTATTGCAAATACATTTAATACAAATTTTACAAACAAAGCAAGGAAAAACAGCAGTTTGAAATTCACATTCGAATCCCATTAGAGATCAACATTGGAATACGATTAGAGAATTAATATTTTCTCGAGTCGAGAACTATGTCCCGTTTTTGTTGAGATCGCTATGATTCTCGATAGTTTTTCGAGTCGTTCTCTAACGTTTGAGATTGGAGAATGTGGCTAGCCCTCCAATCAGTCTCTAATCGATAACTAACCTCAATGTTTGCTGGGTAGTACATATGCAACCCATTAAGAGAATTCTGGGTTTAAATATTTTGCGCTTCGAAAGTCTGCTTAATCGTTAAACTACTTATATGTACGGGGTGGGCCAAATAAGACCTACAAGTGTTAAACACGTATAAATTCTTTATTTTTTAATATTTTGTTATTTTCTGTCTGCATGTTATAGTTAAGCTCTTGGAAAATCATAATGGATACTTACAGCAAGACCACCAACAACGACTACAATACGCGTAACTATATATATACATTAGACTGCATCACAAAAAAAGTTGCGGTTTTTCCGCCGGGATTACAAAATTTATTATATTTTAGGACGTCCACCAAAATATTTCGGAAAAATATTAAGATTTAAGCGAGCTGGACCGATTTGAAAATACCTCCAAAAATGAAGTTTTTTATGAATAAAAATAGTTTCTTAAAGAACTTTTTGAAAAAAGTCCCCTCAGATGACAAATTAGATTAAGTTTAAAAAATCTGCATAAAAATATTTGAAAATCTTTTCAACGGAATCGTAAGAATGAGATTTTGGATGCTGTTTTTTTACTTTTTTCAAAGATTGGTTTACGAAAAACTTGAATAACTGGGCCAAAAATGTTCTCATTTAGGCTTATGGGATCTCAGTAGAAAGGTATTTTCACACTGTTTTTATTTCTGGCCAAAAAAACGTCACTCGTGTCCCATCTTGTTTTTTCGAATACCAACACATCTTAATTCAACTTTGAATGACGTTCGTTCATCCTACCTTTCTCTTCCATCCTTTGAATGAGTTTATTAGCAAAGAAATAAAAAGGGTGAGAAAATACCTTTCCAATGACACCTCTTAAGTCTAAATCGGAAGAGTTTAGGTTCAGTTATTCAAGTTTTTCCTATACCAATCTTTGAAAACAGTTAAAAAATAGCATCAAAAATCTCATCATTACGATTCCGTTAAACATTTTTTTTTTGGTTTTTTTTTTTTAATATTTTTAAGCAAATATTTTAAGCTAAACCCGTTTTGTCATTTGAGGGGATTTAAAAAAAAAAAATCTTTAAGAAACTATTTTTATTCATAAAAAACTCCATTTTTGGAGGTATTTTCAAATCGGTCCGGCTCACTTAAATCTTAATATTTTTCCGAAATATTTTGGTGGACGTCTTAAAATATAATAGATTTTATAAATCTAATGGAAAAATAGTACCGATTTTTTTGTATGGGGAGTGATGCAGTCTAATATACATATATAAAATATGGACCTATGAACTATGCATGGTAGGTCTTATTTGGCCCACCCTGTATATACATATATGTATGCACTTATGGTGTATAATATACACCTCAACTCAATACATAATACAACCCAAACTTGTCGTTTACTAATCATATGTGGAGGAGAGCATTTACTTTGCGTAAGATCAGTGAATATTTCTAACCAAAATTATAATTTAAAATCTCATTTACGTACATACATCATATGTATATACTAAGGTGATTGACTCGGTTTTTCCAAACCGGTTTCGACCGGTTTATCTATAGGCTAGGGTTTTTTGAAAGCTTAATTTTTCACGTATTGAATAAACCGGATCGGTTTTTTTCCTTTCGTACAAATCTCTACCTACATTATTTTGGATAAACAGTATATAATATTTGATTCCAATGAATAAATATTTGGAGCTTAAACGTGTTCTACGTGTTTGGCTGAGCTTCTCCTCCAACTCGTGTTCTAATCCTTGAAGTTGTGACTGGGGATGCAATTTCAACATCGAAGTTTCCAAGCAAGTTCATAGATATCGATATTTTAACATCGATGTTCAGACCGAAAAATAATCAATGAGCGATGTTTTGACGTCGATGTTTTTGGTAAAATTAAACTTACTGGCCGTATACATGAGGCGATTTATAGGCAAGTTTAGTTGAAACCTAAAATCGCCTGGTATAAACGGCCTTTCAACTAATCGCGTTAAATGAAGTTGGTCAGCACCCAACTTTTAATTGAACTAATCGTCTGTGAAATAGCCTAATGTAAACACCCAGTTATATATCTGCCAATGTATGTACATTGCTTGGAGGTTTGCAGCAGCCTTTAAATTTCCCCGAACCACAGATTAGTGGCCGTAGTTGGATTAAGCTGCCGCCATCTGTATGCCATTTTCGTCATTAATTGATTCTACACTACAAAAATTATCCATGCCTTGAGTTTGTGGCAACACTGCTGCAGCAGCTGACAGAATACAAGACCCAACGTTTTCACGGGCAAAGGTCCATTAAGTGGATATGAATTTTCACTATTATCTTTAGCAATTCATATCTATCCTGGTATGTTTCGGTTACGAGAAATCAGTCCTCTGACGAATCTTAGACGGATAATAGCATGGAGCGTGACATTTGGAAGCCACAAACATGTGTACACCATTTCCGTGCCTATACAACATCGCTATGCTCTACTTGCCAATCTTGGCAAACTCAGTCGCAAGTTAACGGTTGTTTTCAGAGGCTGGGGTAACAATACTCCAGTAGATAAAATATATATGAATAAATGTTTTTGATCTCTGACAAGTAAATTGAATTTTCCGCCGGGATTACAAAATTTATTATATTTTAAGACGTCCGCCAAAATATTTCGGAAAAATAATAAGATTTAAGCGAGCTGGACCGATTTGGAAGTACCTACAAAAATGGCGTTTTTTATGAATAAAAATACTTTCTTAAAGAACTTATTGAAAAAATTCCCCTCATATGACAAACCAGATTAGGCTTAAAAATATTTAAAAATCTTTTTAACAGAATCCTAATAATTCGATTTTTTATGCTGTTTTTTTTACTATTTTCAAAGATTGATTTACGAAAAACTTAAGTAACTGGGCCAAACCTATTCTGATGTAGAATGATGTGGGATCTCGGTAGAAAGGTATTTTTCCACTATTTCTATTTATGTGCAAAAAAAGTCATTCGTGTCCCAATTTATTTTTTCAAATACCAACACATCTTAATTCCTCATTGAATGATGTTGTTTCATCCTTGGAATGAGCTTATTAGCAAAGAAATAAAAAGGGTTAGAGAATACCTTTCCAATTATACCTCACAAGTCTAAATCGGAAGAGTTTAGGTTCAGTTATTCAAGTTTTTCATATACTAGAGGGCTGCATGAATGCACTCAAAGCGGCTTATGAATTATTCATATACAAAACGAATGACTGATTTTGGCTTCAAATTTTTTGAATTTGAGTGAATAGCTTTTCTGATATTTGTGTCGACATCACAATATTCAAACAAAGTGAAAATAAATTGAATTGAAATAAATGACAATTTTGTGTATGAATATCCAAAAATATTTTTTCTATGCACATATGTACAAACATACAATGTATGCATGTATGTATTGCTGCGCTCCTATTACATACGAAAAAACTTGTTTGTAGTAAAAAACTTTTACCGAAATAAGTTTGAATGATTTGAATGTTTTCCATTAAATCTTAATATTTTTCCGAAATATTTTGGTGAATGTCTTAAAATATAATAGAGTTTATAATTCCAATGAAAAAAACAGTACCGATTTTTAATTTTTTTTTTTTTTTGTTTGGGGAGTGATGCGGGGTAATATATATGTATATATGAAAGATGTGTTCTGGTTATTATTATACTAAAAATTAAACTTACCAATAATTTATTGAAAACATCGAAAAAATATCGATGCATCGTTCATAAACATTGATATTTTCGACATCGAGGTTTTGCTCTTGAAAAACATCGATGTTCAAGTTTTTTTTTTTATGGCAAAGGTACACCCGATGGTTTGCCATTGTCTGCCGAGAGGCGACCGCTGTTTGAAAAAAAAAACTTTTTGATGGTCCTGGGACCAGAAATTTAACCACGGACCTGCCGAGTGGCAGTAGGCACAACTAAGCATTCGGCTACGGCGGCAAGAGCGCTACTCAAATCCGAATTTTTCACTAATTTTTATTGTTGATCTAAAAAAAACTTTGAATTAGTTTTTCTTTGTTCTTTTCTAAATAATAAAAAACTATTAATAGTTTTATTGTAATTTTTAAAAATTGGGAACCCTTTTCAAATTTCAATTTTTCGAATTACTCGAAAACCGGTTTTGGAAAAAAGGCGAATAATCGAACACCATAGTATATACAGATACTTTCGAAATATTTAATTTCGAAATATACCATTTACTTCTCAAGGTACTATATAAAATTTTGCCATTCAATTAGGGAGTTCAGAAGGTGTTGTATACTGTCGTATTGTTGTATGTCCTAAACTTTGAATGGCTAAAACTATATTAGATAACCATAAAAGTCGTATTAGCAAATTTCGCAGCTTTAAAATCTAGCTGGTTGTGGTTTCAAGTCCCTTTAGGATTTATTTAGCCGTTAATAACTTTACGACATATGACAATACAATGCTTACGACAACTTACGAACCATCTAATATGTTTAAATTCACAGTCAAACCTTGTAAAGTCAAGTTTACATATACATATGTATATATATGTGACGTCCCTCTGCAGTAACGATAGAATTCAAAATTCATAAAATAGAAACCCTTACTACTGTCAAGCGGCTCCTATATCTAATCCTCGTCTAATTCATGACTTATACTTTTTACTTACTTTAGTAATCCTTTCTTATTGCAGAGGACCATCGATATCTTATACCGATATCTTATCTCGATTCTTTTATACCGAGTACTGAGAAAGTATCAAAAAAATGTTATCGGAATTAAATATTTAGTCCCGTGCCCATCTCTAATCGAATCCAAAATCAATGGCAATCTTATTCCCCGGCCTATAATTTTTGAACATGATTATCACTTTCATGAACATAAAATTTTATTGAAACTTTGGTCCGATGTTTGTAAGTACCAGAAGAAGAAGAATAGATTGTAACATGCTAAAGTAAACTAAAATGATTAGAACGTCGAGCTGAGTAGATTTAGCGATGCAATCTAGTCCCACATTTTTCGAAATATCTGACTGAAATTTGGTAAGCGGGCATTTTATATTAAATTAATCATTTGTCGGAACCTGCAAAAGCGGGCCCTAAAACATATCGCACACCTAGATTTAAAGAGAGCTACCTCAAAACAAAAAATTAAAAAGTACTGCTATAACTGTTTTTGTATTATTTATGAATTTTTTACGTATGAATTTATGTACGATCCACAAGCAGTTATATTTCCGGATCTAAATTTTGAGTTAGCTCCCTCTAGATCTAGGAGTGCGATGTATGTACATATGCATGTACCATACAATAGATTGTTCAGATATGAGATTTTGCGTTGTAAGTCCTTAATTTCGCACGATTTTTGCTTATTACTCACGGAGAGTTTACGGTGAAAACTATAGTAATAATCCCCATACGACTGATTTTTCAGATATGATGTGTTACTGTAATATTCCTTATTTACACAGCTTCAGTACCTAAACAAATTAAACAACGCTCATAAGAGCTATTTCCGCCGATGTCAATGCACTAGGTCTTAATTTCACAAATATATATGCAGTTTTGACTATTTTTCTTTCGCTTGTTTAATTGTCGCAAACTTTCAATGAATGTATAGCTCACTATTCAAATTGTAAACTTTGTACGAAAATTAGAAAAATCCATGTTGGCGATTCTCCTCCGATTGGTGGCGTACGCCTTGATGTTGTCACACAAAGGGGAGGAGGAACTTATTATTTTACGCCGACTCCGAACGGCGATTGTATTTTTTTGGGAAGCTCATGGCAGAAATACCCTCGGACCTTTGATATGCCAGCCGAGGGGCGACCGCTGTTAAGAAAGAACCTTTTTTCTATATTTTTTGCGATGTTGCTTTGACCAGGGCTTGAACCCAGGCCCAGCGGAGTATTAGCGCGCACTGCTAACTAGCGTTGGCCGAAAATCCGCTTTTTTAGAATTTTGGTTGGATATAGCAAAAATATGGTTCATTATGCTCTAAAAATAATCTGTGTGAAATATGACAATTTTTGATCAATATCTTAGGCTCGCCCAAGTCCATCAAAGCTCAAGTACTAAAAAAAAATTTTTTTAGCTTACTTCGATGCCCTACAAAAAAGTTCTATATACCAAATTTTGTAGGACTAATACTTTCGAAAATACCCGCAATTATAGTAAAAAAAATTTATTAATTAATGTATTTGTTAGTTTTTATTTTTTGAGCACATTGAACTTCGATGCACTTGGGCAAGCCTAAGATATTGACCAAAACTTGTCATTTTTCACACAGATTATTTTTAGAGCATAATGAACCATATTTTTGCTATTACCAATCAAAATTCTAAAAAAAAAAACGGATTTTCGGCTCACGCTACTGCTAACCACTACACCACAGCGGTCGCCAAGAAAAATAAGTAAAATCCTTAAATTTCAATAAAATCGTATCAGTCTCAAACTTTGTATTGAGCATTTAAAAAAATCGAGTATTCAGTTTTATAGCTCATTAATTTTTAATGTAATAAAGTGCACATTTGAAATGAAATGCATCTTTATGTTATAAGAGCATTTCTTCATTAAAAAGAAAATTTTTATAAAAAACGTTTAGAGCAAAAATATATTTAGTAGTTTTATCATAAGGGCTGCATTTTTAGAAAAAAGTTTTATATTATCAAACCTTAAAAATGCCTTAGTGGATTTTAATTTTGAACCGAACCGGACCATTTTTTGTGGTGGTTTTCGGCTCGCTCGGAAACCCGAAAAAAATGGTGGTTCGGTTTAAAAAGGGTTTGCAGCCCTAGTTTTATCCTTATACTCAGCTACAGCCAAAGTAGATACATATCGTCACCCTTATGCCAGAAACATGAATGTGGTGCGAATTTATCAGTTTTGAGTTATTGGGTTGACTTGATTAACCCTTGGATGTTCTATGTTATACCCAAACCAGGGGCGGAGGAAGACGTGGGTATGGTGGGTAGTACTACCCACCTGAGATTTTTATAGGTGGTTAGCTACCCACCTGAAAATTTTTTAGAAGAAAAATAAGTTCAATTGAAAATCCTGTTTTAACCACACCTGAAGAGTATTTTCGGAAGATATATTATGAAATTTTTGACAAAGTTATTTGCTCCAGCAGATTTGATACTGAATCGGCAACATTTTATTAAACTTTAGAAAAGTCCATTCTTGGTGAGACAGTAAATTTGGAGAAAATGTCGCGTTTTATAATGATGTCACGTTTTATAATGGTGATTTTGACGAATGTAAACTCAATAGCGATAAAGATATGGCTCCGTGAATAACGAGGCGTACAGAGCAAACTCCAAGGTCCGTATAAGATGTTGTGCAATTTTTGCGTGAAATTGTGTGTGGGGCTTGTTCCTGAATTGGTAAGCTTCATTAGATTACTTGTTACAATAGAATTTAAAAAAGCCAATATTTTTCTATCGGAAAACTCTTTTCATCTGCAGAAGATTCCCTAAAATAATACCCAATTGTTTATTTAACAATTTTTTCATCGCAACTATAATTTATAGGTCCGCCAAAAGCCCCGAAAAATGCAATGGCGGAGAAATAAAAAATCGTTAGTATTAAAAAATGATTAAATTAATAATTGGGTATTATTATTGAAACTCTCCTGAAGAGAACCAGAGTTTTCCGATCGAAAAATATTGATTTTCAAGAATTCTATACCATTTCTACGAAAAGTTGTTTTCCCCATACAAATAATATAAATAATACATGGAAAACTTTGAGCGCTTTGAGCGACCTGTAAATATTTTTTGATTTAAAAATATATACTTATATACTTTTTTCGATATAGAACAATCCTAGGTGGTGAGAGCATTACAATTCCGACTTTACTGTTGTGGACCACCCTAATGTGCATGGTATGTATGAAAAATAAATGTATTATACACGAAACAATAAGTTTTTATTACTAAATCTGTTAACCTTCTCAATTAGATCGGTAAACCATTTTTTTTTACTTGTATACTCTTGCCACTAGCAGAACTACCCACCCGGGCACAGGGCGTTTCGCCGCCCTGACCTAAACCCAGAATATCATGCCTACACAGAAATCACATATTTTACAATTTCAATTGCTTAAATGTAGATTTAAGTCTCTTAAAAAAAATCAAAATTTCTCAAAATTTTCATTGTACACATTCATGTTTCTGGCATACGGACGACGATATGTAAACGTATTTTGAAATGCTCAGTTTGAATTACATTTCGATTCAAACAACTCGATTTCAAATTGGAAAATCATTTCTCTGTTTTAACCGACTTCAAAAAAGGAGGTTATCAATATTTCTGAATTTTAAAAAAAAAAATTATGCAACCGCATAACTTTGGACCACGTTAACCGATTCTATAAAAATTATTTTTTTAAGGAAGGTGGTACCTAGAGGTGGTCCCGTACTAATATGGTTTAGATCCGATCATTGGATCATGAAGATATTAACGGAGTTAAAGAACTCTTATATGAGAATTAAGTCGGTTTTGTTTTTTTTTTTGCTTAAAAATTACTTGTTTGAAAAAAATTTCAAATCGCTAACATCCTACGTTTGTTCTATACCGAAAAATATACCCTTATTGTTTTGTTTTGAAATAAAAAAATATTTAGAGGTCGCTCAAAGCGCTGAAATTTTCTTAAATAAACAATTGAATTGAAAAATGATTAAATAAAACAATTGGGTATTATTATTGGAAGTCTCCTGAGGAGAACCAGAGTTTTACCACCCTAAGGCACATATGTAGGTATGTATGCAGTATATAGGCGCTTTACAAAGACGTGTGCTTAAGTATTGACAAATTCTCAAATGTCTTTGGATATTTGATGTACTGCCATACGAAAGACTATTTAATTTCTAGGTTACTTACGCATTATAGGCAAAATAATAATCACCTCTCCAATCTGTTCACAAAACCGTTTTATCGTTTCTGCCTCATTGTCAATTCTGAACAGGGCACAAGAAACACCTAAATAGCCAAAGAAATCTATATGGAGAAAAGGAAAGTATTGAAATTTGAGGTGAACTCACTTTCCATAATATTTTGAAAACTGTATTTTCACATTTGGAGGTTTGTTATTGAAACTACATTACCAAAAACATATATACTACCACCAAATTGAAAGAAAAAGAACTGGTACATGCTAGAGAGCGTTTTTTACTTTTTGATTAGTTGGCAAATAACATAAATTCAGTGAATATTCTAAGAAGATTTATTCATTGAAGTTGAGCTTAACTTGGCAAGCTATTACAACACATACATATGTATATACATGCAAATTATTTCAGCTAACGAGTAATTTTGAATTATACAATTAACGATGTTCAGCTAAGAGCTTGCATATATTTGGCGTTAGAAATACATGATAATGAAGACGGAGGAAGGTCACTTTTGGTAAAACATAAGGAAAAATTATGCATGCACATTAGCGTGGTGCAAAACAAGTAAAGTCGGAATTTTAATGCTCTCAGCCCCTAGGATTGTTCTATACCGAAAAAAATATACCCCTATTTTTATACCCGAGGGCACTTGTGCACGGGGGTATTATACATAACTTTGTTCACAAAACGGTAACAGCCAAAACTAATCGAGATAGATACAGACAAATGTATACATAAATGATCAGAAGCAAAAAAGAAATCGATTAAGCGGTGATCGTCCGTCTGTCCGTCTGTTCACACGACAACTCGAGTAGAAATTGATATATTTTAACGAAACTTGGTAGGATGTATGATATTGAAAATGGGCAATATCTGACAATAACCACGCCTACCTCCCATATAACGGTCATTTTCAGAAATATGAAACCTGCGATATTTTAGTAACTGAAGCTTATTCACACACAGAAAAAAAATTAGAAAATTACAAACTTTTAGAAGATGGGCGTAGCCACGTGCACTTATGATTACATGTGTATATCTCGGTAACCGGTCCACCAATTTCCACCAAACTTAGCACGGTGGTTGGCTGGGTACAACATACCAAATGGCTGAAAATTTTTAAAATCCGACAATAACCACGTCCAGATCCCATATAACGGTAATTCAGAGAAATACGAAGTCTTTTATAAATCAGTAAATTCCGAAGTTAATTTATTCAAAATTGATGTTTGCAATAATTCCTTAGCACAAAACACGTTTATGATAAATTTTTGGAAAATGAGCGTGGCACCGCCCCCTTATGACCACATAAGTATATGTATCTCGGTAAGCGTTCGACAATTTGTACTAAACTCAGAATAATTATTGTGCTTTGAAATAGGGATAAAACCACCCCTGGATACCATGTAACGGTAATTTCAGAAAAGTGAAACCCCGAACTTTGACTTTTTAACCGACTTCCAAAAAAGGAGGAGGTTATCAGTTCGTCGGAATATTTTTTGGACCGCGTCAACCGAGGTGGTCCCATACTAATCTGGTTAAGATCCGATCAGCGGATCATGAGATATATATATATATATATTTTTTTTATATGAGAGTTGAAGTTGGTTTTTTTTTTGCTAAAAATTACTTGTTTACTTGTTTTATTTTGAAATCAAAAAATATTTAGAGGTCGCTCAAAACGCTCAAAGCTTTTTATGTATTTTACTTATATGGGGAAAACCCACTTTTCCTAGAAATGGTATAAAATTATTGAATTCTATTCAGGAGACACCCAATAATCATACCCAATTGATATATTGTGTTAAACTTTTTAGTTTATGTTTTTCAAATTAACTTTTTTATAAGTGTTGAGAGCGAATATTTATAAATCACTTAACTTTGAATTTATTATAAATTTATATTCATACGCTTAGGTACCGCTTTGTAAGCGTTTTATAAACCAAGAATAATCGTTTTGTAAGCATTATGTTTATTTTAGTAAACTCAAAAAAACCTTCTTTAAATTTATTTTGCCTGTTGGGTACATATACATACGTATATTTATTTCTGGCTAAAATTTACTGTTGCACGAAGGCACGCACAAAGTTAAGTGCAAAGACGAGCTTGAGTGGCAACAGCCAATACTTTCTGGGTGACCAGGCCAATAACCAACTGTCTGTGGTAGTATTGTTAATACGACAATTGCATAGCCGTTGTAAAAAAAGCGAAACGTTTACTCGTATCTGTGTTTGTTACGGCTACAAATGGCTGCCCTCCAAAAAACATAATATCAGAGTAGCCAACTCGTGGGGAATTCCCCGATTTGAGGCGAATTTCAGTTGCGTGGGGAATCGCGGAATCGACCGTTTTTTGTGCGGAATTTCAGCTCGTTCAATTCTAGTATAACAAAGTTTCAGATGGCTAAAAATTACCGTTGATTTTTTAGCATTGTCTTTGCATTTGCTTTCATATAGCGAATGAACATAATTTAGTTTTATATGGAATAAAACAAAACAATGCAACAACTTAGGAAAAAATTCTAAAATGGAAATTTTTAGCCATTTGAAACTTTCAATTTATTATTCTAGAATTGAGCGGGCTACAAAACTGCATACTCAAAATATTTATAGAAACTCCAATTAAACAGATCGAAATTTTTACGAAAGTTTGTTCAATTTTTCTCAAATATTGCACAAAGTCTGAAATTTGAATTTATACGGTTTTTGTTAAAGAATGAACTATATTTTTATAAAAAAAATAACTCAAATTAAATAACAAAAAAATAATAATAATTAGTGCGAGTAATTTTTTCGACCACTGTATGTATGTAAATATTATCTATGTACATAAATATTTTTTATTCTTTATTTGTTAACTACCTTTATAAAAGTTTGGTTTGGTTTCTTTTATCAACACATAGATTAATTACGTTTAAAAATAAAAAAGAAAGACCAGTAATATATCAAAATACATAATTTTTAATTTTTTTTTGTAAGTAAGGAGATGTCTATGAGCGGGGAATTTTACGAAATTTCGGGCAAAATCGGGGAATTTCATTGTCGAAATCGGGGAATTCTCAAAAATTATTTGGCTACCCTGACACATATACACATTTCATTTAACCACTGCATAAGTATGTATGCACCTCCACGTGGGTAGATGTATCTCGTGTATATGCGAAAATATACTTGTGCGGTCACCAGTAGCAATTTTTATAAGCCTAGGTTTTTCTCTGTCAAGCAGCTATTATCATTCACTTCAAGATGTTTGGAAATAAAATAAAAAGTTTAAACATCATTAGCAAAGTTTGTAATGATTTACATAGATACATATGTATGTAGGTGTGTTTTATTAAGATATTTTTTTCGAATTATCAAATAAACGAAATCGGGTTTAAATAACACGCCAATTCCGATTATATGTACTGATGCAAATCCCGCCTTGTTAACACCAGGGACGTTAACAAGTTTTAAACCGAACCGGTTTTGAACCGGGTTAAACGCTTTTTCTACTTATTAACTAAACCATTAACCGACTCGAAATTTTCCACAATTGTTTGTTCACGAAAACCAGGGATGGCAAGAAAATAAAATAATCGATTAAGTTAGCGATGGGCATAATGTGGACATACGGGCAAAATGCCCAAACGTGCAAACCGCGGGCAAATGGGCAAACCGTTGGGTAGATGAGGTGAGGTAATTATGCCCGGGGGCAAACAGAAAATTTTGCGCGAATTGCATCTGTATGTGTAATCGGAATGAGAGAACAAGTATAAGTGAGTACTCACGAATGTGAGACCCCATGGCTGCCAACTTTCCTAAAAGCACCAAAACTTGGGGCAAATCAAAACATCAAAAAATTTTTTTCAGTAAAAATTAATATGCATCAATATGCACATATGTATGTACATACTTATGTGTATAAAAAGATTTTCGTATCCAAAATACAATGCACAAAATAAGCACTGAACATGGCGGGAAAGGTATTCTAATAGTATTATATAGTTGCCGAATATTTTTAGGTATCTTCGGCTCAGCTAACATGAAAAAAATGCATGTATGCTTATCTATATATTTGTGATGATGATAAGATTTTAATTCGACATTCGTATGACCAATTTTTATACTTTATTTAATGCCACTAAATCCCAATACTGGTTATAAAACCATATAACGAAGTTCCAATTTTGTTCTTGTTAAAAAACTGATGGTTTTTTATAATTTTATCAAATAAAGTTTAACTGCTAAATTATAAAAGAAAAGATTTTACAGAATTTAAATGATTTAGCAGGATTCTAGCGATTTTTGTTTATTAATCTGGCGCGACGGCAGAAACAGAAATGGCAACACTGGTGGTGAGTACCGACTTGCTTGCGCGCATATTAGCTGTTTTGTAATTCACTTTTGCATTGTCAGCGTTCCAGTGGTCGGACTTCTACCACATCTACCACGCAAGGTCTGAAATCTACCACATATTCGCGTTTTTGAGTAGTTTTATTTTTGCTCGGCATAATTTTCTTAATTTTAAGAGCATAAATTGTCCAACACTAAACACTAACACCAGGCAGAATGGGAGGATAAAATAAACCGTAAAATAGTAAATTTTCTTAATATTCAATTTTTCGACAGGAAATATGGTTTTATTGTGTTCAATTGCAAAATATATGATTTATAAAAAAGAATTAATAGCGAAAATGTTAAAAAACGGAGATTTTTGTGAAAGTATCAGAAAATTTCAGTGCATCTAAAGTTTCTAAAGCGTTGTTTACTTTTACTTGAGAATTGTCAAAATCGGCAAATCCCAAGAAGCGGTTTCTGGAACGTGCCACATTTGTCCGCTACATCGTGATGTGATAAAAAGAAAAGCTGGCGGCACTCGGCAAAATTTTTCGAAAAATATCTTGATATGGAAGGAACTGCTTTACACGGTCAAGGAAAAAAATTGCCAAAACTCAACGGAATTTTTAGCAACTCCAATCTTGCACTTTATTGTAATAAAATTAAGTTTTTTTAGATTCTAATGAAAATGTTTGCAATTTAGGTGAAACCTTGCAAAATATTTTTAATTTTTGTATAAAGTTTGATCCAAAACCTGAGATCTACCACATTTTTTTGAAATCTACCACATTTTTTCCAGATTCTACCACAGCATTTTTTTTGAAGTTCGATCACTGCAGCGTTCAGTTGGTCGCAAATTTTCAAAAGGAGGGGTTGTTCTTGCGCAGATAATTTTTCGTTAGAAATTTGCTTGGAAAAAAGGACAATCATGCGCAAAACAACTATTTTATATGACGGTTTTCTACCGACTGAGCCTAGTAGCAGCGCTCGGCTCTCAAAATACGCATATAATAAAATTTTGGAAAATGGGCATGACCTCGGCCACTTGTCATCACATATCTGTATCTCGATAACCGTTCGATCAATTTGTACCAAACTCGGTATGACTATTGTGCTTGTCACATAAGGGCAAAACGTTGAAAATTATTGAAATCTGACTAAAATTACGCGCACTTTTCTACAACTGTAAATTTCAAAAATTCTTGAAACGTCGATAATTCGAAATTAAGGACGCTTATTTTATTCAAAATTGATACTAACAACAATCCCTTGAAAAGAAGTAAAATTATTATGGAACTTCGGAAAATGGGCGTGAAGCCGCCCACATATATCTTTATATGTTTATCTCATTATATCTAACTGAACGTTCTATCGAAGAAGTTTTAAATAGACGTAAAACCACCCCTGTTTACCACGTACTTAGCGGTAGTTTTCGGAAAGGTGAAACAACTATTGAATACTTTTGTCACATGATTGGCAAAATACAGCGAACTTGTCCTGAAAAATTTTAACAGATTGTTGTTCGTGATTGCGATAAAGAAAAATATTTTTGCATTCACTCGATAAATTAGCCAACAAAAAAAAACAAATTTTACGTAATGTTATTCTTGTATTAGCTGATTGGTAGCATTGGAGGTTCACTGCATTCCAGGTATAGAAATGTTTTTACAAACCGAATGAAAACATTTTATTTAATAAAGAAATGTAAAACGTAATTACTGAGTCTCAGCGCCCATTTGACATTCAATAAAGTATTATCTAGTCAAGAAAAAATTGATCACAAGTGTACATTTATGCGCCAACTCAATTACAAGTTTCAACCTTAATGGTAAGAGTAAATGAGTAATATCGCAATGACAATTAATAAACGTATGTGTGTTGTTATACTAATTCTCATGCACTTCCTAAAATATGCATATTTAAGTGTATTTTTATCATTAGCAATATACAATACTTTGCATAAATAAAAGCAGTTGCGGAGGAAGATGCCAAGTGCAGGCTTTTGTGGGTTACAATTGCCTACACAAAATTAAGTTTGTAACACATGCATGCATACCCAGTGGGAAAATGTAATATATAGTAATCGAAAAAGTAATCAATAAAACAACCCTTTTCATATTCGAAAATGCATTTTTTCGCCCAGGGCGATGTCCTAAGAAAAGTGGAGCATTCAATTTTGCATTACCTAGTATCGAGAAATGAATGTGATTTAATATGCAATTTTTGGGACTTTTTGAATACATTAGAATGACGATTACATATTAAACAGTAATTGGATGTAAAACTCATAAGAAATACATTCGATTATTTATCACGCATGGAATGCATTACTACTTTTCCCACTGGGTATGTATGTACATACTAGAGATGGATTTTTTAGTTCAGTTTAAAGATTAGTTCCCTTCTAGTTGGGGTTCGAAAGAGACTCTGGTATCGGTACTGAGTACTCATTCTGGCATCGAGCTCATGGTATCGATACTCTAAAAGTATCAGGCAAAAATATCGATACTACTCAGTATCGGACTCATTGAAATACGTTTTTTGGGATACTAAATTATTTTATTCTTCAATCGTATATCTAGTTCTTTCCTGAAATTAAAACCATAGTGTTTAGGCCTTCAGCCTAAATATTTCAAAAAGCTCCACCCTAATGCCATTTTCTCTAACTCACTCAAATACGTATTTGTGTACGCATGCGTGTGTATATAACTATACATGCGCACGTATGTATACACATACGTATTAACGCGAAGACTTGGGCCGTTAGCAAGTCCTTCTCGCCGGACAACGAACTTTCGTTAACTTTCCCCTTCTATATCGGTGTTTGTCCGGCGGTCCGCAACTAACGCGATTTAATTTATTCCTTCACTTCTCTTTTGAATCATCAAGGAAGAACACCGGAGCTACCAGCCTCATCGATATTTCCCGCATTAAGGTAATAGACTCAATTGTATACAAAGAAATCTTGACAAATATATATGACTATTGGTTTGAATTAATACTAAATCACTGTCTGTATCATTTTATTTCTTTTTGCAAATAATACGAAACCCCTGTGCGTCTGAGCGCTAAAGTCGAGGAAGCACATGCGTTTTGTCATGGTCCTTCGAGCCGGATATTTGCGGCTTATTTTACATCTACTAGACGACCAAATCGTCTAGGGGGGCCGGTATGTTTAGACGCGACTGCTAACACCAGGCGGCTAAATACATGTTATGTACTGCTGCATGTGCAAAAATTTCCTTCATTAAATTAATGAAATTTATGTACATGCACTTCTCAACTGCCATGTAATAAAACTTTAAGTTATAATTTGATGGCAGTTCAAAGTATGCTCTGCCTAGTCGGATGCATCCTCCGGACACTGCTTCCGGAGCATTCTGCGGACTCTGCATGGCTTACAACCATGCGGAGGTGGTAATAGTTGATTACCATTGGCCACAGTGCCTACCCACTACTTTTTGGTCCAATAAATATTTTTTTATATACATACATGCAAACATACTGGTCTCCCCTCTCACTGAGTTATTCATGGTCCTTCGAGCCGGATATTTGCGGCTTATTTTACATCTACTAGACGACCAAATCGTCTAGGGGGGCCGGTATGTTTAGACGCGACTGCTAACACCAGGCGCCTAAATACATGTTATGTACTGCTGCATGTGCAAAAATTTCCTTCATTAAATTAATGAAATTTATGTAACGGGTGATTTTTTAAGAGCTTGATAACTTTTTTTTAAAAAAAAACGCATAAAATTTGCAAAATCTCATCGGTTCTTTATTTGAAACGTTAGATTGGTCCATGACATTTACTTTTTGAAGATAATTTCATTTAAATGTTGACCGCGGCTGCGTCTTAGGTGGTCCATTCGGAAAGTCCAATTTTGGGCAACTTTTTCGAGCATTTCGGCCGGAATAGCCCGAATTTCTTCGGAAATGTTGTCTTCCAAAGCTGGAATAGTTGCTGGCTTATTTCTGTAGACTTTAGACTTGACGTAGCCCCACAAAAAATAGTCTAAAGGCGTCAAATCGCATGATCTTGGTGGCCAACTTACCGGTCCATTTCTTGAGATGAATTGTTCTCCGAAGTTTTCCCTCAAAATGGCCATAGAATCGCGAGCTGTGTGGCATGTAGCGCCATCTTGTTGAAACCACATGTCAACCAAGTTCAGTTCTTCCATTTTTGGCAACAAAAAGTTTGTTAGCATCGAACGATAGCGATCGCCATTCACCGTAACGTTGCGTCCAACAGCATCTTTGAAAAAATACGGTCCAATGATTCCACCAGCGTACAAACCACACCAAACAGTGCATTTTTCGGGATGCATGGGCAGTTCTTGAACGGCTTCTGGTTGCTCTTCACTCCAAATGCGGCAATTTTGCTTATTTACGAAGCCATTCAACCAGAAATGAGCCTCATCGCTGAACAAAATTTGTCGATAAAAAAGCGGATTTTCACATTTCGAACCGAACACTGATTTTGGTAATAAAATTCAATGATTTGCAAGCGTTGCTCGTTAGTAAGTCTATTCATGATGAAATTTCAAAGCATACTGAGCATCTTTCTCTTTGACACCATGTCTGAAATCCCACGTGATCTGTCAAATACTAATGCATGAAAATCCTAACCTCAAAAAAATCACCCGTTACATGCACTTCTCAACTGCCATGTAATAAAACTTTAAGTTACTATAGTTAACTAGTCTGATGCATCCTCCGGACACTGCTTCCGGAGCATATTGCGGACTCTGCATGACTTAAAACCATGCAGAGGTGGCAAACGAACTTTGCCATTGGCCACAGTGCCTACACACCATTTTTGAACCAATAAATATTTTTTTTTATAAATACATACATGCAAATACTGGTCTCCCCTCTCACTGAGTTATTCACATAGAAAATTAAAATATTTGATTTTTATTTCATTGCAGAACTTACTTTCACGTTAGATGTACTTACATACATATATATATATACATATATACATATAGATATACTTTCACGAATTTCAAATTTTATTAAGAATTTTTGTAAACTTTTTGGGTATGCATTTTTGTAGCCTATTCAATTTTAGTGGAATAATGTGCAAGTTTGAATTAAAAGTCAACGGTAGTAGGCTACACGTAAAGCTGAATAGGTTACAAAACTGCATACCCAAAAAGTTTCTAAAAATTCTGCATTTTCGTGAACTTTGCGTAAAGTTTTAAGGCCTTATTCTTAATATGTATGAAAATGCCATTTTATTAAGCTCTTTAAAGCTACTTTATTTTTTGTTAATAAGGCCATTAAACTTTAACTTATTTGATTTATGTTATGCAACAGACTACACGAAACTTCAGTTTATTTTAAGTGATGGACAAAATTGAATGATAGTAATCCATATAAGCAAAGAAAATTGGGTTGCCAATGGAAGAAAAAGTTAAAAAAAAAGTGTTTTTAAAAAGTTTTCGATACTACGAATACTTTGCAAAGTATCGAGTAAAATCACCAAAGTCAAGGTATCGAGTATTAAAGTACTCATTTTTATACCCTCAGTATCGATGCTTACTCAATATCGACAGTATCATTCGAACCCTACTTTTAGTTCATTCAGCTTAATGAACTAGCTCTTCTGAGTTCACCTTATTGAACTATAGTTCACCTAATTGAACTGAAACGGGTAATCGTTTATTATTGCTAAAAAAATGGGTTTGGCAGAAATAAAAGTTTAGTCATTGGTTGTTGTGTTTATTAACGTGTTTATTTCCTTATTGTAATTGGAAGTACCTACATAATCTATACATATAATAAAATTGTAACAGGTCGATGTCTGTACATTATAGATATTAAAGAAAAATTAATGTGGGGGGTCTTTATTAGAGCACCAGAAGCCAAATCAACCATTTTTAGAATTTTTGTCTGTCTGTCTGTCTGTATATTTGTTCGCGCATCACTCGAAAACGAATGCATGGATTTGAAGCAGTTTTCACCGATGTATTGCTAGAGGTCTAACTTAAAATATAGGAAGAAAAAAATTAGAGAGTTGCCACCTCTTTGAAAATTGGAGTTTAAGTAAATTAATAAGAAAAAATTAATTTTGCAATATGGGCGTCAAAAGAAAGAGCCTGAAGAAGGCTTACAGCCAAAAATATTTTAGAGTTGCCACCTGTTTGAAAACTTGCATTTAGTTTAATTTAGAAGATAAATTAAATATTGCAATATTGGCATCAAACTAAAGAGGCTAGGAAATTTTAATGCTGAAAATATTTTGAGGGGATTTGCGAACTGATTGAAAAATTGTATTCACTAAAATTTGTAAAATAAATGAAATATTGCAATACGAATATTAAACTAAAGAGGATTAGGAAGCTTACTTTTGAAAATATTCTTGAAGCGGGTTGCGACTTATTTGAAAACTTTAATTCAGTTAAATTTATAATATAAACTAAGTGTTGCCATATGGGTATCAAACAAGAGTATTTGAGAATAATAATATTGCAACAGGTCGATATCTGTACATAATAGATGTTAAAGAAAAATTAAGAGGGGGGCTTTATTAGATCAACAGAAGCCAAATATAAAATTGTGGTATGTTTGTAAGCGCATCACGCAAAAGCTAATGTATGGAATTAAATGCAGTTTTCACCGATGTACATATTCCTAGAGCTCTAATTGAAAATATAGAATTCATTTTTTTTTGTTTTAGTTTATCGTCGATCATTATTCCTAGATATTTGAACATATTAACTTTTTCCAGTGCGTCGTTGTTTATATTTAGAGTTACCAACGGACCGTTCTCAAAATTTCGCCTTGGTATAGCCACAAACTTATTTTTTTTTTTTTCTGTGTGGAAGGTTTTTCGCTAAAAAAAATTAAAACTTCGTTGTTGCTGCCAAAAAATTGAGAAATCTGAGACGTCACGTTTTACAATTTCATACAGTTCTCTTTACAATGTATTTCACTAAACTACTAAACGGCTGCATCGACTTGGTTCATATTTGGCAACACCTTGAAAATAAATATTCTGACCAAAAATTTACTCGGTATGTAGCTCGGGTTATTCCTAAAATTTGTATACAGACTAAAACGTAAAAAACCAATATATCGGAACTGAAACTTAGCACTGATGCATATATAACAAATGCATTGGGAAAGGGGGCGTGGCTCCTTCCTTCCATACAAACTGAACTTCTCATGTAGCTTATCTCTGGAACTGCTTACGATAACGTCCTGAAATTCTACACAGCCACATACATATGTTATCAATACCGTAGTTATGGCGAAAAGTGGTGATTATTGGAAAGGCTGGCTCGATATATATCTACGCAAACGCGCAAGTATCATTTGATTGGGAACCATTTTCTCCTAGATTAGAACTATTGTAACTTTGTCTTTAATTTTCAGTAAGGTAAAATTTATGTGAAAATTTTGAAGAATTTTTTTACATTTTTCACAAAGAATGGAGCTTTGCTTTTACGAGTTTCGCTATAAACTGTCCTATCTACATACCTATTTGCATAAAATGATAGCCGTTTTCGTTGTTCGGAATTACCTCAAAAAACACTGAATAGAGTTCCGTCAGATTGGCGGAGGTTATCTTAAATACATATATGGATCAATTACATGCAACTAGAAAACTGGTGGTGCTGGAGTAGAGCTATTTATAAAAATCGTATTCATTAACCAATTTCGTTTAAATTTTAAATGTGAGCTATGTACCTGTATGACGAAAAATTCTTTTGATAAAAATTTACCCGATTAGTGCCGCTGGAGTTAAGGTTGAAATTCATAACACGTATTCATTACCTTCCTTTTATTAACTCGGGATGTAACCAGTGTTGCCGTTTTAGCCCTTTGGTGGCTAGATTTATCTACCACATACTTTTTTTGGCCACATAAATTTAAAATTGTCCCTAGCCCTTTTTTAGCCCTTTGGAGAATTTATTCATACTGGGCATGGAAAAGTTGTATATTTATGTTCAATTTGATCTATTTTTTTTTTGCATATATGTAAGAGATGAATTTTTAAACTAAGAAAGACTGACATATATGTATTGTATGTTCCTTACGTTTTTATACATACATACTGTATAAGTGTTAGGGCTGTTTTTTAACTTATCTATCAACGATTTAACTATAGTTTAAAATAGATAAGTTTGCCGCCCTTAGGGCCAGTTTTTCAGTGCCAGTTTAAACTCAGATTAAGTAAACTGGGTTTAAATTGAACAGCTGACTGACATTTGGTTGGCTGATCTTAGTTTAAACCAGCCAGATCGGGCGTTTAAACTTAGTTTGAACCACGGCCGTGCACTGAAAAACTGGCCCCCAATATGCTTCATTAGTTAAATGGCCCATCAAGTCGATTGACCTTGTATGTTCTTGTGGTGTGATTGTACCAGCTGCTGGTGCGACTACAAAAACTATTTGAAAATTTTATGATTGTACCAGCGTTCTGGTGTCGTGAGTGGTGAAATTAGCTAAATTTTCTAAGTAAAAAATAATTTGGCGGAAATTTCAAAGCCGTGTTTGTGGAATATTAAGTTCACAATATTGCAGTTGTGAATTAAAAAAAAAAAACAATGTTTAACAAAATGGTAGAAAAATTATGAAATTTCGGCTCAAATCATTTCGATCTTTCCTCGACCTCATTTGTAAAGAAATAAATATTGTACCAGCACGCTGGTAAGTTATATGCTTCGAGCTTGATGGTACAATCACTTGATCGATCCAGCAAGCTGGTGTCGTATATTTCCCTTTTTATACGAAAAGGTTTTTGGTTGGATAAAATATTAGCTTTTTTCCAGGGTTCATTGTTTTTCTATACCATTACTTATCGACCCTATTAAGCTGGCATTTCAGGGTACTATTTTATTTATATATAAGGAGAATTTGAAAGTTAGGGGGGGCGGCTCGAGCACCCCCCTGCCCCTACCTGGTTACGCCCATGGATGGCGCTGCAGCTGAAATGTATAGAAACCCCGTGTGGTTGGTCTGCTTTGGCCCTATGTTTAAGTTATACGAATTTAGTTTCCAGATGTCTAAATGAAGGATCGGGTTAAGTTTTTCTGACGCCCTCATGCACGATCATGCGGTCCTGCATCTACCCAGAAATCAGTTCATAAATTTTACCACGAATTGTAAAAGTGGCGAATTAAAAAGGAAAGATCACCGTGCTTCATTTGAAAGATACTTAAGGGATCACACGGCTCATTTAGCAATGTACCGGAAAACTTTTCATCCTGTGGGACAGCGAGGATTCTTGGCCCTCCTATAACAGAAAGCGCACTTCTGTGCTCTTGAGTTGCAAGATCATACAAAAAGATTACGCATGCTTGGCAGAGATCACACAGGTGGAAATAAGACCATCGGTAAAGCTCATGACACCGAAAGGGATTGGTATTCCATATGGTATCACAGCGTTACTATTATTGACCTATGTGTGAGGAGGATACTGCGCCTTAGTGGTTTCAACTTAAATCAAAAATTTTGACTTTACAGACTAATTTTGTTTTTAAACGCTCTTTTGCATTGGCCAACGCAAAAGCTCTTATTAGGCGCCGCGAAGTAAGCGGGCATTGGCTAGTCTATATATATAAATGTGAATGTCTGTTTGTTTATTACCTTATAACTTCTGAACCGCGGCACGGAATCGCACGAAACTTTGCACACTTATTTGCTTTTACCCCGGGAAGGTTATAGGCATAGAGAAAAATGGGTAGTACTGGAAAAGAGGGCGTGACACCTCCTAACTAACTAAAATTTTCATGTTGTATATCTCTTGAAATATTTGTGGAAGGGCATTGGAACTTGCTGTCGAGATAAATAAAATTAATTCCATACTAATGGGAAAAAATTGGCGGTATTGGAAAAGGGGGCGTGGAACCTCCCATAGGCGTGAATTATTTAACCAGCTCTAACTTCGGAACCGTAAGTCACATGAACTTGAAATTTGGTATGCAGACATATCTCTGGTAGGTGCTTATAGTAAGGTATATATGTAAATGGGACTGTGAAAGAGGGCGGCAAATCCCAAAGGCGTGGAATATTTTACCAGTTATAACTTGGGAACCATAAGTCACATAAACATAACATTTGGTATGCAGACATATCTATGGTAGGTGCTTATAGAAAGGTATATATAAATGAGTTTGTAAAAGGGGGCGTAGCACTTAACATATTTTTCGAATTTTTTATCAGCCATAACTTCGAAACCACAAGTCACATGACCCCAATTAGATTTTCCTCTTTCCAATAATGCGTTAGAGATTATTGCAGCATTTCAAAAGGAAAATCGAAAAAAACTAAACAATATGGGCTAAATATTCGAAACTTTTAAAGAGATAGAAGCATAGAAAAACGACAAATTACACACAAACACAAACTTCCCAGTTTCTGGCTGCTATTTCTACTTTGGTATTTTAACAGTCTTTCAAATAGTGCAGTCAGTGCACTTCATCTTTTTGTGTTTGTTGTAAGCAATTGCAAAGCAGAAACTAAATATTTTTCAGAGGCCCTGAAATCTGTAATTACATTTGAAGCTTTTGAGCCTTTACTCAACCTTAAGAAATAAGAAAAAGATATTAGTTTAGAGGAGAATGAGGAAAAGCCAAATTACCTCATAGCAATAAATAAACAAAGGGAGACCCTGTTGACAGTATAGTAAAGGACTTTGTTTACTTAGGAGCCAGCTACTGTTAGCCAGAGATCGGACGAAGCACAATTCTTACCCGCAGGCCTTCAAACGACAGTCAATCAACCTTGACAAATCTACTTACTGTAGTAGCCCTTACAACTTAAGGTTTAAGGTAAGCTTTGCTTTCCCATTAGGTACATTCTAGGGTATTCGCCTTTTAGTCAAAACCGTTTTACGAGTTATTCGAAAAATTTTATATTGAAATTAAGACCATACATTTTACATAGTTTTCATACAGAAAGTTCTTATGTTGGTATGAAGCCATAACCAAAAATTAATTCCGGAGAATTTAGGTGCAAATAATCTACTTGCCTTTGGGCTTTTAAATCTATGCTAGAGTTTTACTGGAGTTGGTCGGTATCATTTCTCGAACCCAACTAACCGAAGCCGACATTCAAAAAATGTAAAAAACTAGTTAATCTTCATTAATACTTCCCAAGGTTCACTGCGCATTTAATTAAGGGTAATATTTTGATGTGTGTTTGTAATCGTAAGCCCAAAAATACATTGCATATTGCACTTTTACAAATGAAATCTTCGGCATATGCAATTCGAAATTGTGATGGCTGTAACTATTGTTCAGCATTAATGCATGTTGGCAACTAGTCAGTCAATTGTGTGGTTAGTCAGCCATATAGGCATTCGCTAGTGAAATTCGTGTCAATGCATAACACAATAGACAATACACTGCATACATATATAAACTCCATACTTATATATGTAGGTGCATATAATGGTAAATTTGAGCGGCTCCTCTACAAACATAGTATTTAAAAAAATATCTTGTAAAACTCAAAATAGCAACGGTTGCCTACACTTTTTGATTTAATGCATACAAAAACACTTACTAGCCGTAGTAAGTACCTGTTCTTATTTTACTCAGCGTTCAAGTATATTTTGATCAAATACTTTATAAAACTTAACCACTGTGCAAAGTTGCACAAGCCCACAGAAAATGCAATGAGTAGATTTGTATGAAAAAATAAATTGCAGGTACAATTTATGAAATTTGTGGCATATTTGCGAAGCAACAGTTGCAGTTACAACTCACTGAATTCAACCGCTCATAAATATGAAAACCTAACTCTAATTCACAGTATTCCGTAACGGAGGTGTATACAGTGCCGATTTGGACGCTTTTTGGTTTTTATTTCGAAAGAAGGTTAAGAGGCGTTTGTAGTTACTTTGTATTTGGGATTTTTAGATAAAAGTGTAACGGATATTAAATAATTTTTTCGATTATTTTCTGCGAGGGGCACGATTAGTGGAACTAAAGTAATTAAAAGAAGTCTGATGAGGAGATTTGGTGATCTTCGAAATAGCTGCCATAACCTCTACCGCTTAGACTTTGTTTCTTTTTCCATTATTCTTGAAATTCGGATTTTGAGCTGGAAAATATGTGGATTCGACAAGATGGAGTCACGATATTGCCGAAACAGAATGGATGAACTCTGTACCAATAGACGAGTGACTAGGGTCTAGTGCAAACATGTCCAGCCTGTAGAAGCTTATATTTATTAAGTTCAGTTAGAAATTCTATTTCTGGGCTATCATACAAGTACGTGTCATTGCATTTGGCATATGCGAGATATTGCGCCCCAATAGAGCTGCAAAACTATCGATGGCACTATCGATAGTATCGATAGTGTGTCTTAAATTTACACTATCGACATTATCGATGGTGTCGTTTTTAGGTTAATACTATCGATAGTTGCAAAACCATCGAATTTACTTGCGACAATCGATAGTTTTTTCTAATTTTGCACTTCTTTTATTTGAATTTAACAAGTTTGTCAAATAAAAAGGCGCGAGGCTGTGGCGTTGAATGAGTTGTAAATAAATTAAAATGTCTCAAGAAAGTGGTAAGCATTATAAAATATATATACGTGTAGTTATATCTATCAATACTGAACGAAAACATTAATATTTGCAGCAACGGTTCATGAAAACAGCGAACCAAATGAATCAGGCAGCGAATGTGAGAGCGTAGTGTGCAAACGAAGCCGAAATGCAATTTCAGAAGTGTGGACTTATTTACAGCGATCCAAGGATAAAACGCGTGCAAAATGTTTGTCTTGTGAAAAAGTATACAAAACCAGCGGCAATACCTCCAATTTGTTGGACCATTTAAAACGCACACATCCTGGTTACAACAGAATGTCGAAACCAAATAAAATAACTTCATTTTTCAATGCATCAGAAACGTATGACTCGCATTCGGCTCGTAAAAAAGCACTTGACAGTGCACTAATGAAAATGATTGCCATAGATTACCAGCCTTTCCGAATCGTAGAAGACGAGGCTTTTTCCGCTTTCGTCAAGTTACTAGATCCGCGCTATGTGATGCCTAGCAGAACCACGTTGCAGAATGTAATGTGCCACGAATTATATGATCAATCAAAAGCAAATCTTAAAAATATTCTTATGAAAGTAAATACTTGTGCTATTTCTACGGATGCATGGACCTCTCGGGCAAACGAGAGTTACTTAACCGTAACCTGTCACTTCATTGAAAATTGTAGCTTAAGAAGCGCAGTATTGTCTACCTACAATCTTTTGGAGAGTACTAATCATTCGGCTGCCAATATTGCCGAGTCCTTGCGAATTGTACTGACGGAGTGGGGCGTTTTAGATAAAGTTTCGAATGTTATCACCGACAATGCGTCATCCATGATTAAAGCATGCGAATTGTTGCAAAAACGACATCTTCCGTGCTTTGCTCACACATTAAATTTGGTTGTGCAAGATGTGTTAGCTTTTGAAAAAGTCAAAAATGTGATAACGAAATGCAAATAGGTTGTGACCTACTTCAAAAGTAGCTCGATCGCTTACGCCAAATTTAAAAATGCACAAGGAACAGGAAAAGTTTATAATTTATTGCAAGAATGTCCGACACGCTGGAACAGTGCATATCGCATGATACTTAAAGCGAATTTTGCAAACTAAGGATATAATTTCCTCTGTAATTTTAAGAACCCCAAAAGCACCCCAGACTTTATCTGCTGACGAAATAGAGCTACTAGAAGAATTAGTTGAATTATTGGCACCATTTGATGACGCGACCATTCAAGTATCTGCAAGTAACTCTGTCACAATTTCGTTAATCATTCCTATCATATGTGGTATCTTTCAAACTCTAAATGAAACGCATAATAAACTAAAACCAAATGAAGGGCTTGCCATATTCAACATTTTGATTGAACGTTTGCAAATAAGGCTTGTCCCCTATGAAAATCGAACCACACCCAAAATGAGTACATTGCTTGACCCCCGGTTCAAAAAGGAAGGGTTCAGAAACCATATCATTGCGGAACAGGCAGCTTTAGCTTTGGAAAATGAGCTTTCTAACATGCTTAAAACTTTGAGTCCCGTAGTTACTGATTTGCCGACACATACGGTAACATCACCAGAATCGTCAACACAACAGCCGAAAATTGCACCGCTCTTTAAGTTCTTAAATGACAAGGTCGCTGGTAAACGTAAATCCACAAGAGCTGATGCCATTATAATGCTTCGTCAATATTTCGAAAATCAAAATTTGCCACATGATTTTGATCCATTAGAATATTGGAAGGTAACAATGGCCGTCTATGGGAATTTAGCTTTTAATAATTTCTGTTCTATGTTTTGTAGACAAATACTGATATGAAAGTCTTAACACAATGTGCTCTACGCTATTTGTGCACTCCAGCAACGTCAACAGAGCCTGAACGAGTTTTCAGCAAAGCTGGATATTTACTCTCCGATTGGAGAGCATCACTCAAAGCTAAAAATGTTGACATCATAATCTTTTTAAACAAAAACAAATGGCTGTGCCCATAATGATCTCATTATATATTTATTTTTATTAAAGTTCCTTAGACAACGTTAATTCCTTGTGTTCACAAAATGAAATAATCTGTATGTGAAAGAAATATATACTAAGTACTTTATTTGAACGAAACAATGGTTTATATATAAATAAAACTTTAAACTTTATCCATTGAAAATATGTCGATACTATCGATAGTGGGCAACCTAAACTATCGAAACTATCGAATGGGGGCACTATCGATAGTTTTGCAGCTCTACGCCCCAAGCGACGATATTTTTGAGAATAATTGGTTTCCCTTTTATGCCATAGCTATTACAAAAAAAATCTTCAGTAGGGCAATGCTTTTAGATCAGTACAGTCCCGCTGAAATCAGTACGAAAGATCATTTTCGGATGTGACGAAATAAGTATTTAGTCGGTGAAAGTCTGCAATATACTGAGTGCTTTCGTTATGACAAATGTATAATCTTATTAAATGTGTGTAGGACAAGCTTCCTATCCTCACCACACATTGCTGAAACTGCTAAATCCCGTGCTTTTCCAAGCCCTAAGCCTGAAATTTTGCATTGAGAAATGTATTCATTCAGAAGCGTCCTGTTCTTCACGATATATCACTGAAACTATTAATTCCAACGATTTTCAATGCCTTCAGAAATTGTTTGACAGCATTTTTCAGTCTTAACTAGGGGTATTCTAAAAAGTCTATGCTGTGTCCAGAAAATGCTGATGGCATGCCTAAATGTGGATTCTATCGAAGACGGTGGTTTAAAAACGTAAACAAAACTAACGATAACAAATCAGTATGAATGATGAATTCAGAGATGCCTTTTCATAAACTAAACTACTAAATAGCGAATGTGCTTGTGCTTCTTAGTAGATTCCGACCGATTGTTCGGCTTCGGTTTCGGTTTGCCGATTAATCGGCATGATTTTCATATTCAGCTGAATGCTCGGCTTCGGCTACCGAAGTTTTTGCCGAAGCCGAACCTTTTTGCTATCTACTTGTAGATTACAATTTTTTTTTTTTGAACATTTATTATAATTTAAAGGTACACATTTATTGTGAATAATAGGTTTAAAAAAAGGTATTGCTTACTTTTTCGGAAAATCAGCTGCCAGCTGAGAACTTCGAGAGAATTTGAAATTATGATTAAGGAATATACATATAAACGAGTTATTAGAGGTGCCGATATTTTTCAATATTGCAATACTGGCTCCCTAGAGTTACTTAAAGCAGTTGCTGAAAAATAACTTTCTGCTCCACCCACCAGCCGCCGCGAGAACGCAAACAAATTGTTGAATTTAAGTGACAACATCAGATTAGAAAATGCCAAACCTCCGAGCGTGTTTCTGCAATGAAAAAGCTTCTGATAAAATCCATTTGGTGTGCGGAAGCGGCGTAAAACTGTAGGTCCCTCGATTTGTGTTACAATATTAAGACGTACACCACAAATTAAAGGAGAAGCTCGGCTAAACATTTAGAAAAAGTGTAAGCACCAAAATATTATTATTATGTTATTAAAGTTCATATAAACAAATATAATTACTACATAACAATGACTTTGCACAGAAACTGAACTGTGACTAAACTAATTTTAAGAACTTTTATTTTAATACACAAGAGAAAATACGTTTCTATGTATTTTGTATTACATGTACGTTGTACAATTAAAACACTAATTTTAAGAAATTTTTTTTTTAATACACAAGAGAAAAATACGTTTCTATGTATTTTGTATTACATGTACATTGTACAATTAAAACAGCAAAATGGAGCTTATTCTTTGACAAATTCGATTTACTTAATTTTAAAGTAAATCATCGGCTTCGGCCTCGGTAATCGGCGGAATGTTAGATTAAAACCGAACGTTCGGTTCGGCTTCGGCTTCGCCGAAAAATCTACCTTCGTGTGGACTCTACTTCTTAGAAATACAAAACGAGACTAATTGCCCCGAACACTAAGAGGCTCCGCCGGGCACGTGATAGTCTTCATTACAAGAATAGAGTTGGCACCGACAAGTACAAAGCGACCTCCGTGGCACACAATTTTCCGTTAAATTCTCAATCTCAATGATCATAAACAAATCTCATCAAAAATTGGAAAAGGTAGGAATTTTTCTAAAACAGCGAGTGTTTATTCATGAACAGCTTTATGTGATGATGTCTAGACTTCAGCTTGCTGAGGATGTAAAACTAAGCTTTGAAAAAGAACTTAATTGAGAATTCGATGGTGATTTTAATGAAAAATTGTGTATGCAAGGAATTTTTTTTTCAAAGTAATTTAATCGCACAATTTTGCACATCAATAATAGGGGCATAATCTTTTCAGCAATTTTGATGCCATACTCAAATGTTGTAGTTGTAATTTTTAGAGCTTCACGAAAACGCTTATTACACTAGAACTAATAAAGCGTTCTAGAAAAGGTTTCTGTTTCCAACGCATTGCTGTCATGTACTGACCAAAACTCAGGAAAATATTTCGGGGTTATAACTATTTCCAGTGATTTAATTTTGTTTAAACCAATTCAAAATACTGAATCGCAAAATGCTCTATTAAAATATAATGTAAACAATGTTAGAGAGAGCGCACGTTTCAAAGTTATGGCATGTCTTCGTTAACACTGTTTACATCATATTTTAATGCAGAAAGGGTATTCATCAAACCTTATAAATGCATTATAAACCGTAATCGTGTAAACTTTATAAATTAACTGCCAAAATGTGTATGGAATCTTGATTACACATTTCTGTTAAATTTATCCAGCGATTTCAGTGAATAAACTTGGTAACTTTAAGCCAATGTAACTCTGTCGCAACTCTAGTTGTGTTTTCTTGTGCAATAATCGGGATCCGCATACAAATTTTGCACGCAAAGAAAAAAACCACGATATGATCCTGATAGAGATGTGGTTAAATTTATGATCCGTTCAGTTAGTTTTGTTTCAATGATAATGTGGGGTTTCCCTTATCATGCAAATGTAGTTTAGACAAAGTTGATACCTGCGTCTACTGAACTTATACTTCTTTACTTGTTTTTCTGTCAACTTGCTTCAAATAAATCGCCTTTATGTTAAATATTTATTTAAATGGATATTATCTCTTTCAAATATAATTTTTTCCCTATTTAGTGAGTTTATTTCTAAAATTTCTTTATCTTCGTGCTCGTAGTATAAAATTTGTGATACTGAGCTCGCTAACCAAAGAAAACTCGGCTATTGTCGCAAGTATAAACGAAAGGAGGGCATGGGCAGAATATCTGTTTGATAAAGTTATCGGTTTACTTGGCATGAAAAAGTGGTATATGTTTAATTTGATCTCATTTTTTTTTTCATTTATGTAAGAGATGAATTTTTAAACTAAGAAGGACTGATATATATACATATATGTGTTGTATGTTCCTTACGGTTTTATATATATGTACATATTGTAAAAGTGTATATCTATTAACGATTATAGTTTAAAATAGATAAGTTTACGGCCCTTAATATGCTAAATTTGTTAAATGGCCCATCAAGTCGATTGACCGTGTATGTTCTTGTGGTGTGATTGTACCAGCTGCTGGTGCGACTTCAAAAGCTATTTGAGAATTTTATGATTGTACCAGCATGGTGTCGTGAGTGGTGAACTTAGCTCAATTTTCTAAGTAAAAAGTCAAAGCCGTGTTTGTGGAATATTAAGTTCACAATATTGCAGTTGTGAATTAAAAAAAAAAAAACAATGTTTAACAAAATGGTAGAAAAAATTATGAAATTTCGGCTCAAATCATTTCGATCTTTCCTCGACCTCATTTGTAAAGAAATAAATATTGTACCAGCACGCTGGTAAGTTATATGCTTCGAGCTTGATGGTACAATCACTTGATAGATCCAGCAAGCTGGTGTCGTATATTTCCCTTTTTATACGAAAAGGTTTTTGGTTGGATAAAATATTAGCTTTTTTCCAGAGTTTATTATTTTTCTATACATTACTTATTGAAAATGTTTGCGTGTATATGTAAGTAAAAAATTTTAGCTACCATTTTTAGCCACAATGACTTTTTTTAGCTCTTTTTTAGCCCTTTTTTAAAGGAATTTGGCTATCATGCTTGCAGAATTGTTGTGTTTCTTATACTTGCAACTTGTACAATATCTTTAGATACAGGCAATAATTTGGCTCGCAGCAAGGAAATGATTGCGCAGTTCAAATAACTGCCGTTTTTATGATTTTCAGGATCCAGGACGCGAAAATATTATGCGATCACATTTCACCCAGTTGTGTTTTAAGCCAGTAGTAATTTGTGAGTTCGTTACTTAAGTCTTTTGTTATGAAGGAGTATTATAGCATTCTCTGTTCTCTCCATTACTTATTCGTGCACACATACATGCTTGTGTATTTACGTTTGCATATACATTTAATGCATATGGGTATACATACAATTTAATTTGAAACCATTCTTAAGCTTGTAAATAAAACTTGCGTGCATACATCCATAGTAAAATACTATATTTAATAATTTCAACGCCTTGTACTTAACTTAACGCAACATGATTTTTTTAGAAATGCCTATAATTAATTGCAAACAATTGTGTGTGCTTATGTTTGTCTTAGTAAAGTAGTTTAAATAATAATGAGCGTGAAAGGCAATGGAATATGTGTATGCAGAAGAAGAATTATGTTTGTACCATCTATTTCCTTGACATCATTAATTATGCTTCTCCATAATTCATGGCAATAGTTTTGAAATAATAAACTGATATGCAAAACTATTTAGTACTATTTAGTACAAAAACAAGGCTAATCAAAAATAAACGAAAAAGTAAAAGGAAACCAGAATATATAGAAAAAAAAAATATCTAAATTGAAGTAGCTACAACAGTATTTTATGTGTTGAACTAAGGTAACCGAGCTTTATAACAACAACAGTCTACCTTATCTCACTATTTGTTTTTGAATCAATAATAGCTAACGGGATCACATCTATTTTTCAAGTATTCCCGTATTAACTAATTTTAATGTTTTTAACCCGCATAATATAACAAACAGACATAAAGTGAAAGATCAATAGTCTCACTCCCATTCGATTTGAGTAAATGAATATATTTATAATGGTTCACAGTTAATTTAACGCTCACAATAACACAATGTAAAGTATTTACGGGATTCAACATAAAATGTGTTTATCAATGTTCTTAAGAATTCTAATTTTTAAATCTTTACATTAGCACAATATTAACAAAAGTGGATTCGTATGCTCAATGTACGACATTCGTTTTTTTTTGTTCTAAAACATATCATTAATATTTATATTTTCTTATACTTTTCACGCCTTGCACAAATTTTCTGTTTAATTTCATCAAAAAATATACATATGGTGACTCATGCCAATTTCTCAAGAAAAGTTTTATATAATATTTTAGACGAGTAGGTTATGGCCCCCTTAGTAAGGCTGAGAACTGAGGGACTCTGTATTGAGCAGTACCAGCGCTTGTCGATAGGATTCGTCGGTCCTCTCTAGCCATATAACCCTCCAGTTATGCGTTGTTAGGGATGGGTTGCAGTACCGAAGTATCTCTTCGATCTCTACTGAAGAGGAAAAATTCAGTAGGGAGCCATAACCGAGCCCACGGACAAACAGGAAACCCCGCGTTTTCCATCGCAATTGGCTTGGCACCCTTCCACACCTCCCCCACCAAGGAAGCTGCCTCTTTGTAAAGGGCACCGACCATTCTTCGGCGCATCTAGTGAGCTTATGCAGCCAATGGGGCCATCCTGTTGGCCCAGGATATTAGATCAGCACACAGACCGCCGGAGTGCTTTATAAAGTAATCTGAATCTATATCTGTATGTGGTGTCTATTAACATGCATTTTGTTTGGGCTTTGAAATATGTTTTTTCTGTTAAAATATTTTTACTTCGCGCAATTAAACTTTGTATTATCGACTTTTTTATTATTATGCTGAATTTCCACTGGGCATTGAAAGACACCATTTTTAATGACAATGTTGGGGACTAAAAAATTTCCATGCCATTACATCCACAAAAATAGCCATTATGTTTGTTTCCACGTAGCATTTTTTAAATGGCAAGCATTTTTTGTCATTTCAATACCTAGTGCAAATTCGGCATAACAGGTTTATTTTCTAATTTTTTGAATAACTTTTTAAAATTCATTTTTCCAAAAGCATTTCATGTTTTAACTCAAATCTCAAAAGTTATATAATCTGATACGGAACACCAAACAATTTGCACAATTAAAAGATTCAATATGTATTTGGTGAATGCCCAACTTAGTCAATAAAATCTTTGTCATTTCATTTATTGTCCAGTGGAATTCCGGCATAGCTCTAAAATCATTTTTTAAAGCCATTCATTGTAAATACTTAACTGATACTGAAATAGTTTGGAAAAAATACATGAAATAACAGGAAAATCAACTACGATTGATACAATTGTTTATTAACATTAAGTATTCATCGAAGGAAAACAACAAACAAACGTTGCATAGATTGGCAGAAAACAGCTTTTTGTAGTAGTAATTACCGCAATTTGCATGTTGTGGCCCACAATTAGCGATGCGAACGAACGCTTAAATCTGCTACGAAAGCGAATGCACATATGTAAATATGAGTTAAGCAATGCCTTTTATAACCGTTTGACGCCTAAACTATCGTTACCATTTTATATCATAATAGATAACAAAGAGGTTACTCTGCCCCTTCCTTTACGATTTTCAATTCTAGCCAAAGAAAAGCTGAATCATTTCAACTTCCAGATCATTTAATATTAGGATGACCTGAGCAATACGGTCCATTTACGGAACTCATTTATTATTAAATAATGGGCACGGAAAAACATTTGTGGAACGTGTTGATCATTTTCTCCATACAAAAAAATTGTCGATCGTACTTTGTATGGATGAAAATGCCTGAACAAAAAATTAAAAAAAACAACAGTTACTTGCAAACTTGCATTTTATTATACAAATTTAAATTTAAATAGATGGTGTGTTCCGATCAAAAAAGCTCCCCACTCAGAATTTTTCTAAGAAATCTTATTAAAAGACTCCGAATTTTTATGAAACTTTGTCGAATTCCTAAGATTACTACAAAGTTTGAAATTTTAATTTACATGGTTTTTATTAGACAAAGAGCTAAAATAGTAAACATTAAACAAACGAAGGGGAAATAGCTAAATAATTCTAAAATATCTCATCCCTATTTATATTTTTACCACTGTATACGGGGGAATTCTCGTTGCTTAGTTGATGTATTGATGAACATTTTTATGTACTTATTTATGGACAGCCGTTTACACATCAAATTTCATGAGTACTTAGTACTCGCGTTTTTTTTTTTAATCTCAGAACATGAATACGTGCAGGGACCCAATCATTATAATCCAAGAAAATTAAAACAGTGGCTCGAAGCGGATTCATTTTAATATTCAAACATTCCAAGCTCTTGCAGAGTTATGAGTAAAATGGTGTTCTCCATTTGTCCATCGAGAGCATGTTCCTAAGACTTTTTCGCTCGTTTTGTTCTTTGCCAGAACGCTCCGGACACTTGCTCCCATTTTGTTCTGTTAAAAATGTTCAAAGAGGGTATTGTTTGCATTTTGTATCTCTTCGAAAATGTTCCCCAGGATTTTTTGTCTATATAATTGTCGTTGGCAACTTCTTGATAATTTTGTTCTCGCTTTCGTTCTTGTGAAAACACTCCCGAAAGTTGTGTACTCATTTCAGTTTTAGGATTGCAGCGTTCTTGGAAATACAACTAGGAGAAGTACATTTAGTTCCGATCTGCATGGTATTATCAAAATATATATTTACCGTTACGTAAGTTACCTTGACAAAAATATGGTTAAGAACTACCTGAAAATCGCGCTTTCCATATACTTAGATATATCAATCCCTTTTTTCAATGACCCAAAGTATCAACTAGTTCCGAATAAGGTATTACTGAAATAGGTTTTTAATAGAAAGAACCATTTGTCGGTTTCGTTGACCCATATGGAACTTTCTCAACTGATGAGTTGGTTCTCGATTTTAATATTTTATATATTTATTTATTTATTTATTACGACTCTTCGAGCCTAGATCAACCCTTAAAGAATATTATTGCATTAGTTAAAATAAAAATAAATGTAAAAAAGAAAAAAAGAAAAAAGTTACATTGCAATATTTTAGATATAAATATGTTAAATTAAAAAATTTTATATTACAATATCCTTAATTGAATAGAAATATGTACCATAAATCCACCCAATCATAGAATCTATCTGATACTTAAAGATTTGGCATACTCATATAGCCTTTTTTTGAATAGGTTAATATCACAATTTTTCACACTTTCTGGCAATTCATTAAAGCATTTTAGCCCCTTGTAAAAAAGACTATTTTTTTCAGACTCGGTTTTATAGTTCGGTAACTTAAAATCATTTCGCTGTCTTGTATTCCGGTTATGAACCTCGTAGTTAAATTTGATACTTGTTCGCAGATAATCGGGTAAATTTCCGTTTTTTATGTTGTTGTTTTACACTCATCCAATTCAAACTTATAAGCATATCTTTTATTGGAGTATCATACCGTTTGCGTAATATAAAGCGCATAGCTTTATTCTGCATTTTTTTGCAGCTTTTCAATTTGAGAATCTTTCATTATAAAGAAAATTGTAGAGCAGTAGATAAAATGAGGCTCAACTATTGATCTGTATACTTTTACTTTATAGTGGCTACTCAAATTTTTACAAGTTCTCTGCATGTACCACAGTTTTGTTGCTATTTTACTAATTGTATAATCAATATGCGAATCAAATTTTAATTTGCTGTCTATTCGGATACCCAGGTATTTAATTGTATTAACGTTTTCAATTTCGGTATTATTTATTTTAATGGGTTCAAAATCCGTAATATTTTTTCTTGTAATTACCATATATTTTGTTTTCTCGATATTTATTTTTAGCCTATTAGCACAAAGCCAAATATGAAGAGCATTTAAATCAACCTGTAGTTTTTCTCTTATATCCTTCTCGTTTTTTCCATTTATTGAGATAAGCGCATCGTCAGCAAATAGTTTAATAGAACTAAATTTCAAAATAGAATTGATATCATTAATGTAGATATTAAATAAAATAGGGGCAAGAACGGAGCCTTGGGGTAGGCCAATCTTGACGTCCACTTTCTCTGATAACGTAGAACCAATGACTGTTCTTTGAGTTCGATTTGTTAAACAATTTTTAAACCAATCTAATTCCACATCTCGAATGCCAATATCTAATAATTTATCGAGTAATATTTTTTGATCAACAGTTTCGAAAGCTCTTTTAAGATCGATGAATACAGCTATGATCGACTTTTTATTATTAAGTTCTTCTTTCCATTCAGCTAAAACCATGTTTAAGGCTGTTTCACACGAGTGCTTTTGTCTAAATCCCGATTGCTGTGGTAAGAGTATATCATTGGTTTCTAAATATTGCACCAGTTGGTTTTTGACGACAACTTCTAAAATTTTTTCGTCACTGGCCAAGGTATTTATTGGTCGTATCTCTTCAGCTTTGATTGTATTTTTAACTTTTTCTATAGGGACAATAGTAGAAGTTTTCCAGATGGAAGGAACTATGCCACTACTCAAACTCTCATTAACTATTTGAGCATAGAAAAAGCCTACATAAGGTACAACATCTTTGACTACTCCATCTGATAATAACTTTTTTTCACCTATCTTGGATTTAAACTTTTTCACAAGGTCTTCGATGTCAACCGTACTAACAGGGTCAAACTTAAAACTTAACTGATTAAATATGTTGACATCTCTATCAACTACTTGAATGTTGCTGCAAATGTCTGTGATGCTATCTACAAAATATTTATTCAGCTCGTTCGCAATATCAGATTCATTATGATATGATTGACCATTTATTACTATTTTTTTTAATTGAAGGATTTTCGTTTTCCATGCTAATTGCCTTTTTTAAATATTTCCACATCGCTCTACTATCGTTACTATTGATATCTATGTTATACTCCATGTGCTTAGCTTTTTTTATTTTAATAAGCTTTTTATATTGTTTCTTAATGGTCCTATATTGATCCCATTCCCCCGATATTATGGCAAATTTCTTAAGTGTAAATTTATGCCTGTTCATATTGGCTAGCTCGCTGTCATACCATTTATTCATAATTTTTAACTGAACTACTTTATCAAAGGTAATGCTTCGCATGACATTTAAAATATTATTATTAATATACAACACCTTACTTTCCAAATCAATTGTATCAAAGTTGCTAAAATCGCATAGGCGTAACTGATTAATAAGAACTTCATTATTATAATTTTCCCATGAAGTTATCTTTATTGAGCTTCTCTTTGTAAATTTAGGGTTACTTTTAAGTTTAAATTGGATTGTTTCATGATCAGAAATTTGGTGATCATCTAACTGTTCACACACTATATCATCAGTGTTAGAAAAAAGTAAATCTATTTTAGTTCTAGATGTATCAGTTATACGAGTATCAAAGTTAACTTTTTGGTGCATCGAGTATGACTTCAACAGATCAATTAGTTGAGTGCTATAAGTTGATGTATTATTGAGATTAATGTTAAAATCACCAACAACAATATTACTCTCTGAAGTTTCGCAATTTCTGCCTAAAACGTTACGTAAATAATTTATAAAATCCGCATCACTTGTGCTGGGTGAGTGGTAAATTACACCGATTTGCCATTTTGGGTTAATATGCTTTAATTGTATAAAAATGCACCATATATTTCTACCTGACGCTTTATTATATTTAATACTAAATTCAATAGAATCATGCACATATATCAGAACACCGCCAGTGTGCCTACTATGCGAATCACATCGCACTAGTTTGTACGTTAGTATGGTTAGCTCTTGATTTTTAACGTGATTTGTGGTACATGTTTCAGCGCATAATATTATTGCTGGATTTACTTGTTCAATTACTTTTTCTAATTCATATTTATTACTCAAAATGCTATTAATATTTAGGTACAGGCAGTTTATATTTTTATCTTTTGATTGCTACTTTCTAGATCTTGATTTACTTTCAAGATATCTTTTAAATGCTGGGCATTCTTTATCAAACGCGGTGTGGTGCACATCCACATCTATAGGTTTTTTTTGAACCAGTTCGCTATAATTTACACAATTAAGAACTTTTGACAAACAATCTTTGCTGTCGTGACTTGCTCCACAGTTGCTACAAGCTTTTTTATTAATGCATTCATCCGCCCTGTGATTAAATCCCAAGCATTTAAAGCACCTAAATACTCTTACATACTCAACAGTAATGCAAGAGTCCCACTCTATATTAATTCTCCTTTGTTTCATTATACTTTCATACGTTTCGATATCAGTCTCAACAAGAGCATTATAATATTCTCCTCTGCGACTATAGTTTTCAAAAATTTTTACAACTTTAAATTCTTTACCCTCACATATGCGGTTTTGCTTTGTAATGCACTCTACTAAGCGTTCACTGCTTAGTCTCTCTGTTAAACCAATAACTTTAAACATCTTAGACTCCCTCTTATCTTTAGATTTCTCCGTTTCAAATTCATCTCCAATTGGTTCCGCTATCTTCTTCTGCACTAGTTCGCATGATTCCTTATTCTTGCATTGCACCACTATTCCGCCGTTGCTAATCTCCTTCACTGTTGTCACATGACATTCTGTTGGTTCTATTACTTTTTTAAGCGCCACTTTCGTATGTTTGTTTTTCTTTGCTTTATCTTTTAGTTTAATAACAATCATATTTTCCCTTTGTTTGGCTGCTTGTGCATAAGACAA
>NW_023458561.1:12855266-12858831 GCF_013731165.1 Rhagoletis pomonella | reverse complement strand
TTGTAAAATTTGTATTAAATGTATTTGCAATAAAATAATAATGAATTATTTGAACTTAAAAATAATTTATGAGTAATTCATTTGGAATATTGTTTATTTACATTTATTTGAATTCGCGCTGTTTCTCTAATCGTTCTCGAATCGAATTCTAATGTAATTCTCTAATTTTGTCATCGGCTCGAGAACGATTAGAGAATTACCCTAGTTATCTAATGTAGAAATCCAAATTTCTCTAACGTTAGAGACTGTGTTTGCTGGGTACTTGCATACAATTTTGTGCAACATCGTTGTTGTTTTGCAAGAATACTCCGGAAGAAAAAACATAATCTTTTTATGGACTTCAGACTTAATACAGGCGTTCAACAGAAACACCAGTTTAACTAACAGATTTTAGTTCATAAAAAAAACTGAACATAAAATCACCCGGGTGTAAATAATTAAATAAGAGTATTTAGAAAATTAGAGAAGTGCAATAACTACCTATGTATGTATGCAAACATACATATGTACATACAAGCACATGCAAAAAGCATTCACATTAAGGGTATTCATGATCCGGTGCATACTGTCTAGCATGGTGCATAGATAGCATAAATAGCATGATTGGGAAATTCTGATGTCGTTTCATGTGCTCAAACAACAACAAAATGAGCCAATCATGCTACTTATGCTATCTATGCACCATGCTAGACAGTATGCACCGGATCGTGAATACCCCTATTATAAATACAAACATATGTATGTACATACATAGGTGGTAAACAGGTAAGCGGGTTCGCTGTATATTGTACGCTCTTGACCAACTGGCGGCAGACAGTGTGCAGCATTTAATTGGAACTTTTATTGTTGGCGCGTGTGGCATGCAACTTACGGTATTTCCAACTGTTTCAACTGAAAATTTAGATATGCCAAATATTTATTCGTAAGCTAGTTACGTTTGAATTGAGGTAAGTAATATATTAAAGTTTCTATTAAGTACATTAGGGTGGAGCAATGGTAATGGGCATCTTCGAAACATTAACATATCTTAGCATTTGAAGCGTACGAAAAATAAATTTCTGAATGTTTCGCGCATTTCATACAAAATATAAGTGCATTTTTTATAAAAAGTTAAGTGGTGTTAAAATTTGCATGCCTAATACCAATAAAATCCACATATAATAAATAAAATAAAATAAATTCTGCATGCCACAGAAATTCGAATATTTCAGAACTTGTGACAGAGGCAAATTTTGTATGCAGGTGGCGTTCGGCGCCTAAGGTATTTTGTATAAAATTTTCATGCTGTATGCACATTGAAATACATCGTTTGAAGGAACTAAACACTATTTTTAGAAATGAAAATTACATTTTTAAAAGAAGTTTTTTTTGCATAATTTGGGCCGCTGAACATTTTCAAAAAAAGCGTAACTCAGAAAAGACATAGGTAACATGTTTTTCGATCGAAAGCGTTTATTACAGTTAAATTAGGGTCGAATACTGGTGATCGGAGGATTTTTTCCACAGTAGACCATTTTTTTCAATACTACAACAATACCACTTCTTTATATACTACAACAACCAGAAAGTTATAACCAGGGAACGGATTTTATGGAAATTGCCTTTTTATCTGCTAAAGAGATAGAGTATATTCTATTAAGAATGTCCACGATTTAGCTTTCCCTGATTCCATATATACACATTTGATGTTGCCTTTTTCTGCCTTTTTAAAGATATTTGCCTTTTGTTGCCTTTTTTAAGATATTTGCCTTTTTTGCCTTTTCTACCTTTAAAAAAGTGATTATAGCATTTACATTATTTTATTATTATAACACATCAAAAATTTATCGTCAATATCTCAGAAAGTAGTTTTAACAGAAGCGCCCTTTATGCACTCCTCAGTAATTGGAGAAAAAGCCAAGACTAGTTTATTTTCCTGTTTTTTTTTATATTTCAAACAGAATTTTAATAAAAAAAACCCTTTTTTTGCTAACATTCGTAAGTTACTTTATTTTGGGGTCCCACTGACGTATACAAGAACTAGGTGGCTGTTAGAAAATTACATTAGTATTTCTAAGTGGTGGTCAAACCCCTGGAAGATTTTGCTCCCGCGCATCGCAACGTTTTCTACACAGGGTTAAGTCCCCCTTTTTCCTTAGAAAAATTTGGCACTTAGTATTTTAGTGGAAATTTTAACCATTTATAAGCCATTTTTCAAACAGTAGGTCTAGTGGGAGTTGGTGGGTTGAACTTTTGGAAAAAAGTAGACCAACCTTGTTTTCAATATATAACGCGCAAAAGAGCGTAAGAACTCCGTAATTTAACATAACGGTTGATAAGCTTATTGCAAAAATTTAATGATACGACATCAATTACCCCAATAACTTGACTTTTTAAAATTTTTTTATTTCTTCATCGAAAATCGTTTTTTTTTTGTACGTTTGTACTACATATTTTGAAATTGTGGAAATTATTGATGGTCAAAATTTAAAAAATTAAGAGAAATATGGTTTTTTTTTTCATTTTACCCGATAAAAAATCCCAGCAAGCCAAGTCCCACAATTGATTATTGTACACCATTTTAAAGGCGTATATATTTTCTTCTCAGATCATATTCGCTCTTTGAAATCCAAACAAAAATAGTCATTCAAAAACTCATAAATCCACAAAATCGTATTTTCTGACCTAAATCGATAGGTCGCGACCTCTAAATGACCTTTAAAAAATCTTTAAAAATAGGCAATAATATTTCTCATAAAAACGAATCAAATTAGGCGGTAGGGGATTGAAATTTCCAAAAACAAAAATCATATAGACTTTCTTCTGTTCGCCCATCCATCAGCGCCAGACACTCAATATTTAAATTCAAGTAAGAAGTAACGTAGTTTAATTTTAAAACTAACTCAATGAATGAATTAAATAAAATTATAATCTGATGACATGATAAGATTAGTAGCCTCATGACTCTTTGGAATCTACCTTATGGGCATTAGCGCCGGCGTTTCCAGGCGCGCCGGCGTCGCCGATTCTTTTTGAAGTTGACCACGCCGCCGCCGCAAAGCCTGTCGGCGTAAACCTATAGCACAGTGGGAGGAATGGCCAATCTGGTGGCGCCTTGCTAATAACCTAAATACCAATTTTTAGGCGTAATATTTTTTGTATATTTTTGTATTTCGACAGCCAACAATTATTTTGTTGGAAGTGTGCCAAATTAAAAAAGGGTGCGTTTTGACTCCGACATTGTACCTAAAAACGCAAAGAAATGCACAAACCTGCCGCTAATTCTTCAACTTGACATAGACAATAGATCATACTAAAAAGCGAACCAAATACTTGGGGGAATCCTGTCAAATCCACCCAGCTTTTATTCCACAGAAGATTGGGTTACACTTGCTAAAACACAAAGGGCATTTTGTACCACTACTAAACACTGAACCATACATATAAGCGCAGGTCACAAACATATTTTTTTATTTAACACATATCTAATAATGTGGGGATCTAATGGGGGAGTGAAGTGAATCTATAACCTATCCTTCCCAAACGACAACCTCACCCACTGCCCGTCAAGGCTTGGTGGTCCCTG
>NW_023458561.1:12842765-12855166 GCF_013731165.1 Rhagoletis pomonella | reverse complement strand
TTTTTTTAGAAATGCCTATAATTAATTGCAAACAATTGTGTGTGCTTATGTTTGTCTTAGTAAAGTAGTTTAAATAATAATGAGCGTGAAAGGCAATGGAATATGTGTATGCAGAAGAAGAATTATGTTTGTACCATCTATTTCCTTGACATCATTAATTATGCTTCTCCATAATTCATGGCAATAGTTTTGAAATAATAAACTGATATGCAAAACTATTTAGTACAAATACAAGGCTAATCAAAAATAAACGAAAAAGTAAAAGGAAACCAGAATATATAAAAAAAAATATCTAAATTGAAGTAGCTACAACAGTATTTTATGTGTTGAACTAAGGTAACCGAGCTTTATAACAACAACAGTCTACCTTATCTCACTATTTGTTTTTGAATCAATAATAGCTAACGGGATCACATCTATTTTTCAAGTATTCCCCTATTAACTAATTTTAATGTTTTTAACCCGCATAATATAACAAACAGACATAAAGTGAAAGATCAATAGTCTCACTCCCATTCGATTTGAGTAAATGAATATATTTATAATTGTTCACAGTTAATTTAACGCTCACAATAACACAATGTAAAGTATTTACGGGATTCAACATAAAATGTGTTTATTAATGCTCTTAAGAATTCTAATTTTTAAATCTTTACATTAGCACAATATTAACAAAAGTGGATTCGTATGCTCAATGTACGACATTCGTTTTTTTTTTTTTGTTCTAAAACATGTCATTAATATTTATATTTTCTTATGCTTTTCACGCCTTGCACAAATTTTCTGTTTAATTTCATCAAAAAATAAACATATTGTGACTCATGCCAATTTCTCAAGAAAAGTTTTATATGTCTTAAAAAATATTTTTAGACGAGTAGGTTATGGCCCCCTTAGTAAGGCTGAGAACTTGTCGATAGGATTCGTCGGTCCTCTCTAGCCATATAACCCTCCAGTTATGCGTTGTTAGGGATGGGTTGCAGTACCGAAGTATTTCTTCGATCTCTACTGAAGAGGAAAAATTCAGTAGGGAGCCATAACCGAGCCCACGGACAAACAGGAAACCCCGCGTTTTCCATCGCAATTGGCTTGGGACCCTTCCACACCTCCCCCACCAAGGAAGCTGCCTCTTTGTAAAGGGCACCGACCATTCTTCGGCGCATCTAGTGGGCTTATGCAGCCAATGGGGCCATCCTGTTGGCCCAGGATATTAGATCAGCACACAGACCGCCGGAGTGCTTTATAACACATGCATTTTGTTTGGGCTTTGAAATATGTTTTTTCTGTCAAAATATTTTTACTTCGCGCAATTAAACTTTGTATTATCGACTTTTTTATTATTATGCTGAATTTCCACTGGGCATTGAAAGACACCATTTTTAATGACAATGTTGGGGACTAAAAAATTTCCATGCCATTACATCCACAAAAATAGCCATTATGTTTGTTTCCACGTAGCATTTTTTAAATGGCAAGCATTTTTTGTCATTTCAATACCTAGTGCAAATTCGGCATAACAGGTTTATTTTCTACTTTTTTGAATAACTTTTTAAAATTCATTTAAATCAGATTTCTTTCCTTTTTCCAAAAGCATTTCATGTTTTAACTCAAATCTCAAAAGTTATATAATCTGATACGGAACACCAAACAATTTGCACAATTAAAAGATTCAATATGTATTTGGTGAATGCCCAACTTAGTCAATAAAATCTTTGTCATTTCATTTATTGTCCAGTGGAATTCCGGTATAGCTCTAAAATCATTTTTTAAAGCCATTCATTGTAAATACTTAACTGATACTGAAATAGTTTGGAAAAAATACATGAAATAACAGGAAAATCAACTACGATTGATACAATTGTTTATTAACATTAAGTATTCATCGGAGGAAAACAACAAACAAACGTTGCATAGATTGGCAGAAAACAGCTTTTTGTAGTAGTTATTACCGCAATTTGCATGTTGTGGCCCACAATTAGCGATGCGAACGAACGCTTAAATCTGCTACGAAAGCGAATGCACATATGTAAATATGTGTTAAGCAATGCCTTTTATAACCGTTTGACGCCTAAACTATCGTTACCATTTTATATCATAATAGATAACAAAGAGGTTACTCTGCCTCTTCCTTTACGATTTTCAATTCTAGCCAAAGAAAAGCTGAATCATTTCAACTTCCAGATCATTTAACATTAGGATGACCTGAGCAATACGGTCCATTTACGGAACTCATTTATTATTAAATAATGGGCACGTAAAAACATTTGTGGAACGTGTTGATCATTTTCTCCATACAAAAAAATTGACGATCGTACTTTGTATGGATGAAAATGCCTGAACAAAAAATTAAAAAAAACAACAGTTACTTGCAAACTTGCATTTTATTATACAAATTTAAATTTAAATAGATGGTGTGTTCCGATCAAAAAAGCTCCCCACTCAGAATTTTTCTAAGAAATCTTATTAAAAGACTCCAAATTTTTATGAAACTTTGTCGAATTCCTAACATTACTACAAAATTTGAAATTTTAATTTACATGGTTTTTATTAGACAAAGAGCTGAAATAGTAAACATTAAACAAACGAAGGGGAAATAGCCAAATAATTCTAAAATATCTCATCCCTATTTATATTTTTACCACTGTATACGGGGGAATTCTCGTTGTTTAGTTGATGTATTGATGAACATTTTTATGTACTTATTTATGGACAGCCGTTTACACATCAAATTTCATGAGTACTTAGTACTCGCGTTTTTTTTTTTAATCTCAGAACATGAATACGTGCAGGGACCCAATCATTATAATCCAAGAAAATTAAAACAGTGGCTCGGAGCAGATTCATTTTAATATTCAAACATTCCAAGCTCTTGCAGAGTTATGAGTAAAATGGTGTTCTCCATTTGTCCATCGAGAGCATGTTCCTGAGACTTTTTCGCTCGTTTTGTTCTTTGCCAGAACGCTCCGGACACTTGTTCCCATTTTGTTCTGTTAAAAATGTTCAAAGAGGGTATTGTTTGCATTTTGTATCTCTTCGAAAATGTTCCCCAGGATTTTTTGTCTATATAATTGTCGATGGCAACTTCTTGATAATTTTGTTCTCGCTTTCGTTCTTGTGAAAACACTCCCGAAAGTTGTGTACTCATTTCAGTTTTATGATTGCAGCGTTCTTGGAAATAAAACTAGGAGAAGTACATTTAGTTCCGATCTGCATGGTATTATCAAAATATATAGTTACCGTTACGTAAGTTACCTTGACAAAAATATGGTTAAAAACTACCTGAAAATCGCACTTTCCATATACTTAGATATATCAGTCCCTTTTTTCAATGACCCAAAGTATCAACTAGTTCCGAATAAGGTATTACTGAAATAGGTTTTTAATAGAAAGAGTTGGTTCTCGATTTTAATATTCAAGTTCACATTGCAACAAAGTTCGAGCTCACAGTCTCTTCATTTTTCATAAGTTCAGCCATTTTCAAAGAATCCATTAGTTAAAAGGAATTTTTAGTGATTACTTTTTAATGCACGCATTTAAAATGTATGTATGTATGTAGTCGTATACGGTAATAAAGTCTACACTCTCCATGCTGCGACCCAGGAGTAATCCATGTTAATTAGATACATATGTACATATGTATGTATATATGCTGTTATATATACATATATACAAACTTACACACATGATCTCTTCCTCTTAACTTATTTAACCAAATATGTCCATGTGATTAAATATGTGCATACATACATACATATCTACAAAACATGCAAACTTTGAGGTCACTAAAATTTCACTTGACTAAATTCATTTGTAATTTCATAATCGGTTAACATGAAAGCGACATTAGCATATGTAGCGCCTCGAAAATGAATAATGTACTGATAAATACGAAAAAATTTTAAGAGGTAAAGTATCTTTGTATGTATGTACGTTATAATAAAAAAAAACTGGAAAATATTCGAAGCTGTAGAAAGGTAAAAAAGCATATAAAACACCCAACAAGCAAAATAAACTTAAAGAAAGTTTTTTTTAAGTTTTCAATTATAAACATTAAGCTTACAAAACGTTGATTTTTTGTTTATAAAACGCTTGAAAGTAAGCGTAATATAATCGAAAAGGAACATTGGTTATAAGCGTAGAAATATAAACTTGTAATAAATGTTCAAAAGAAAGCTTTTTATAAGCGTAAAAGTGTAAACTTATAATAAAGGTTCAAAAAAAGTTTTATATAAGCGTATCAATATAAACTTACTAAAAATTTTCAAAAGAAAGCTTTTTATAAACATTTTTATAACCCTTTATTTAAAGATATTTCATTAAAACCTCATACATAGATTGCTTAACATCTAGAAACTAAACGAAATGCGAATTTTCCGCGGACTCATCTACAGTCGCGAAAATATAAATAGGGAATAGACATTTTAGCATACAAATTCACAATAACACATACAAATTAAGCATAAAAAAGTTAATTATTACATCTTGTTGCGTGCTTTCAATTACTTGCGGTTATTGGCAAATTGGAAAAGGGACATCGATGCAGCTATATATTGCGCTTTATCGCCGCCATTCTCATTGATGAACTTTTCTGAAAAAAATTTAATACGTTTTTAATTGAATGTTAAACTAAGAAAGGATAAGGGGAACTCATCATTTGAAGACTCGAATGCTCCACCGATTAGCGCAGCGGGTCCTGGATTGGATTTTCTTGTTTTACCGCATTGGTTTTATTTAATTTTTTCTTTTAATAATATATTTTAAAAAACGTAAACACGTCACTTACGAATGAAAAAATTTTATATTTACTACTTCATGTCGTTGGCATTTACATTTCATTTATAAGTTTAAGTTATTTATAAACATTCGCTCTCAAAACTTATTAAAGGTTTGTTTGAAAAAGCTTTTAATAAGCTTAATATTAAAAATGCTTATTTAACGCTTATTATAGCAAACTTAATTTAAGTTATTTTTAAAAACGTTTACTGAAATGCTTGTTGGGCAGCATACATAAACATATGTGTATGTGTGTGAGCAGCACAAAGCTATTAACTCAGATACCTACCCCACAGGAAAGATGAGACCAGTTATCTATAAATTACAACCATAAGGGCTAGACCAAAAATCATTTTAAAACTAAATCATTGCAATTCTGGGCAGAAAATTAGTCAAGTGTAATGATGAGCAGGCCAATTTTACTTTAAGAGGATCGAAATTAACGCACAGTGTATCAGTTCTTGGAATCCTTTTCGACTGTTAGCAGAAAGGAAAAATTGGTGGCAGCCCAGGCCACAAAATATTAAAAAAGGCCTTTGCGTGTGTTTGGTCGTAATTTCTATCTGATTAAAGCGTTGAGGTCTAATTTATTGAGTACTCTAGTCTAACCCGATATCCTACAGGGTACATACTAGGGATGTTCATTTTTTAGCTTTTTACGATCCCGGGATTTTCGGGATATCCTTATCCGTTAGTCCCGGGATTTAGATATTAATTACTTTTCAACAACTCAAATCGAGAAAATTGCATCTGTATTGTCTGAGAAACTCTCCAACCATAAAATAAACAATAAATAAATGGGTTTGAAACCTACTTTTTATTTCAAGAAATGTTTTTGTTTTTTCTCTCTGACGTAAGGATTTATTCAAAGGACGTTGTAATTTCAAATATGTGATTAATTCCCAAAATTATTTAAAAAATTGAATGCAATGTAGAATCAAAATATGGGTACCAAATTGGAGAGGAAATTTCTTAATTTAATTAAAAGTTTTTGCATTCACAAGGACGAACAGGTAATTTTTTAAGTGGTTAAAGTTATAAGGACGAAATTCGAGGATGTTATCGAAAATAAAAAAATAATATATCCATTACTGGCCAAGAAAAGGAGTTTATATTATTGCCATCAGTACAAATTACAAATCCCCAAAATTGCGGGATTTTTTTTGCCAAGAATCCCGGGATTTTTAGGACCTCAAAAAGGCGGGGATCCCGGGACTAACATTCCTAGTACATACTCGTGCCATCATACACACATTCGACCGTTCATTATCGTAATTTATACGCATGTATATGCATGTATGTAAATATGTAACTAACTATGTGAAATGTCGAACATATTGATCAAGGTAATGTTCGGAATATTCAATAAAAAGGTTGAGCATGCGCATATCATCATCAACTTGGCCAAGATGTTTTAGGACCAACGGAACCAGCAAGTATTAAAGTGAATATGTATGTACATATGAATGTATGCATGAAGCGCTTATTGTTTAGCTGGCAGTTCGATTGACCCACCATGCCAAGTATGCGCGTGTGTATCGAAGTTTTCGCTTACGGCTAATTCAGTCAGATGTTCGTAAGGGGTTGTCGCACGACAAGTCGAGATCTCGAGCGTTTTCCCACTATTTTAAGTCTTTTCAATTATTGGCGCATTCTTGCATCACCAATGCATTTCAACTTTCAAAAACAGTTCAAATGGTTGGGAGCTGAATATCAAATAGTTACGTTTGGATCCATATCTGTACATACATATATACATATGCAAGCATAATACGTATAAAATAATTATAACCGAGGTCATTAAAACTATTTAATAAATAATAAAAAGTGTTAATTTTTTATTTCAAACAAGTTAATGGTTAGTATTGTTTTACGTTTTCTTTATTTTACGAGTATGTTGCGTTTTTCATAACTTTAGTCTTAATTAGCGTGTTTAGCCTTGAAAGATTTTTGGAGTGATTTCTTTCGTTCCTTTAACGATTTAGCAATTAACAACAGCCGTTTGCGAACTATCTCTGTTTATTTGTAAAATATATAATTGTTCTTCCGTCAGTATTAAAGAACAAACCCACGCAGTTTCCAATATGAAAGTATGCTCATGCATACCCGTATCGATGGGTAAATAAAATTAAGAAATTAGAATTAAAATGCTAAATTTTTGATAATAGCGGCAATATAATATCGTCACTTGAAATGCAAAAAGACGTAACACACACATCATTGCTGAAATGCAAAAAGTCATAACTAATAAAAAGTTCAAAATTCAATTTTTGATTTATATGATGGATTTCATCGAATCCCCACATCATTTTATGAAAAAAATATATATTAGTCACGACTTTTTTCATTTCAGTTGCGATGTGATTACGTCCTTTTGCAGTTCAGGTGACGATATATTGATTTATAAGAGCTACTAGGAAATCGCAGCTCGTTTCTATTAGACCGCATATTGTTTTTGTCTTTAAAATTTTTTTACTGTATCACATTCAAAGCACCTGGAGGTCGTTTATAGTAGTTTTTGAATGCATAAAACTTCTTTTAAACCGAATAACAATGGGCTAAGTAAAAGTTGTTGGGGAACATTTAAATACACAAACGCACAACAGCGAATGCTCTTAGCTGTATTAGTTGCATGTACATATATATGTTTGTAGTCAGGTATGGAAGTTAATATTGGTGAGCACTTATTTAAATAATTCAGACGTGTTAAGATTAGGAGAATTTTTATTTTTTATTGTTTTGTATTTAATACGTGAAATGCGTTGCTATTTTCGTCTTTTTTCATGGAGGCTTTGGCACCAATGAAACACAAAAAAGAAAATCAACGAAAACAAAATTGGAAATGTTTGCATACAAAGATTCTTGTGCGTTTATAACTATAACTAGAGGCTATTTTTCCAAAGTCTTGTTGTATTTCTTTAGCATTGATTGCGCATGTCTTGGATTTTTTCGTTTCGTTTGGCCAATGGTAGATGACAACACAAAGTTAAAAAAATATATTTAACCGCAGAACTGTCGCTCCCATCAGTGAGTCAACCGATCATGGCAACAGCACCGGCTTTATACTGATAAAAATGATGATGAGCGGATTGGTAATTTGGTTTCAGTCTGCAATACGGTCATGCATTCATATACATACATACATACATACATGCATATGTACATACCCTGCAGTACGGGGAAGCGACTACAGGACTGATGAATCGGTAGCTACCCGGTAAACTCCGTCAATTACCGACCGACTACTTGCACTGTATTCTGTTCTAACAAAATATTTTTCTATTTTCACTTTTATTTCAACATAGATTAATTAAAAGAAAAATAAGTACTGATAAAAATAAAATATTTCGCACAAACAGGGTTAAAATTTTGAAATTCCTGCCCGTATTTTGTTTGGGTGTGCAATTCATAATTCATAGAACTCAAAAATTATATCGGGAAATAGTCAACTTATCGAAAAACTAGCCGCACCAAATTTTGAAAAGTTTTAAAATATTATTTTTGTTATTTAATTTTTGTTAGTTTTTTATGGTTCATTCTTTAACAACATCCGTATAAATACAAGTTTGCCGAAATTTGGTGCAAAGCGTATCCCAATTGTGTGAATATCCAAATATTTTTCTTTATCCCAATCACGAAAAATAATTTGTTGAAAATTTTCAATAGAAGATTGCTGCATTGTACCAATCTTTTAACTACAAAAAAAATACTCAAATCTGTACAAATGTACCCCTCGAGTGAGTTAAAAAAAAATCAACAAATGTTCGTAAAAATTTCGAAGATTCTGAGTATGCAGTTTTGGAGCCCATTGACTTCTAGTAGAATAAAGTACAAGTTTCAAATGGCTAAAAATTACTGTTGGTTTTTTAGAATTTTTAAAATGCTCGAAATGTACGAAAGTTTGTTGAATTTTTTCAATATTGCACAAAGTTGGAAACTTGGATTTACACGGGTTTTGTTAAAGAATGAACTATATTTTTATAAAAAAATAACCAAAATTAAATAACAACAAAAATAATACGTTAAAATTTGGCACAAAATGACCACTGTTTATATTTTTTTATATATCGTATAGAATAGTAGCTTATGTCGGGAAGCTGGCTTTAGTACAATGTAGCATATTCTTTAAACGACAAGGATTTTTTTTGATGAGACCTAATAAGAATATTGACTTGCTACTATCGGACCTATAATAAGACACCTACAACCCTCCCTAAATACGGCTTGCTAGCTTAAATCTAACTTTAATCTGCATACGCGAACACTATGTAGTACTGACTATTTCTGTGTATTTTGTTCGAAAACGGCTAGCTATCTAGGGAACATGGCCGAAGTGAAGTCAGACCCTGGATACCCCTGCTTTAGGGGCAACTAACTCGTTACTAATTACTTTTGAATAAAAGATACCAGTAAGAATCAAGCAAGCACATAACAAAACCGACTTAAATTTTCATATAAAAATATAACAGTACCGTTAATTTCTTCATGATCCAGATATTGGATTTAAACGAAATTAGTATGGGGCAACCTGGTCGGTAACACCTTTCCTTAAAAAAAAAAAAGAATTATAGAAATCGGTTAATGTCGTCCAAAGTTATGCATAAACATAAAAAAAAAATATTCCGACGTATTGATACCCTTCTCCTGTTTGTGAAGTCGGTTAAAAATTAACGTCTCTTTTTTTAATTTTCGTATCTTCATTTACATAAGTACAGAAGAAGTATATTTACCCAATGTAATTTCTGTATGAGGAATTTTAAATTGAAAGTTGTTTAAAGAAAACGAACACCGATTACTCCTGCCTGACTTTACAACTCACTTTAAGTGCCTTTTGTCATAGCTAATTAAAAGTGAGGTGTTTATTGAAACTCCGCAATTGATAATTTTTCACTGCAGGGACATACTATCAATACTTGTATGGGAAAAAATATTCGTTTTATAAAAAATTCACACAAAAAATGTGAAATAGCCAAAATTAGTCAAAATGCAGGCTGAAGTCTAGAAAAAAGAAGTCTGATGAAGAGATGTGGTGATCTCCGAAACAGCTGCTATAACTTCTACCGCTTAGACTTTGTTGCTTTTTCAATTTTTCCTAATAAAAAATCGTGGTACAAAGCTAAATAAAAATATTTAAAAAAAAAATATTAAAAATAAAGTGTTATATTTTTATTTTTATTGAAAGTATTGACTATAGTCGATTTGTTAGTAGTGGGGCTCATTTGCAGTTCATGAAATTTACAATGATAATACAAAAATTACATAAATTTAAAAAAGGGACTAAAATAAATATTTTGCTAATTGATTGATCTATTCGGCCGAACAGAGTAAAATCGCTGATCCAAAGAATGCCTCAAACTTCTGATATACAAATATTTGTATTTTGTCTACATATAAACCAAATTCTATTACATTCAGTATACTATAGCAAACTCCACATAAATTCAAGCTTTTCAGAACATAAAAAAAATTCAAACTTTTTAATTAGAATTTTAATTTTGATTTTCGATGTTGGGGAAATCGTAAACTTGAGGCAACTGGCATCAGTTAGGAACCCAATACTTATCCAGATGTGGTACTTTGTCAAGACTCTGCTGAAACAAGACCAACATTTGGTAAAAGTTTTTATATTTAATTACAGAAGTTGAAGTAGTGTTTCGTGTTTGTTACATGATGTTAGAAATTCATTGCAAATATTTACCACAATTGCATGGTCGTTTCCACGTAGTTAGATAAGAATAATTCAACAGAGAAGAATGTCCCACCCGTGACAGCTATGTGCGGGACAGTTGTCAGAGGTAGGTTTACAGGGCTGATAAGCTTTATTTGTTTGTTGAGGTGGACGCAGGGGAGGCGGGGGGATGCGCGGACTCGTCCGTTATCTATATACCCTTGTGGTCAGCTGATTAAGTTAAGTTACATTTGGACCAGTTTTGGTTTTTTATTCTCTACATTCAACCTTTTTACAAAAATTATAACAATTCAACAAACTTTATCAATTACACCCAAACATTTTAAACTTTTTGTTCAGAAGTTTTAAGTATGCAGTTTTGTAATCCATTAAATTTAAGTAGGTAAAAGTGAAAATTTCAAGACGCTATGAAATCGCGTTTATTTTTAATAATTTTTTTGGCTAACGGTGCTAAGCATTTTCTTCTACATAAAAGGCACCATTCTAAGATAAAACGTGAGTGAATTTAACCCCTACTTGGCTTCTTATATTTTTTAATAGTTGATATTTATATATGGACCACACTAAAAGCTCCTTTTCATATAAAAATTCGTACGTGTCCTACCCGTGACAAACGTTGTCCCTCCTGTGACAGAGGAATTTCGGATTTTTTGTATAATAAAGCCATACTTTTTTTGTAGTTTTTACTTTGTTTGTGTTCCTGGTTCTTTTTTTTATAAGACATCAAGTTCACACAGAAAAGTGAAATAAATTCGCAGAGCTTCCGTAAAATATATCTGCTCCAAAAAGCAGGTTCTTTTTTTTTGTTCCACCCGTGACAGAAGAAATAAATCAGATTTTTTCCATATAAATGTAAGCTGGAATTTTTTTTGTATTTTGTAATAATTCAGATAACAGTCAATTAGGTGTAGCTTTATCAAAATGTAGAATTGTTGAGTACTTTATACTTAAATTTTAACAAGAAAGAAAATTTTTTCTGTACAATTGTCCAACCCGTAACGGTGGAATCGCCCAAATATTATTTGCCACTTTGTAGTCCATTTATAAAAGCGTTGTATATTAAAAAGTTTTTTTTTTATATTATATTTATTTTCTACTTTTTAGTCTTGTCTGTATAAAATATATATATTAAAATAATTCAACGATATTAATTGATTGCTGCACACACCTACATATTTGTTTGATTTGTTTAAAATTTTTAGGGTTGATGGATAAACATAAATAATAAATACATATGAAATTTGAGCTTTATTAATACATTTTTAAAAACTTTACAGCTCAAAAACAAATCCATTTAAAAGTTTTCCAAATATCTCGAGAACGGGGCGAGGAAAAAGTTTGAAAAAATTCACACATACACACATCAAAATTCTCTATGAAAAGAAATATTTCGTTGGCTTAGTTCGCAAACGTGCTAAGTCCATTTTTTTTTTATTTTTCAGGAGGGACAAAAAACCGTCTAACTTTTTTTGTTGTCAATATTTTTCTAATGTGTAAATGCAGTTTTATTCCTTAGTTCGTCTTGTTTTAGTACCAATAATCGGCCAATTTCAAAATAAAGCTGTTGCAGACTTATAGGCTCCTTTAGGACTTACCACATTTTCTCTTTAAGATTTTATTCTTTTAATGTGGACTTAGCACATTTTCTATCAACCTTTTTTCCATTATTTTTTATTGTTAAAAGATTTAATTGTTTACTTTAAATATATTTTATTGTTTTAAAATAAATTATAACCTAATACAGTTTTATTTCATTGCTATTAACAAAAATAACTATTTTAAGTCGTAAAGTTATGTACCATTTATAAAAGAAAATAATTAAAAGCAAGTAAAGAGGTCAAGTTTGGGCGAAACCGAACTTTATCTACCCGGCGCAGGTATCAAATACTGTCGTAAGCAGGGGCTTTTCCCCGATTTCAAACGTTTTCGATAATATCCTGAG
>NW_023458561.1:12840005-12842665 GCF_013731165.1 Rhagoletis pomonella | reverse complement strand
ATAATCTTATTTTCTGCTGAGTAGTTATCGCGATCATCGATTTTAGTTTGGCCGGCAACTGGCCAAATCATTAATTTAATTTATTTACTTAAAACTTTTCATAACTAACATTTCAAAATTATATTTTTTTCCATATTTTTATAATTTATTTTTCAATGTTTCTTCAAAACCAACACTGAAAAAATTGGTACATAAGAAATGAGAAGTAAATTAATATTAAGCTGGAAAACGCAAGTTTTGTTATATGATTGTTTTCTTTTCAAATTAAATTTATTGAAGAAACTGAGAAGCATATTATAGATCAAAGAGAAAGCAAAAAAGACTTAGTTTTGTGGAAAATATGTTCAAATAGCATGAAAAAAATCCAACATTTTGCTTCATAAGCACTACAAAAATTTTCTAAATCAATTTTTTTTAGAAATTTTAATTGTTGCATAGGTCTCTAGCAATAATTTGGCTTTAACAGATTGAAAAAATATCAATTAGTCGACGAGTGATAGCCAAAAAACCATATAAACAATATGCTGAAAGTCGGCATTTGACTGCAAAGTTCGAAGGTCGATTAAAAAAAAAATTCGAACTAACATAAACAAACGCCGCGATACGGGTATTCTAATTTAGCCTCTATTTTCACCCCTCACTCTCAGAATCGACCTAACTTTTGCTAACCTGACTTTGTTCCACAGTGTAATTTGAGTTATGATTTTTTTTTACACCGTAGTTGAGTAAAATGATTATCTCTATTACAAATTTACAATTTTTTTTTAATTTTTTTTAGAATTTTTTTTGAGAATGCAGTTTTGTAGCCCATTAAATTTTAATGCAAGTGCAAGTTTTAAGTAACTGCAAAATTGCGTTGATTTTTAATATTTTTTATGCTGACGGCTTTTTGGACTTTTTACTTATGGAAGCAAATGCGCAAAAACCGGTTTCAAAGAAGATTAAAAAAAATTAACGCCGGTTTTGCAATCGCCTAAAATTTGCACTTTCTTATACTAAAATTTAATGGGCTACCAAACTGCATACTCAAACAAATTCTAGCAAAATTGAAACAAATTTTAAATTTGTAAAGTACTCATTTTACTCAACTTCGGTGTAAAAAAAATTCATAACTAAAATTATTGTAGAGTGCACCCCTTAATACTATACTTAAATATTGCGCAATGCTCAGAGCTACCATTGTGTATCGTATCTATATCTATATCTATACTATCTATATCTATACTATAATTATATAAAGAGAAGTCCTTTTTTTTGTAACAGGTAATCTCGCGAACGGCTGGTCCGATTTTCATGAAATTTTGTATACAAATAGCTTTCGGTAACCACCATGTTTTAGGCTAAAAAAATTTTACTTTTTTTCGGGTAGGTGGACCAGGGACCGGTCTATTCGAAAAAATCTTATTATAGTCCGATTTGCTTAAAATTTAGAACGTAAGTAGCTTTTTAGCATATATGACCCATTTTTTCCGGGAAGTGGTCCAGGGACCGATCTATTCGAAAAAATCATATTTACGGTCCGATTTGCTTAAAATTCGGTACGTAGGTAGCCTTTTAGCATATATTAGCATATATGATCCATTTTGTTCGAGAAGTGGACCAGGGACCGATCTGTTCGAAGAAATCGTATTTATGGTCCGATTTGCTTATAATTCGGTACGTAGGTAGCTTCTTGCCTGGATAAGCTTTTAGATTCCTGTTTTCCAATTTTCATGCAATTTCGAATATAAATAGCATTAAGTAACGACCACATCAAGGGGCGAATTCGTCACTAGGCAAGATTTTTTTGCGCCAATCAGAAACAACGGATACTGTCAAAATATAATTATAATATACTAGCAGACCCGGCGAACTTCGTCCCGCCCAAAATGTTTATATATTTTATTGAAACTTTTTGGTCCAACATTTTCACCAATAATTCACGTTTACGATTGTCATTGGCACATTCGTCTGCTAAGATTGGTCATTTGCCGCTTTAAATAACCTAAGGAAAGTGTTATATCCGTAAAGAAGTTCTTGAAATTCTCCAGTTGTGCGGAATTTCATAGCACGGTTATTCGCAAAGCGAAATACATTTTTTCCTCTTCACTCCCTGGCGACAACAATGACCCGGTTCTATAGTGAATATTCTTGAATCTTTACAGTATAGTTGGTGGCAATTTCAAAATGGGTGCGGATCAATGTTCTACAGAAATGTAATATACATATACTTATTTCAGACGAAATACCTTAAAAGTTTGAACGCATAATAATATTGGAAAATCACATCCATTGGGCCAATCGCAACGCAGGAGCGTTCGATATACTCAATGGTGCAACAGGTCGATTTAATCTGACCTTCACGGCCCCTTTTCTCACTTGGCTATTTTTAGTAATAACTGGACTTCAGTACCACTTGGAAGCACGTTTTTGCAATGGTATTGCATACATATTTAAAATATTAGCCAAATCGGATCATAAATAAGCTTTTTAGTAAGAACTCAACTACAGCGCCAATTATTGGATTAAATTGTGAAACTAAACCATCCAGAGACCCACTCAAACACACACAAAAAGTTTCGTTAAAATCCGTACAACCATTTAGGAGGATTTCACTTACAAACACACCTACAGAAGAATTATAAATACATTCAAAGATAGCTAAAGCTCGGTACGTTTGT
>NW_023458561.1:12839208-12839995 GCF_013731165.1 Rhagoletis pomonella | reverse complement strand
ACATTCAAAGATAGCTAAAGCTCGGTACGTTTGTAGGCCTCACACCCTCTTTTAAAATAGCCCAAATTTTCTCCATGAGTATGGGCTTGATTTTAACTACATTCATATCTCCATACGAAGTTCCAGTACTGTACCATGAATACCTTCAGAGATATGCAGTATTAAAATTCGATTTATATGGGAGGTGCCACGCCCCCTTTCCAACAGCAACCCTTTTTCTTCATGAGTATGCGATTGATTTCGTATATCTCCATACCAAGTTCCAGAACTCTACCATGAACACTTCCAAAGATATGCAGTATGAAAAATTCGGTTTGTATGGAAGATGCCACGCCCCCTTTTCCAATAGTTCCAATTTTTCCTCAAGAGTTGGTATCTCCGTACCAAGTTCCAGAACTATACCATGAACACTTCCAGAGATATGCAGTATGAAAAATTCGGTTTGTATGGGAGATGCCACACCCCTTTTTAGAATAGCTAAAATTTTTCTCCAAGGGTATGCGATTGATTTCGTATATCTCCATACCAATTTCCAAAACTCTACCATGCACACTTTCAGAGATATGTAGCATGAGAAATTCGGTTTGTATGGGAAGTTCCACGCCCCCTTTACATATAGATTTTTTTTCAGCCTAAAACCATCCTTGGGACACGTGCGGCTGGTGGCAGTTTCAAAAAAATCGGTTCAGCCGCTCTCGAGCCTTGCGAAAACTAACAAACGGCTTTCTAAATATATATTAGTTGAGAGGTGTGACATCTCCCATACAAACCGAATTTTTCATATTGC
>NW_023458561.1:12832379-12839108 GCF_013731165.1 Rhagoletis pomonella | reverse complement strand
CCTCTGGACGATACGTCGCCAATGTGGTTTTGGGCATACTAAGTACTGATGAGACTATTTCTAAGCAACGTTTTTTGTTAAATACTGCTTTATTAGAGAAAGCAGACCATTCGAATATTGCACGGCTTTTTGACGACTCGATAAAACTTTTGGGTCCAAATTTTAACAGAGATGCTCTGTTGTTGTTTCTAACAGACGCTGCACCTTACATGGTGAAAGCTGGAAGAGCCATAAAGGTCTTTTATCCCAAATTAGTTCACGTGACATGCCTTGCTCATGCTCTTTATAGGCTTTGTGAAAAAATACGCGAATCTAATCCTAAAGTTGATCGTTTTATTGCTACCATAAAAAAAGTTTTTCTTAAGGCTCCATCGCGGACTTCAATTTTTAGAGATTGCGAGCCAGATATACCATTGCCTCCTGAACCCATAATAACACGGTGGGGAACATGGTTGGAAGCAGTTAGCTATTATGCTAAATATTTTGAAAAGATTCAAACAATTTTCGAATTATTAGATTCAAATGATTCTCAATTTATTAAAAATGCGAAAACATTATTGTTAGATACTGATGTTCGACAAGGAATAATTTTTAAAGACGCTAATTTCGGTTTTCTGGTGGATTCCATAAAAAAGCTGGAGAATGTCGGTCTTCCGCTCACAGCGCAATTGCAGGTGGTTGAAGATGTCAAAAAACCAATTGACAGAGTTGAATGTGTGGAAGTAGAAGAAAAGATCAGCTCCTTGTTATTGAAAAACAAAGGCTACATTGAGATAAAAAGCATTGCTGACCAAATTGCAGGAAAACCTACCTCATGTCACAATTCCACATACACAATTTCTGAAGTTTTGGCCTTCAAATATGCGCCTGTAACGTCTGTGGACGTTGAAAGAACATTTTCGATGTACAAAAGTATTTACCGTGACAATAGACACGGATTTCTGTTCGAAAATTTAGCAGAAATATTTGTTGTATACTGCAACAACAATATGAAGTAATTTTTTTTATTGAATAATTGAATTATTCTTCTGTTTTGAAACTTATACTAAAGAATTTATGTACCGTTCGTTATTCTATATTTTTTTTAGTTGTTATGTTGTAAGAATGTAAACTGAAATAAAATAAAATAAAAAATTTTTAATGCTAATTTATAGTGCCAATTCATTAAGTTTACGAGCAATTTTTAGGCGCCAAAAATGAATTTTTTATAGCAATTTTTTGGTTGCCCTAGTTATTACTAAAAATCTTATTTATGATCCGATTTGGCTAATGTTTTAAATATGTATGCAATACTATTGCAAAAACGTGCTGCCAAGTGGTGCTGAAGTCGAGCTATTACTAAAAATAGCCAAGTGAGAAAAGGGGCCGTGAAGGTCAGATTAAATCGACCTGTTGCACCATTGAGTATATCGAACGCTCCTGCGTTGCAATTGGCCCAATGGATGTGATTTTCCAATATTATTATGCGTTCAAACTTTTAAGGTATTTCGTCTGAAGAGGAAAAATTTTATTTCGCTTTGCGAATAACCGTGCTATGAAATGCCGCACAACTGGAGAATTTCAAGAACGGATATAACACTTTCCTTAGGTTATTTAAAGCGGCAAATGACCACCAAACCTTAATCTTAGCAGACAAATATGCCAATGAAAATCGTAAACGTGAATTGTTGGTGAAAATGTTGGACCAAAAAGTTTCAATAAAATATATACAAATTTTGGATGGGACGAAGTTCGCCGGGTCCGCGTTTGAAATAAAAAAGTCGATTTATATCACACTGAGCAGCGATTGTTAATTAGTTGAGTTCCGTTTAATATAATAATAATTTATCCCTCAGTCGATTAATTTTTCTTTCAATAAACTAAATTATTTACTATTTACGAATAACGGAAACAACAATTTATTTTTTTGTTATTTATCATTCGAATACATTTTACCAAACTCTGGTACATACAAATAAGTACCAATTTCTATAACTTTTTATTCAACTGTGAAATAAAAGTATTTAAAGCTTTCGCAAGTTATTATATTTTCAGCAAATTGTATACCGCTTTTTGGTCCAAATCGGAACGAATTGCTTCAATTAGTGATATGTTTCTTCGATTCACCCCACCGCATCTTTACCTTGGCCGAAATCAAAATTCGTCTGTAAAAAATTTGGTATGGGTGCAGATACTAAAATTACTCTAGTACGCAGTGTTTGTGTATATGTACATAAATTAAGCTGGGTACTAAAGCTTTATATAAATAAATAATATAGTATGTTTAATACAAGACCAATAGCACACACAATGCATGTATTTATGTATAATACCTTAACTAACATTTGATGCACAAATTCATTTTATTACAAAAAAGCAGTATATGTACAGTATATGTATACATATATAGATACAAACATACCCTGCAGTTAAAAATTATAATTTGATAAAAATAATAGCTAGCCTAGAGATATCCATAAATACCCCATTTTTAATTAGATTTGACAAAACTTACTTTAAGTGAGGAGTCGTCATGCAGACGTAATCTTTAAACAAGTTTCTATTACAATCACCTCATACACAAATAATTTGGTAGTACGCTTTTGCACTTCACAGATGCTTTTTCGAATTCAGGAAAAATAAAGTAAAGAAAAATTTTATATTATCATTCTGATTTTAAATCTAACGGAATTCGAAAATGGTACCACCTATAGCAGAATATGGAACTTTAAAATTTGTAATATTAAATAAGGCAAATAAAAATGTAATAAAAAATTTGCATATATGTATGTACATTAGGGTGGTCCTTAAAAATCAAATGAGCGATTTTTTTCAATCTCACCCCTTCAATCGGTATCCCCACGGTCACAGATATCACATACAAATTTGGGTCCCTATTGGAGGCGGTTAAGGCGTGTCGCACAGGGGCCAAAATTCAGATTCCTCTATAGAGACTCCAAAAATTAAAATTAACTAGTGAACCCGCATGGCGTCAAAACGCCAACATTTAATTAAATTTTTTAAACAGGTGGAAACCCTATTCAAAAACCTCTAAAAATATTCCTAATGATTAATCTAAACCATTTCTCAGTGATGAGAGGTCTCGCATGGTGTCGGTTTTCATTTCAGCAAATTTCAAAACTCCATGTCACTGCAAAAAATAAAACCTGTGCACATCTATGTAGAGTCACAGTTCTTTAATTTGACTTCTCATTTTGGAAATTCGAAATAACGATGCAGATGTGGATGACCTTCAAAAAAAATAGATGGCAACTATTATTAACCATATTAGCAGCCTATAGTTTTCTTACAGGTCGCAACCCCTTTAAAAGTATTTGCAAACTAAAATCTTTCGCCTGGCATTGTTATACATATTTCAATTAACTGATGAATTTAAGTTTTTTAAGCGCATGGCAACTCCCCTAAATAAAGTTTAGAAATAAATTATTTTCAAACCCATTTCGATTGATACCCATCTTTTGACCATCCATTTAACTTATTAAATAATTTGAGCCTAATTTTTTCAACAAAAACAAACAGATGTTCAGCTTAAAGATTTCTTAACACTTGTTCTTTTGATAACCATATTTTAAAATTTCATGTAACTTATGTATAATTAAACGAAATACATCTTTCAAAACAGGCGGCAACCCTCTTAAAAATTATTTTCGAACTAAAATTTCCTTAAATATTTTTCGTCTGACATTGTTGTAAATATTTCATATAACTGATGAATTAAGTGGAAATTTATTTTTTAAACACTTGGCAATCCTCCTAAATATAGTTCTTAAAAAGGATTTTGAAGCCATTTCCATTGACAACCATCGGTTAGTAATTCATTTAACTTATTAAATAATTTTAGTTTAGCCCTTTAAACTGGGGCAACCCCATGCACAAAAAATGGCTTCGCGTATAATATACAGTGACGGGCAAAACTGTAACATGGTGTAGCACTTTTTACTTCAGCCATCGCTATGTTTCCAAGTTCTAACGACTTTCATACTTTTGTTGTATATTCTTATTGGTATACCTGTACTTCCTCTCACATAATGATTTGAAGTCAATCCAACAACAATAATAAAACCAGCAGACAAAAATGTAAATTAATGCAAGTGTTACAGTTTTGCACTCATATATTTTTAAGAACTTGTTTAAAATTTTCACGAAAAAAAGAACCATTAACACAATTTTCAGTACCCTTTTACTTTTTTAGTTCCTGGATGCGATTTGGCATACCTTTTTAGTTTCTCTGTAAAAATTCTGGGGGTATATCCTCCCATATATCCTTAGTTTGCTTTCACAGCTCATGTACTCCATTGGACGGACTTAGATACTTAGTAAGCTGTGCTTTTAGTTGATATCGCAAATTCTCGATGAGATTCATGTCCGCGGTTTGGGGAGGTCATTTTAAGTAAGCAGATTTTTGCTTTTGTATCCAGTCTATGCGACCATGTGCAGTGTGCTTTGGGTGATTTTTCAGCAGAAACTCTCATTTTTTCGACTACATCTTGCAAATTTTGTTGAAATATGAACAGATACTGTTCCTTACGCATAATGCGTACTAACGGACCAACAAAATTTTTTAAATACAACCCCAAACAATTACTGACCGACCACTGTGATTCACAGTTTGCCTTACATGAGCGCATGGGCTTAATTTGTGTCTTTGATCCAATACCATGCCCGGCCATCTGATTGAAAGCAATTAATTGAGTCTTGTCAGACCAAGTAACCTTCAATTGAAACTTAAAAATATGTTTTTTATTGCATTCTGAAAGGCCTAACATATCCCAATAGGCAACGGTCCGATTTTCGGGCGACACAGCAAATGCTACCACTCTCGCACATTTTGGTCAAATTATCTTTTTTCTTCTTTTATGATGCCTTTGCGGCAATTTGGCAATTCGTTGCCTCGCTGTCCACTGATTTGCATTAAAGTTTAATACCTTAAGCGCTTCTGTAATAGTGGCTGCACCGCTACTTGCTGCTAAGTTCACAAGATATTGGACCGTAATATTTTTTGATAGACTTCCTTTGCCCTTGGGAACACTTTAGACTATATTTTTTATCAATATAAATATTTTCAAGTAGCAAACTCCACAATTTTTTGTCACTTTCCTGCGGTCCCGCCTTTCCACAGTAAATCTATTATTTACATTTATGGTTCCTGATTAACTATATTATTTACTGGTGATTACTTCTTCAAAAAATTACAATACAGAAAAAAGTCATCTGACTTCCACTAATTAAAATATAACTGTAAACTGCAAAACTGAGAGTGAGCGCAAAACTGTAACATTTGCATTAATTTACATTTTTGTCTGCTGGTTTTTTTATTGCTGTTTTATTGACTTCAAATCGTTATGAGAGCGGGAGTAGGGGTGTACCAATAAGAATACACAACAAAAGAATGAAAGTCGTTAGAACGTGGAAAGATAGCGGCGGCTGAAATAAAAAGTGTTACACCATGTTACAGTTTTGCTCGTCACTGTATATAGATGTTTTTGCCAACTCATACCCAAAATCGATACTACTAAAGTCGAAGATATCACATATAAATTATGGCCCCGATCGGAGTCGGTTAAGGCGTGTCGCAATGGGGTCCAAGGCGAGATGCTCCATGGAGACTCACAAACCTAAAAATATTTTTTTCATTTAATGCGCAAAATCGATACTACTAAAGTCAAATATATCACATAAAAATTTGGGTCCCGATTGGAGTCGGTTAAGGGTAATCTGAATTTCGACCCTTGTGCGCCACGCCTTAACCGACTCCAATCGGGGATAAAATTTATATGTGATATCTTCGACTATAGTAGGATTGATTTTGGGTATTAGATGAAACAAAAAATAATTTTAATTTTTTGAGTCTCCATAGAGGAATCTGAACTTTTCCCCCTCTGTGACACGCCTTAACCGTCTCCAATCGGGACCAAAATTTATAAGTGATATATTCGACTATAGTAGCATCGACGTAGGGGTTGAGACTAAGGAAATCGGATGTAAAAATTTGTTTCCTACATTTAAGGACCACCCTAATGTACATAATAGACCGGCTCCATTTCAAATCATGCAGGTAGTCCGATGGTATATCGAGAATTAACTGCAGAATAAAATATGTTTTTTGCTTTAAAAATAAATGAACATCTATTTTTTAATTCCATGGCATTACTTTTATATTTTTTACCATTTTTTTTTAATTTTGTGGCAATTTTTTTAAACCTTTTAGTTTCTGTGTTGGTGTTGGTTGATTTTTCCGACAGGATGGTAAGATGATTTATTTTGGGACGAATTTCCGTCATCCCTTGTCAAGCTTGTCCGTCACTATTTATAGGACAAACAGAAACTGTTCAGAATGAAAAATGACACTGAAGATGGCACAACGCCGAAACCGGTTTGTCTGCAAACCAAGCTTGACAAGGGATGAAGGAAATTCGTTCCAAAATAAATCACCTTTTAGTTTCCTTAATTTTTACAACGCTTTTATCAACTTGCAATGTTGTGTGTCCAGAAACTTTCAATGTTGTGGATCCAGAAACTTTCAATGTTGTGTGTCCGACACCATAAAGCTTTGCTTTGAAAAGTTCCTATAAAAAAGCATAGTGCATAGGACGACATCTGTAGTGAATAGGGCGAGGTAGATGACATCTAGATGTCGCCCTATGTACTACGTTTGCTACAGCGGAAATAGACGACTCGCCATTTCTTTAAATAAAATTAATTGGTGCTCGTTTGTATGTACATACATAT
>NW_023458561.1:12791832-12832279 GCF_013731165.1 Rhagoletis pomonella | reverse complement strand
GTCCATTTATAAAAGCGTTGTATATTAAAAAGTTTTTTTTTATATTATTTATTTTAAGCTATGTGGTTGCTGCAAAGGTTATTGTACTCCATTGTAGATTATTCAAAGGATATTTATTTTAAATAAATTTTGATTATAAAAAGCTAACAAAACTTAATTCATTTGTATGTTGTTAGCAAGACGAGAAAAGTTTGAATAATGAAAATTTTCTGTTTGATGTTCGAACAACAAAAATCACTTAAGCCTAAAATTTCTAAAATTACAAAGTTGAAGTGAATACTGTACAATATTCTTTCTTATTCTTTACTGTACTTTCTGTACAATAAAAGACAATAACACAAATACAAACCCTACAATACTCCCCCTTCTAGAAAACTAATGTTATATAAATTAAAATTAGCTCGTTTCTTGTTTGATGCTGTGTTATTCATTATATAGGTGATGGTTTCACATGTTAGTTCTGTTTCACTGATTGCTGGTTTTAGTCTGTCTATAGGAATTGTTTTAACTTCATTATCTACTTCAAGTTTGAAATATTTTTTTGTTTTTTTCCAGAACCTTATATGGTCCTTCGTATGGTTGTGGCAATGATCTTGTATTAATAACGCGCATAAAAACAAATTTACAAGTCTTTGCCTCAAATTTGAGTTAAAACTTTTAAAATGTTCACGTAAGTTGCCTAAAATATCAGTTGGAGATAAACCTTCTTTAGATGGAACGACAAGTTCACCGGGTAGACGCAAATTTTGCCCAAAAACCATATCAGATGGTGTGGCTGAAATATTTTCCTTATACTCTGATCGTAAACCCAGAAGTATTATCGGAAGCTCATCATACCAACTGTTGGTTTCATTTCTAGCTATTATCGTAGCTTTTAACTGCCTATGAAATCATTCCACCATACCATTCCCTTGAGGATGATATGCAGAAGTTGTTAGTTCCGAAAACAATTTTGACATAAACTGAGTTCCCTGATCCGTAGTGATTTCTAACAGTACCCCAAAACGTGAAACATATTCCCGGAAAAATTTATTTGCAGCCACTGCCGCTGAAATGTCCTTTAATGCGTAGGCCTCGGGCCAACGAGTGAACCTGTCAACTCTTGTAAAAATGTAACGATGTCCTTTCGATACAGGCAGAGGTCCAATAATATCTAAATGAATTTGCTCAAATCTACTTTTGGGAATCGGAATTTTGGAGATTTATTGTGACGATTAACTTTTGATTTTTGACAATTTATACACTCTTTTGACCAAATATTAATTTCTTTGTGCATTTTTGGTCAACAGTACTTTTTTATAATTAAACGACGTGTAGCTCTTGTACCAGGATGTGTGTGTCATGTAACATATTAAACACTGTCTTGCGTAAACTGTTTGGTACAAACGGTCTTGGGGTCTCACCTGTGATTTCACACCAAATGTTTATTCATGGTTGTTCATTTCTTAAATTTTGAAATTTAGTTCTGGATTCTTAATTGCATAAACTTCGAAAGCTCGAGATATTGTGTCAGCTACAATATTTGTTTGTCCTTTAATATACCGTATGTCATTTGTAAATTGTGCAATGAATTCCATATGTATAGTTTGTCTTGGACTACTTTGAATTTAATCGGATCCAAGCGCCTTGGCTTGAAGAATGAAAGATTTCCTTGAGTAAAAAATCTGTGAACGGTAGAATGTTTAACCGGTTTAAAATAATCTGGTTCAGCGATCAAAGAAGGATACGCCTTCAACAATCCTGTATGCCTGTTCTTTACTACGTTCCCATGACAGTCGGGTCTACGTAACCGGAACGACCCAGATTTATATCTGGCCAAGGACTGTCACTCCAGCTACACTCCCCAAAAACTCTTTGGGGAATTTGTATGCTGTTACAACAACAACAACAACCTGTTCTTTACTACGAAAATGTTTGGTGTTTGTTACGAACACATGAAACTGTGTTAACCGAAAGACTTGTTACTGGATCAACTAAACGTTTGCATTGCAAGTCAACTATGAGACCGTATTTGTAAAGAAAATCTGTACCAATAATTGGTTTCGATAGGTTAGGTTAGGTTAAACGAGCAGCTCTGAAAAAGAGTTCACTCGGAGGCCGCAGAGGCCCATTGTGATGCCCATGGGGGTTACCCCAAGCCGATCCCTACATGTCTTCGAACCATTTTGATTTTCTGGCGAATCCTAGCAGTCCTTCAAGAGGAGCTTCCCCCAAGATATCCAGATTCTCGAAGAAGTGGTTCCCAAGAAACTTGAGGCGTTTTCCTCGAAGTGCTGGACGGATTCTAACTCCTCTTCATCCGTGCAGCTTCTACAGAAATCATTATGCGGGGCTCCGAACCTGGCGGTCATGTGGCCAATGGTCCAGTGTCCCGTTAGTATTCCTGTGAGAAGCCTGACGTTGGACTTTGAAAGCCTTAATAGACTCCTTGTTCTTCGTTCATCGAGCCGTGGCCAGAGTGATCGCGATATATCAGCTATGAAAAATGTGAACGGAAATTCACGTCTTAACCACAAATTAATATTAAAAGTTTTTTACCGTGCGTTGAAATCGTAGAACCGTTAGCCGCAGTAAGAATAAAATCTGAAGAACGTTTTGTACAAGTAAATTTTGTAACTGAAGGTACCGAAATTTCTGCTCCACTATCAGTTAAAAAACTTTGTTTGTTTGTTTTATCAGATATAAATAGGCGATGCGTGGAAATGTCTAAATTTCCGTTGTTTGTCGCCTCAACAACGGACGACTTTATTTCGTTGTTCTATTATTTTTCGAAAATGCACATGGTTGTTCACATTTTTGGGCCTTATCTCCAAATTTATAATGGTATCTACATAACCAACTTCTATTATCACGAGATCCTGATTTCTATATGGACTTCTAAAGTTATCTATATATTAATACGCTAACGAAATCCCATACAAATATATTCCTCCTTACTACTCCTATGTTTTTCAACCGATTTGAGTGATTGTTCTTTTGTTCGAAAGGTGTTTCAAAGAGGAGGTACGAACTGAATTTCTTTATCAGCAAATGAATGCCTGCTTTGGTTTCACCATCGACTATTTATATATTAATACGTTAACGAAATCCCATGCAAATCTATTCCTCCCTACTGCTCCTATGAATTATAAAATTATTTATCGGAAAAGATATCACTCCACCTAATACTATTAGTGACGTGGACGATCTAGAGTGCTCATGGACTTAAACAGCTGTGTTCAAGTCGCTTATTCAGATCCGTATCTTCAAAGATCGGAGATGAAAGCATGTTTAAAAAACCTACTCAAAAATGAAAAAAAAAATTTAAAATAAACAGCACATTTAATACAAAAACGTGAACTGTTTTGACCACAACCGAAAAATTTTTTGGGTAATATAATAATTTGTCGGTGCTATCAATAAAAATTGGCTAAATCAATTATAAAACCACACAAACAGAGTTGATTACAAATTATTATTATTAAATTTAAATGTCTGTCTAAAGATCAATAAATTCTTATAAATCCTTAGTTCTTGGGGCCTATTGGTGTTTCCTTAGCAATACATGTATTGCAGTGGCTTCTTAGGCCTGCGTAGACCGGCTTGTCCTTCAATCGTTGTCATTTTGAATTTACAAAATCTGACATCAGCGACCTCAAAAACTCCCGAATACGAAGTTTTTAATCAATTTGGTTACTTCTGGACTTTGGCCGACAAATTATAGTCGCCAAACCATAGTGCAATTGTTCGATTTTGATGAAATTTTGTCACAAGAAGCGTTGCCGTTTTGGTCCAATTGGTAGCTTCATTCTTCGTTGGTAGCTTGGTTCGTTTGATGAAGCTTTTGTGTGGCAAAAATGTTTTGAAAACACAACCAAATTCAACATTAAAATTTGTTCGCTTAATTTGCGTTTAGGCGTTCAAAACACTGCTTTCACTTTCTTCACACGTATAAGATTGTTTCTATATTTTGCTAAGCAGACAATTTTCTGCAAACCAAAACTCGCTTCCCAAAGCTTTGACCGATTAGCTTTTGAAATAGAACAAGAAGTTACCTATCGTCTTGAAAGTAAAATTGGTGATGTTCAATTTGCAAAGTGTGAGTGTGGTGGTAAAAGAGGGTGAGTGTATGCAAATTGAAACAAATTTGGAAATTGAAATAATTTGATATGAATTGAACAAATCTCAAAGGTATTTATATATATTTTTAACAAAAGTTGTTTATACAATAATATAATTCTTTTACTTAAAGGCCCGAATTTCTTTTGTTTAGCCTTAAAGATTGGTGTGAATTGATAACCAATACTGTAAACAATATTATGTGTAGTTTTAATTTTTACTGATAATTCGTGTAGCAAATTCAAGAAATCTTGTTTTAATGATGCAAAAAATGTTGGTAGTTTGGAAACCGATTTGGTAGGCGTTTTGGTACCTAAAAATATTTTCAAGTGGCAACACTCGTCACAAGTTTTCTTTAAACCTATAATGAAGTTCCACCAACAGAAAAAAGTTTCATAAAAAAATTGCAAAGTTATGCGAAATTCAAATTGTCACTATTATTCACTATTTTAGCCATAAAAAAACATTTAAAGAGGATACTAGGGGCTACAAAAATATATTGAAAATAATCAAAAAATTTAAAATTTGGAGTTTTGGAAAAAATACATTTTTTTCCTTTCGCAATCTTTTAATAAAATTTTAACAAATTAATACTCAATTTTAGTATTTTGAGCAACAAGTATTAAGTGTAATGCGAATAAAGGGCAACAAAGTATAGTAACCCTCGGTAATAGCGGCAGATGAAAATCAGTGGTTGTTAAGATAACCGAGGTTATCGCGATTACCGAGCTTTTTTATAATAAAATTAGAGATAAAAACAACAAAAATATAGTCATCAATTTTATACACATTCATTCAGTTTATAAATTCGCTCTTCGTGCTACTCCATCAACAAATTTCAGCTAATACTGTGTCAGGAAATTTATATCCAGCAGGCTTCGCAAGCTGTGGAATCCGCTTGATTTTTTCGTCTGATTCGGTTAGTAACTGTTGCCTAAAAAGCTGCAGATAATGATGTAAGTAGTGAATTTTTAGCAACATGTGCAGTTGCTTCGTGTCATAAGGTTCTTTCCCGTACGCAACGCGGGATCCCGTGGGTGCCCAAAATAGTCCAGAAATCATTCCCGTACTCAACAAAATGGGTAATAACAGCGAAAATTGGAACGTATTGGATCGTCAGTGTCTTCTTCTTCCTGTCCGAAACAACCCGGACTTTTTCTCCGGGTAAAAATGGATAAAGCGTCAATGTGCATATCAGCTGTTTTGTGTTTACATGGTGCTTTTACTTGGTGCTTTTAAGGAATAGTGAATGTATTTTCAATTTTTATATTCTTAAAATCAAATTTGTGAAACAAAAATTCAATTTCCAAGAGTTTGCATTTAAGTGACAAAAACAAAAACAACGCGAATAAGCTGTTTCTCAAATTCTGGGCACGAAATGTGGTTTTTTGCGTTCCCGTACTTCTGGATTATGTTCCATTTTTGAGAGCAAACCTTTCGCTTATTCTCTAATTACCGGATCTGGTCCGGATTGTTAGGGAAAGAACCTATTGTTAGTCTTTTCCAATAGCAGTCCAGTTTACAGGATTTAGTCAGAACTTATAGGAAGTCGTTCCTATTGACATAAAACCTGTAAGTGGGAACACTTTTGAGAAAGTTAACTGAGCAACTGTTCCTAGTCAGAAGTTACAGGATTTAGGGCCGGTTGCTCAAAGCCTGATTGACACTAATCCCCGGTTAAATATCGTTATTGACGTTACCGGCACCGTGTTATATGAATGGAGTCGAAAACGTCGATAACGATGTTAACCGATGATTAGTCTCAACCAGGATTTGAGCAACAGGCCTTTAGTCCGGAGATTTTTCCTGTGCGTTCATGAAAAGTGTCAAACGATCAGCTGATTTGCCTGTGCAAACAAAAACAGAAAGCGGTGTAAGCAAAGAACCTTATATTTGTAAAACATGGAAGTAAACGAAATATTTGAATATGTATAGATTTTAATAATTAGTTAGTGATATTTCAGCCAAATCAGTGTTGTACAAATGACATGTAAACAAACCGACTGACGTTTTTACAGGAAATAGTGCTTTTTGCGTTCCCGTGCCCTTCTGCATCTGTTCCCCTTTTACTCTCACCTGAGAGGGTAAAATTGTAGTTTGACAGTTCCACAGGTTTTAGTCCGCAGTTCAAAGGAACAGACTAAGGGCCGGTTACTCAATGTCAACGTCTTCGACTCCATTCATGCAACAGGGAGTCGGTAACGTCGATAACTATGTTTCACCGGAGATTAGTGTTAACCAAACATTGAGTAACCGGCCCTAAGTTGTTGTTGAATAGTTCGTATGCAAAGCAATTGAAAAAATACGCTGAGAAAGCTTAACTTTGGCCGGCGATAGCATCTAAAAGTGAGCTATCCTTTCAAAACATTCTTAGGGCCGTTTGCTCAAAGCCTGGTTGACACTAATCTCCGATTAAACATCCTTATCGACGTTACCGACATCCTGTTATATGCATGGAGTCAAAGACGTCGATAACCATGTTAACCGGAGATTAGTTTCAACCAGACTTTGAGCAAATGGCCCTTAGGGTTCTGTTACACAAGTCCAGCGCTATACTCCTGTGTTGGTCTCATCCCCGTTAGATTCGATGAGTGTAAAATTTTATTAATAACTTGCGAGAGAAAACTTTTGTTTTTGCCAAAACTCAAAAATTCATATCTTACAAAAAACACAACATGCAGAGGTACCATGCAAAAAAAAAATAGCCCAAAAAATATTAGTTTTTTATTTATTCAATTTTAAAAATTTATCAATTTTGCAGTTCTTTGATTGTTTTCAATACATTTTTTTAATACAAATAGTAAAACGAGTTCGAGATGTTTTTTGTAGCCGCAATAGTTTTTGAGAAATTCTAAAAATTAAGTTTAAAAACTGGAAAAATTGTGAAATTTTGAATTTCACATAACTTTTGGAATTTTTTTTTTTTAATTTTTTCTGTTAGTGGAACTTCATTATAGGTTGAAATAAAACTTCTGACCAAATTTCATCCAAATCGAAAGGGGTTGATGTCAACCATTGGTCGATTTGACAAGGAATTACGCATGTACGAAAACACAAGTTTGAGGTCGAAACCCAGTTTTAGCAACGAAAACGTGTTTTCGATGTCGGTCAGAACATGGTATCGTTCGCTCGAATGCACGATGCTTAGAGAGTTCAACGGAATATTTGAAAAAAAACGGTATAACACTGCTTTCATTCTGTGTTTTTGATTTAAAACTTTAGAAAATTATTTTTCTTTACAGTATGTACCCGTATCTGGTGTAAAACGTATACTTGTACATGTGCACACCTGCATAACTTTGTCATACTTATTGTTAGCCGCAAAACGGAAATTCAACCTAAAGACACATTTTTTTGCAAAGTAACTGTTTTGCCTTTATTGTTTCTTTGCGTTGGCCGCAAACGATTTGATTGGCCATTAGTAGGTGTGTAGTTTTCTTATCACGAAACCCATTACATGGTTAATGTATAATAATGTTCATTTCACTTGTTTTAATTCGATTTAGTAAGACTTTACACTGCTACTCGTAGGTTTCTCTTACAAGCAAACAAACGTTTGTGCACAAGCCTACTAATATATATGTGATTTCAATAATTTTTTTATTGACGGTTGTAGGCCATACAAACCCATACAAACGAAAGCCAAAATGTTAAATGACAAAATGTTAAAAATAAGGACCTGGGTATTATTATTGGAATTCTCCTGAAGAGAAACACACTTTCCGATCGAAAAATATTGATTTCCAAGAATTCTATACAATTTCTACGAAAAAATGTTTTTCCCCCATATAAAATAGTGGAAACTTCATACATAAGCTTTGGGCAAAGCGAATTCATATAAGGAGGTAGCGGTAGTACAAAAACAAAAACTGCATCTGTGTTTTGTGTTCGGTACACAAATATAAAATTTCAGCTATTCTTTGCTTAAGCTTAGTATCCAGCTCTTAAGAAAACGGTCAAGAAAAAATTGCCATTATTTCGCGTGTGTGTCCAAGGAATTTTGACATTTTTTATACCTCACAGCCTGTTGCCTCACTCTTTCCTCAAGAAATAATGGAGCGGGCATATATTTCTGTTGCAAACCTGGGTTGCCTTGTGCTCTTATTTCACAAAAAACTTTAGAAAACCGTAGTAGAAAGCGTACTAAATTTCTGAAGAACTGCGTACTGCCTTAAGGAAATTTGACTCAAGAAAATTTCTTAGCCATTTCTTGTACGTCATTTTATATGGAGTTTTTGCTTTTCTTAAGAGCTGGATACTAAGCTTTAAGGAGGAAGAGGGAAAGAAAATTCCAACACTTACTTTCGCACTCACTCATAAGTAGTTTTGAAATGTGTGTACCGAGGCGAATTAAAGCAGCTGTTCTGGCAACACCACCTTATATGATTTTGCCTTGGCTTTGAGGCAGTTGTAAATACATATCTTCTTTTTTTTTAAGAAAAAATATGGGTATTCTTCTCTTCCTTTTAGAAAAATCCTAGGGGATGAGAGCTTAAGATTTTTAACTTTTTGGACTTCCCTAATGTATATATATACATAAAACATGATACAGTTATTATATTGATATTTTACTCTTGTTTTGCAGCAGGAACTTATTCAAATATCGAAGAGCAGCCACATTGCACGCGACGACATTGACAATATGGAATATTTTAAGTGAAAACCCCCATCCAACAGGAAGGAACTAAGAGCAACGGTGCAGGAAGATTAAATATTCTTCCCAAAGTGCAATATTCTCACATACTCCTTAATTCACGCTGATTTCCTCTCTTGGCGTAAAGTGATCAAAGCAACAATATGCCATATTTTCCAAATACCAATAAAAGTCAGCATGTTAAAATGACAAGCAGCAACACGTCTTTAGACAACACCTCTGACCAAGATTATAGCGAATTTTTGAATGAATATCAGACTAGTTCGCCAAACAATGAACCAGAAACACAATACGAAGGTTTGTAGAAAATACACATTTTTTAAGTACCGATTATCAACTAAATATTAATTTATTCGAATAGAGGGCGAGTTAGAAGCTGAGTGGCTTGTAGCGGCAGGTTTTCCACAACTCACGAAACCATTCGAACAGGTATGCATGTACATATACACTACATATTATAAACAAACAAAGGTATTGTTTAGAGATATTATAAATGCAAAAGTATAAAATACTAGATGTTTTGAGTAACAGCCCCATCCAATTTCTGAAGAAAATTGGAAGAAGCGTAGGGCTTAAGGACATAAATCAAGAAAAACGAAAAATGGTTGTGATCGGCTTATTTTTTGAAGCATACCTCCCATACAAGCCTAGCCTTAAAAATTTCATTCAAAGTGCACCGATGAATGTAGGACTCCGAAATTTCGTTCATATATTTTCAATAATAGTGTAATTTAACGCTATTATTCATTCCCCTAGCTGTTTTTTGAACCGTAACCAAATATCGTTTTTTTTTACAAACGTAGTGAACTATAATAAATTTCGATATCAAATGAAACGTAAAATACAATATCTACGATGCATGTAACCTGCCTGTGTATCGGTGTGTAGCAGGACAACGTCTGCCCCGTCCTACTAGTAATAATAGCTGTATTTTTTTGTAAGCAAGCGACAAAAGAACGCTCAACTCGGGTAAAATTTCCTTTTAGCTACTTAAGCAACCCTGTTGGTATCTGACAAGAAAATGTGATTAGTTTAACGGGATTTAGATACAAAAACCAATTTAAATGCGTAAATATGCGAGGTATTTGCGTAATATATATACTCTATACAAAAATTTCCCTCTCCACTTTCCCATTAACAATTCACAATAGAGCAGTTTTTTAACTTACGAATACTAGCCTTCAGGTCGAGTATTTTTTAACCGACCTGGCTGAGCTCGGATAAATAGCCGAGTTTGTGTTGTTGCTTTGCGTGTATTTCGTCATTTAAGCGAGTGTTCTTTTGTAGCTCGGTTACAAAAGAATGCACCTAATATAAGTATATACCCTTAAAATGGCTGTAATCGGTTTATTTTTACGCACTCCTCCCATACAAGCCTAAGCTCAAAAACCATTAAAAAGCTATATAAAGGTAAAGAAAAGTCCTAGTACTATTATACACACTGCATACTTGTGGGAGCTGAGTTATACCGAAAGGGAAATCAGAAACTCTATATGCATACATACATATATGTATTTATAAACTGGCAAATTGTTACAAGTAAAAATTTATTCAATTAAAATCCAGCAAAAACAGCCTGTCATTTTCGCTATCTCAATTTACCCTACTTTGCAAGTTTTTGCTTTGCTTTGCTTGCTCTCAAAATTTGGTTACTGGATAGTTTCTTACTGGAAAATATGAACACAGAGCTAACATTTCTGTTATGATTATTTGCCTTGATGTATTGCATTTAAATGTAAATAATAATAAACATTATTGGTTTTATTAATGACTTTTTCACCTAGTCTATATGAACTACTGTCCAAGCTTTGTCTGGCAGAATTTTTTTGTTTATGTCTTATTTTAAACTATTATATATTTATATATATTAAGTATAAATTAAAAACTAACTACTAAGTTTTGTTACAGGGTCTCGAATTGCGTACTTCGCATTTGGAACCGATCCTTGCGACACTATCCACCCATCATGCCGAAGCCATCAAGCAACGCGTCCGCGCTTTGAATCACACAGTACGTGGACGGACAAAAAATAGACAAAAGCGCAAGCCAGACATTAGAGATGTTTTTCGAGATTTTGATGTAAATAAAACTTTAAAGCTTGTTTATCCAACTCTACATTTTATGATTTAAAATTAAATATAGGAATCGAGTACTGGAACACGGTCCCGCAGTGCAACACCAGACTCACTCGACTCGATTCACGGCGATGAAGTTTGGGGAAATGCGTCCATGTAAGTTATGCCATCTGCTTAAAATTGCTATTTACCTTTTAAATGACAATTTGATATCAAAATCGTTAAAATACAAATATTTGTTTAATTATTTTATAAATCCAAAAAAAACAATGTTTTCTTCATTTATGTCTTTACGTAGACCCAGTTTTGTGAGCATTTTCGATCATGGCTCTGTTACGGACCCAGGAAATGGTCACCAGACTTTACAGTTGGGTAAGAATCAAAAACAACGACTTCGACGAACACCTAGCGCACCACTTAAAGGTTCACAAGATATTTTTCGGGGATCACATGTTCGTTGTGATATTCCAATGTTCGCTGCAGAAGGGATTGAATTATTGGGCTTTTCACGAATCGGCACCATTCATATCCCTCGCAACCGGTCAGGCTCTGATCCATCTTGCTCAGTAGGGTACGTAATTCTTTCAATTGTGGAATTCAGGAAATAACCAAATATTCCAATATAGACGTGTACACGGCGAACTTATTCAATATGCGAACAGTGACAACAATGCTTCAGGAGAATCGAGTGATGAAAGTCTCTCTAATGCAGCACGTCTGTCAAGCGCATCTTCCTCAGAAAGCACTCCACAAAAGATAATAAATAAAATTAATTTAGAAACACCGCCACAAAGTGTACAAAACTCGCCTTCGTCAAAGGATGGTATCAGTTTTGAAAGTATGTGCCGTGAGACCTCTAGTCAAGATGGAGTGGTAAGTCGTCCATGCAAAATAGCTGTCATGCATGATATTTCATTTAGTTTTCGGCAAGACAACAAAGAAGGCGTTACTTTATGACATTTAGGGCTGTTTCACCATGTCCATTTAACATTAATAAGGACTATTTTCACTATCTCTTTTTAACACTAATCCCCAGGTAAACATCGTTGCCGACGTTCCTGACTCCATTCACTAAACATTGTGCCGGTTACGTCGGTAACAATGTTTAAGTGGGTTAGGGCCTGTTGCTCAATGCCTGGTTATCACTACTTCCCGGTTAAACATCATTTTAGACGTTACACGCTTACACGCAAATATCCCAGTTATGCATACTTGCACTGCTATACCATTTTTACGTAAAAATCAAAACCCAACAGAATTCTACATGTTAAGTGCTATGCGTTGGGTAACCGCTTACACGCAAAGCCCATTTAACAGATCCTTATGTGACAACTCTCATGCAACGCTAAGTATGCATAACTGGGCTAAAAGGCCATTTAACAGATTCTTATGTGACAACTCTCAAGCAATGCCAAATATGCATAACTGGGTAAAAGCCCATTTAACAGATTCTTATGTGACAACTCTCAAGCAATGCCAAGTATGCATAACAGAGCGATTAGGGCCGCTTGTTCAATGTCTGATTAGCAATAATCGGAGGTAGAAGCTCTGGTTAAATACATGGCATGCTTTATCGATCACATGCTATATAATGGATGTCGATAAGGCCGGTAATAATGTTTAACTGGGAGTTAGAACTAAAAATGATAAAGATATTGTGCAAACACCCCTTAAACACAGTACTTCTCTAAGAGCCGGTTGTTCAATGTCTGAATAGCACTAATCGCAGTTAGCAGCTCCGGTTAAATACAACGACTGCTTTATCGATCACTTGTTATATGCATGATGTTGAAAACGTCGATAATGATGTTTAACCGGCAAGTAGTGATACCCTAAGGGCCAGTTGTTCAATGTCTGGTTATCATAACCACTACACTATCGACGATTTCGACATCATGCATGTAACATGTGATCGATAAAGCAGTCGTTGTACTTAATCGGAGCTTCTGCTTCCGATTTGTGCTAATCAGACATTGAACAACCGGCCCGAATACAAGCACCATCCAAAATTCCCGATATTCAATGCCTGTTAATTGTTGTGTTCTTTATTGAGTTTGTATTTAGATACAGTTTGTATTCATATCAGAGCTGGAAAACTATCGATGGTCGTGGATGGGGATGGAACAGCTTGACTAAATTTTGGGGTAAATCTTGCTGTTGTGCACTTTCGTCTACCCAAATCAGCTAGTCTATTAATAGTTGCCGTCTGTCCTATTGGTAATTGCTGCAAAATAACTAATTTCATTTATTTAATTATAAATAAGGGAAAAATCGAAGCAAACTTACCATTCGGACAATATTTTTCGCCATTTTCTTCAGTCTGCACACGAATGTGCTAACGAGGACGTAAACAAATTCAAGCATATTGTTGCATTCTGCAGTACTCTTTAAAAGTTTTGAAAATCTTTAAAATTATTATATTAAAACTTAATAATAACAATATTTCCAGTGTCGAAATCAAAACGAAAGTTTATAAATTGCATTTTTAAAAAACAATCATCGCATATATGTACATATGTTACCAATTAAGAGTAAATAGTACTAAGTTTTATGAGACTATTTAATGCAACTAAGGTCAAAAAAGCACTGTTTTGACCGAAATAAGCAACTCTAAAAAACAGGTGATCTCAGCTGTGGCTCAGGCTGACGTCTATTGCTAAGATATCTAACTTGTATTTGTACACAATACTTTTTAGTTTTGTGCTCTTTTATTTAATTTTGCTTGTTTACAAATATCAGCTGTTCGTTTGTTGGACCCAACAGTTAACAACGTTTCCGCTCCAGTTGAGGTAAACTGTTGCATCTTAGAAACGCGCCCATTGACGGTTACTCCACCGCTCCTGATTTTTTATTGTTTTTAAACGTCATTATAGGTACATTGGGCTGCTTGGTTTTCTCTTTCTAACTTCATAGTTGTGTTTAATGAGACAGAAAAAAGTTCAGTAGCTCGTTTCTGTAACAATTCTCTACCAAGGCGAATCGAGATATGAATTCGCCGCCCTGTTCTCTACTGCTAATGAGTAATAAAGAACTGCGTATATTCTCTACCAGTAGAGAAATAATCGGGAGAGAAAAGTTACAGAAACGAGCTACTGAGCAGCTCCAGTTAGAGCAGAATCAAGAAGATGTAAAAAAAAAACAATAGAGCAAGTTAGAGCAACTCAGTTCACAAATATCATGAAACACTTTTCAGGCAGAAATTCTCAAAACGGTTCCTTGCTCTAAGTTACTCCATCAAAAAAGCTGGTGCAGAAAATCATGCTCTAAGTTGCTTTAATTCCACATAGCGCAGGCTCATGAAACAAAAGCTAGAGTAAGTTAGAGCAAGAAAAATCCTCATGAAACACAATTTTGTGAGATATCTTAAGCTGGCGTAACCTAGAGCAGCTCATTAAACACAACTTACATATATGTATATCTGCACTCTAATGTTGGCGGCTGTACTTTCAACGCATGATTCCATGATAAAAACATTACAAGGTAAAATCATTGAGGCAGTCTGACGTTTGCCAACAATATAATTTAAAAATTAGAGCTCAGGCTCACACACACATTCTCATTTTAAATCTCAAACAACAACAATTGTGAACAATTTCATTTTTTTATTTTCAATTTTATATGATTTTAAAATGTAAAAACCCAGCAAACATTTGGAGTCATAAATGAGTCTTTAAGGAGTCCCATTTCGGAGCCTTTGTGCTTATAATGAGCTCATTTAAGAGTCCGAAATGAGGGTGTTTCCCTTCCTGCGTAGGTCGACCTATATAAGCTTAAATTCATACATTAAATGAGCCTCAATACGAGTCATATTGGACTCTTATTGGCCTCATATACGGCTCATTTTGGACTCTTTTTGAAGCTCTTAAATGACTCTTATTGGCCTCATAAATGCCTACTTTCGGAGCTCCTTGTATGCTGTTCTGTGACTCTTATTGGCTTTATTCTTCAACTCTCTTAATGAACTTACTTTAGAGCCATGTTAGCAAGGAATTCATTTCAAATACTGTTGGATATTTATATACAAACCTCTGCGCATACATATATTGCAGCATTCATGTAATAGCAGTTGCTGCAGCTAAATTTTGTTTATTTTTCCTTCCTAATTATTTTTCATATCTGTATAAACAAGTTTATATATAAATTTCTAGTCGTTATTGCTTTTATACTGGCACAAAGTGCTGGCTCATAACTTGGATCATATATGACTCCTAAAAGATTCATATAAGAGTAAAAAAATGTTTGTTTTTGAAACTCATATTTCTTACTTACCTAGGACTCCTTTCCGACTCATATATTCTGAGCGCTCAGAATATGTTTGCGGGGAAGTTCCTTACAAAATCTTTGCACACACACAAGAACCTCCACAAAAAAACACAAAAACTGTTTTCTGAGCAAACCTTTTATTTTATCATGCCAGAAGTACTAGCACAGCACCCGACGTCCTTCGCGGTAAACAAATCAAAATATAAAACAGTAATACAAATATTAAGTTCAGCATAATTTAAAGGAGACAAACTATTTTCTTTGTTTAGAATAACTCAGCGAGAGGGGAGACCAGGATGTTTGCATGTATGTATTTATATAAAAAAAATATTTATTGGTTCAAAAATGGTGGGTAGGCACTGTGACCAATGGCAAAGTTCGTTTGCCACCTCTGCATGGTTGTAGGTCATGCAGAGTCCGCAAAATGCTCCGGAAGCAGTGTCCGGAGGATGCATCCGACTAGGCAGAGCATACTTTGAAGTGCCATCTAATTAAAACTTAAGAAAGTTCAATTATATGGCAGTTGAGAAGTGCATGTGCAAATATTTCCTAAATTACATAAAGGAAATTTTTGCACATGCAGCAGTATATAAATGCATTTGGCGCCTGGTGTTAGCAGACGCGCCTAAACATACCGGCCCCCCCTAGACGACTTGGTCTAGTGGATATAACAAAAGCCGCAAATATCCGGCTCGAAGGACCATGAATAACTCAGTGAGAGGAAAGACCAGTATGTTTGCATGTATGTATTTATATAAAAAAATATTTATTGGTTCAAAAATGGTGGGTAGGCACTGTGGCCAATGGCTAGTGATGCCACGATTAATCGAATAACCGATTATATTCGGTTATTTTAATTCGGTTAACGATTAATTGTATCGAAATTTTCCTTTCGATTAATCGAGCGATTAACCGATTAATTTTGAAAATAATCGAAAAGAAATCATCAAAAACTGACTACTTTACTCACACAATAATGTATGCATCAAAATTCCGTAACAATATTGGCATTCTTTCTCAATAATATTAGCAAGAATAAAAGTGTCCACTCTACTCGGCATATATACATATCGCACACTGTCTTCAAAAGAGTCACAACTCCAAATTTGGCATTTTTGAGATTATGCGCTAAAAATGTGTACAGAGCTTTTATTTACCTGGAGCAAATTTTTGTTATATAAAACCTAAGGTAAAGTCGCCCTTGCCCATATGATTATCATGTGCTAAGAAATAGTTTTTCACATTTTCTGACAAACGTATTATTTTGAGTTGTGACCCTTCTGAAGACGGTGTGTGATATATGTATAATTTTACTAGTTGGCAGATTTCTCACGTTCTCGTATTCTTCAAATTTTTCAAACGATATTTCTGCAAAAAACCGCAACACAACTTTAACCTAAATAACAATTAAAAAACACAACGCAGGTATCCACATATTTTCATTTTATTTCCCGAATGCGGTGTTGCGCATTTTCTTCCAACGCGTTTTTATATAGAAGAAAATAAGCATCACCGTAAAAAAAAATTGCCAAAACTCAACGGTAAGTGATACTTCAGTCTTGCGATTTTTTCTACAAAAATTTAATCGTCTACAAAACAGCATACTGAAAATCTTTCTAAGAAATGTAATAAAAAGCTAGAATTTTTTGATGAATATTTTTTTATTGCACAAAGTTTGATATATTTATATTTATTTGGTTTTTGCTAAAGAATAAGCAGTATTTAAAAAAAAACTAAAATTTAATAACAAAAAAAATCTTGTGGTGCGCTTATAATTTTGACAAGGGGTGTATAACGGATGGTTTACTACTTTACATCTTTTTATTTATTGTTTCACTTAGTTTTTAGTTGTATTGATTGTTTGCGCACTGAATTCATGGCGCAAGCTTCCACAATTTAACAAGAAATGTATCCTTAAATAAAACAGTAAATTTTTATAACTTATGTAAATGGTTTTTATTAATTTTCGATTTTAATCGAAACTACCGATTAATCGGTTAATTTCTTACGATTAATTGCAATTATTAATTGGGTGTTTTCGATTAATCAATTAACCGATTATTAAATTTTTTTTGCCATCACTACCAATGGCAAAGTTCGTTTGTCACCTCTGCATGGTTGTAAGTAATGCAGAGTCCGCAAAATGCTCCGGAAGCAGTGTTCGGAGGATGCAACCGACTAGGCAGAGCATACTTTGAAGTGCCATCTAATTAACACTTAAGAAAGTTCAATTACAACGCAGCTGAGAAGTGCATATCGATAGCTGAGTGGAAGATCGACCTATCTCGGCTGCCAGTTCGAAAACGCTCTATCTCAAAAAACTTTTCAAGAACGTCCTATTTGAGAATTTTATTGAAAAACACCCTATCTCAAAATTCGGTTCAAAAACGCCCTATCTCACTTCAAAATGTATTGAAAATATTCTGTTATAGGGCGTTTTTTGAATCGGCAGCTGAGATAGGACGGTTTTGAAACGAATTCTGAAATAGGGTGTTCTTGAAAAGTTTTTTGAGATAGAATGTTTTCGAACTGGCTGTCGAGATCGGTCGATCTTCCACTCAGCCATCGATATGCAAACATTTCCTAAATTGCATAAAGGAAATTTTTGCACATGCAGCAGTACATCCATGTATTTAGGCGCCTGGTGTTAGCAGACGCGCCTAAACAGTTTACATTAAGGCATCCTTATGAGCCATACTTTTAGCTTTATCGTGCTTTAGCTAATATACATTGATCATCACTTGTCTTACAAATCTTGTTCCATTATTGAAATTAGGTGGATTAAGGTAACGATCAAATTTCTAAATCTAAATTATTCTACTACGGTCCATTCCGTTTAGCTGCCTATTCGATTACCTTTTTTAGTATAGCTGCACTTTTCTGGTAGAATGCTTAATTCGGAAGGAGTTTTATTCATTATGAATGAACCTTTTTTCGTTTAACAGCATCGCGGGATTAAAAAACCATTTAATATTTCCATTTCAAAATAATCTAAAGACGGTAAGGTTTCAAAAAAAAACACACAGTTTTAAATATCTGAGTTATCTAATAGATGAATACATATATGTATATCCCCCTTTTACAAACTCATTTATATATACTTTACTCTGAACACCTATACCTATGTCTGAATACCAAATTTCAAGTTCATGTGATTTATGGTTCCCAATTTACGGCTGATTAAAAATTCCACGCCTACGGGATCTGGCACGGCCCCTTTTATAAACTCATTCATATACACGTTACTATAAGCACCTACCATAGATATGTCCGCATACCAAATTTAAATTTCATGTGACTTATGGTTTTGAAGTTATAGCTGATAAAAATTTCCACGCCTATGGGATTTGCCACGCTATCTTTTACAAACTCATTTATATTTATCTTTTTACAAGCACCTACCATAGCTATACCTGCATACCAAATTTCAAGTTCGTGCGACTAGGGTGGCCAGATATTATAGTGACATAATCAGTACAGTTGGCATCAAAAATCAGTACAAAGCCATAAAAATCAGCTCTTTTTTAAGCGTATTTTTTATTATTAACAATATAACAACCAAATAACAGCGTATTAATTTAACAAAAAATAACTAATAGACTTTTAAATACATATAGTATTATCAATATAAAAATTCATTACTTTAAAACAAATCAAAGGTATCTCGTATGTATGTACAGCTGTGCTCAGGAAAATAGTAGTAAAATGTATTGACATGTTTTGACAATTTTTTCTTTCCTTACTTAATTTAAGTTTTTTTTTAAAATATAGTTATAAAATAATATAATATAAAATTTATAAAAATTGAGAAAATAAGAAAAAAAAATGTTTAGCCCATTCAGTTTCAGTAGAAGAAGAGCTCGAGTCAGAATCTTTTGCATATTTTAAGCTACAAATTTTAAACATATTTAGTTGGTGTGCTTATTAAATACAACATTCACACTAAAATGTTGACTAAAAGGTATATTACCGAATTATCGCTAAACGAATTTTCGAGTACGAATGAAATTTAATAGTGTTAAATGTGTATGTGCAAGTAAAATTACAGGTGGTCGAACATAAAAAATCATAGTAAAGCTATATATGTATATCATATCCAAGAGTCGGTAGTTTACACCTTTTCCAAATTTTTAGAACTTACTAGAACTAAGTTTGAAATACTGACAGCCTATTTATCAGTGGATGTTTAATTATAATCAAAAGATTATCTCTTATTGTCATCTTCTCAGTGTACTTAATATATGATTAACTCACCACCACCTTTCATAAGATTTATTAATGGCGAAACCAGCTTTTCCTGTAAATCGTAAATTGCAAATCGTGATTGCAAATCGCGTTGGGTTGAATCTAAACAGTTTCTTATTTTGCGAAATCCTAGGAAACGAAACAATTGCAAGCTGATACCTTTTTAATAATGGTTCAAGTTTAATTAATGCTTTCAACCTGCTCACACGTATTATTTGTCAAAAACCATTGTTTTGAACATGTAAACCTCAAGTAAATGTCAATTACACCAATTTACAAAAGTATTTACTAAATGTAAAATTCAGTAAAAAATCAGTACAGATTAAAAAAGTCATTAGATTTTGCGTACTGATTTCGGGCTCTTAAAAATCAGTACAATAGAAAATAAAATAATGTAAAAAAAATATTTTTTTAAAACAAGCTTTTATTTAACCTGTACAATCAAAGGAATAAAATGAAGGAGTGTAACAAAAGTTTTTTTTTACAAGAAAATTTTGTCAAAACTGCACTAAAATGAATAAAATAAAATAAGTTAAGATCTCGTTAAAGTTACTAAAAGCCATTTAGTGAAAGGAGTTATTCAAACTCTAACGAAAATTACTAACAATTTGTACTAATTTACTTCGTTTTTAAAAAAGCTTGTTTCGCGAATAGCAAAACGGCATTTAAATATCTGCATACATACATATACATACATACCTACCCAATTATGCATGTACGCTGAATTCGCCGACAAGCTTCTTTAAAAACGAAGTAAATTAGAAATTTCCGCGATTCGCGCGGGATGACCAAGTTAAATAAAAGCTTATAAAAATCAGAAAATGTACTGATTAAATCAGCGCATCTGGCCACCCTACGTGCGACTTATGGTTCCGAAGTTATACCTGATAAAAAATTCCACGCCTATGGGATGTACCAAGCCCCCTTTTACAAACTCGTTTATATATACCCTCCTATAAGCACCTACAATTGATATGTTTGCATACCAAATTTCAAGTTCGTGGGACTTATGGTTCCAAAGATATAGCTGATAAAAATTTCCACGCCTATGGAATGTGCCACGCCCCCTTCTACAAACTCATCTATATATACCCTCCTACAAGCATTTACCATTGATATGTCTGCATACCTAATTTCAAGTTCTTGGGACTTATAGTCTGGAAGTTATGGCTGATTAAAAATTTCACGCCTATGGGAGGTGCCACGCCCCCTTGTCGGATCCCAATTTTTTTACCCTATTATAGGCCCAGGTGTCAAAATTTTGTTCGATTCTGTCCGTCCGTTTAGACTGCAACCTGGCACATACATACATGCATACTTCAAAAATATATAGTAGATTACATATATGGAATCAAACAATAAATAGGTCCATTCCTCATCTTTTCTGACTAAAATCTGAGAAGTGTCAAAATTAGAGAGCGTAAGCAAAACGCGCTCACTAAAAGAGAATAGTAGGAAAAAGTAAAGGAACTCAAAAAACAAATTTTTAGTCCAAAGAATGGCAACAAAAAAACTAACGTCAAATAAGAATAGAAATGTATGCACAAAACACATTCACACAAGCACAATAAACACTTACTATAGGATTAATTTTCTGCCTCCTACCATTTTCAATTCACTTTTTTTTAGTTTTTAGATTATTCTCACTTTTCGTGTATTCTTTAATTTCCGTTAATTTAAATTCAGTTGAGTTTGACACTTTTCAAGATTTTGCCAGCAAAAATTATTCTGACTAAATCTGACTACTTTGGACTGAAGAGTGTCACTCTCACTGAGTGTTGCTCTCTCATTTCTGCTGTCATTTTCGAGTTAAGAAACGCTTTTTGAACTAAATCTGACTAATTCGGACTATTTCTGGGAGATAAAAGACGCAACTAATACATCAGAAATGTTCGGTTATTTGTACAATGATTTTTGGAGGGAGCGAAAGGGGAAGAGGTTTGGCATTAGAAAGAGCACAGTATAAACTTGAAGAAAATTCAATCTTCGCCTCCCTGTCCTTTCTACATGCATTTCAAAATGGCTTAAAATTACCATTTTCACAAAAAAAAAAAATTAACTCGTGTTGGGCAATCCGCAGCATTTTTGCGCAAAACTCCTTTCCGCGTTGGTGGTCTTTGGCCGCGCCAGAAAAAACGGTTACGCTATCCACAGTATTTTAGCGGAAAGTCCACCTCCAAATTTACAAAAAAAAATCATATTTCAAACCGAAATATTAGTTTTAAATAAAAGCTTAAGCCTTTGACTAGACGTATGTATATGTTAAAAATTTTTTGTTTCAGTAGTTTTCATCTTATGTAGATAATGCTTCTCAAAAATACATAGTTTCGTGCTTATACATATCGTCGCTTAAAGTACAAAACCGCGTGTCGTCATTCTGCAAAACCGCGTAACTGACATTTGCTGCCAAAAATTGGATTTGCTCACAGGGGCTCTTGGCTCAATATACTAGCCAGAAATGCGATTCCTTTATAAAAAAGATAACCATATGGAGACATGAGTGGTTTTACTATCTACAAATTAATTTATGCAACCACATGCGGTTTTGCATTTTGTTGATATGCGGTTTTGTACTTTAAACCATGATAAAAAAATAGGAAGGTAGAACCGCTGAGAGAAATTTTTCAAATTCTTGACGTTTGCAAGCAATTTAATTTTAAAATTTACAACACAAACTCTCACACACATTCTCATTTTCAATCTCAAACCTCCTCCTGTTTTTACTCCCAATTTTATATGATTTTAAAATAATGGCAAACTTCAAAAAAAAATCATCGCCGACGAATTGAGAGAACGGTTTTACCTTACTATATTTTTATCATGCTTTAAACGACGATATGCATCTATGCATATATATTTTTTAGCAGCGTCGCATCTTTATCAGAAAATTCCAAAAAGTTAAAGGTTGCAGATCATCATTTTAACTCGACCCCCCCCCGCCCCCTCTTCCACTGATAACGGTACCTCGTTTAGAGGTTTGAAAATTCTTTGCGTCAGCAGTTTGTCATCAAACTGCATTAGTAGAGTATAATTTACGTACTCCATCCTCAGAAAAGCAAACAAATTTATTTTCGAACCTTTGCACAGGTGTACCGAATTTTTGTAGTTTGGAAACACGCAAGTCTTATCTATTACTATTTTCTATTTTTGTATCATGTTTTGAATAATTTCACACATCTTTTTACCTTACCCAATGATACGCTTTTATATTTTATGTAACTCGATTGAATTTTGCCATTTTCAGGATGTTGTGGATAGCTGTGACGCTTCATTAGAGTTTTGTACCGATATAGATACTATAAATGAGACAGAATTGAAGCGACTACAAACTGTTTTTTGGTTAGAATTAGCGGCAATTTTTGACCGTAATCATGTGTCACTGGACAAGCGAAAACCGTTCAAGCGACGACGCAAAGAGGAAGGTAACCTCTTCGGAGTTTCTCTGAATGCGCTTATAAGACGCGATCAACAAATAACAGGAAGGGACTCTACGTTGGTGCCGTTATTCCTTGAAGGTATTTTAGAAGAGCTGACGAAACGTGGTGCTAGAGAAGAAGGTATCCTGCGCGTCGCCGGGCACAAGCAAAAGGTAAATTACATGTATTAATATATATTTGAAATCCTGGGGCTTAATTCAACCTTTAAATCATTTCCTAGACTGAAATACTATACAATGAACTGGAGTCAAGCTTCTATCAGAAGCCGAAAAAGTTTACTCAGCTATTGAGCTCAGCCAGTGTTCATGATCTAAGTGCACTACTTAAGCGTTGGTTGAGGGAATTGCCTCAACCGCTACTTACCAATGAGCTCATTCAGCTATTCTATCAATGCCATGCTTTACCCCTTTCGGATCAATCCAAAGCCCTAGCGATTATTTGCCAGATGTTGCCGCATGAAAATCGAAATACGTTACGATCGTTGCTACGCTTTCTGAACAATGTCATTGAGCAGAAAGAATACAATAAGATGAATATGCATAATGTATCAACAATAATTGCGCCGTCATTTTTCCCGCCACGTTACATACATCCAATTGACAAGAATAGCATTGAAGAGCAAGTTAAGATGGCTGCTCAGTGCTGTCGTCTTACTAATATGCTGATAACACGTGGTGAGTCGCTGTTTCAAGTGCCAAATTGCTTAATTGAGGATTCCAAATCAAGTAAAACGCGGCAGGTGAAAACTTTTGCATATTCGTTTTAACTCCTTCGTACTAATTCAACTTTTTATAGGGTAAACGCCTTTTACATAGACGCCTTAAAGCCACAACTTCGTTACTTCATCCGAGTATTAGCAATAATACAGGTGACACTAGCCACCATCATATTCATTTGCGATCGAACCACCAGGAAAATAGTCACCTAGTCAATGTGGTGACTGTGGATGGTAGGGATACCGTCAAGCGTCAACAGTCAATTAATCCAAGTCATGTGCACCGTCTAATCATTTGATCCTTATGGGGAGTAAGTTGATCCAGCAGCATATATGTATGTGTGCAAAACTATTTAGTTAAACTCTCAAGTATGTATATGCATAAGCAGAACAACACATGTATGTATGTAGTCTTGCTTTTTGTTTAATTGGAACAAATATTTAAAAGTTGCTTTAGAAAAATTAAAATATGAACCTTTGCCCTGCTATATGTTTCACTATCCTGAAATTATGTATGTATGTATGCATATACATACATACATAACTGTGCCGTTCATTGAAAATAGCTTAAGTGGCTTGACTTTGAACTAAAAAAATAATCAGTTTCCCTTGAGCATTTTTATATTTTTACTAAGCTTCTAAAGGGCATCTTGAACTACACTTTAAAATATGTTTGGGAACCCAATGAAATGTTGCTTTAAAGGGAAAACGGCCTATCCTGACTCAGGCTACTTTAATTGAACGACACAGATATGTATGTAGGTATTTTAGTAAATGATATATGAAAATCGAGATTGGAATTTGTAAAACATAAAATAAGATACTATATATTTGTAAGCTATAATTGGAGCTTTTTACACATAATTTTACCTTCTGTGAGTACATATGGAACGGAAACAAATTGTCACAATAACAGTAGTTATCGGCGCATGTTGTGCTATGAGTTCATTTGAGACCCAATATTTGTGCTTTTAATATAAATATATACATATGTAAGTGATATACAAACACTATATACATACCTATATTCGCAAATACAAATAAATGTGTACATTAACAACAATAAATTTACTGAATAGCCTTCTTAATCTTATTTTATATCTATCTATATATATAAAAATGAAATGTCTTTCGTATGACGGTGATGCCTGACTAAATGGATTCGATTCTGTAAAAAGTAATTTATTGAAACTTCTGTGTGGAAGGTTGTTCGCTAAAAAAGTTGAAAACTTTTTCTTATTGCTGCCAAAAAATTAAGAAAGCTGTGAGTTTTCTGTATACTGTATGCCACTGAATTACTAAACGGACGGACCGATCTGGCTCAAATTTCGAACATATGTATGTCAGTACCTTCAGTAGAAATATTCCTCCCAAAAATTTTCTCGCTTGGTGGCGCTGGGGTCGGGATATCCTTAAGAACTGCATCTAATTGCCGATTTGGCTCAAAAAGTCCGACTCTGCAGCCAAGATATACAAACTCCTCTATGCAGCAGAAAATGTACGTCCAGCAATGCAAGGAAAGTTCAACGTCGACCAAGCTGTGATTGGGCGCAACGCGTGGTATGTGACACCGAGGCCGTAATACGTAAATGCGAAGAAGTTGAAATGCTGGCCGACAGGAAAGACACCCGAAAATTCTACCATAAAGTGAGGCGGCTCTTGGAGTATTCGAGTGAAAGATTTTGCGCATGATTTACGGGCCCTTATGCGTTGACGACGGTGAGTACCGCAGACGATGGAATGATGAACTGTATGAGCTTTACAACAACATGGGAATAGTGCAACGAATTAAAATACGGTGGATCCACTGGCTTGGCGATGTCATTCGATTGGAATGCAACGCTCCAGCTCTGAAAGTATTCAACTCGAAACCCGCTGGTGGTAGTAGAGGAAGAGGGAGGCCCCCACTACGATGGAAAAACCAAGTGAAGAAGGACTAGGCTGCACTTGGAATTTCCAATTGGCGTCAGTTGGCACAGAAGAGAACGACTGGCGTGTTTTGTTGAACTCGGCCAAAATCGCTTAGACGGTTATAGCGCCAAATAAGCATGAAAAGAAGAGGCGACTTGCGGAAGGTTTCAATAGCAGGATGAACTCCTGTAAAAACCACCATGGCGACTTAGTGTACAGAACATACTTAAATTATGGAGGGGGCACTTTTCCAGCAATGAGTGTAGTGGAGAAGATGATATCGAACCCCCAGTCGATGATGGTGAATGTCCAACCGCTCGACTATGACGAGGTACGAATAGCAATTACGCGGCTGAAAACCCGCAATGCTGCTGGAGCTGACGCTTACCTGAGCTATTTATCTACGGCGGCTAGAATTGATAAGGTGCATGCATCAACTCTTATGTAGAATATGGTCAGATGAGTGCATGCCCGACGACTAGAATTAAGTGTTCTCTGCCCGATCCACAAAAAAGTGACCCGCGGGATCTGCCTTCTAAACATTGGATATAAGGTGTTAAATTAGGTAGACTCATAAGAAATTTAAATGCCGGGTGTTCCGGTCACGCATTTAAACGTAGTAGAAAGGTACTAATTATTTACTACTTTCAGCCCGTCTGTGCGTCCCAGCCAGCAAAATCATCGTAAACGAGCTCGTGACTGGATATTTTCTCGAAGAAAAACTGGATAAAAAGTCGCATATGATAACCGTTTACGACTCGTTTTCGAGTACTTTTTCGTTTGATATTGTGAAGCGCCTACGAACAATCGTAAACGGATCGAAAAAACATTCGTACGCGAATATTATATATGATGAAATTTTGTGGTTCAAGAAAAACTTCCAACAAAATGACAAATTACTACAAGACTTTCTATTATTATTTTTTGTTTGTTTATCGTTTATGCGTACGGTGACTATCCGTCCTCTATTATACGGGACAGTCATCTTTGTTGACCAGTTGTCCTGGAAATTAATTTCTTTTATACGGGACACCAATTGTTCTGAATTTCTTTTAATGTCCTCTATATTTCGACGCCTTAAAAGCTCATTAAAATGGCATGCCTATGAACCAGTTTTGAAGAATATGATCGTAACTTTCTCCATAAAGAGTTATTATTTTCTAATCTGAATGCCTGTGCTTCGAATCGATGAACAGATACAATGACCAAAAGATAAATTAGGATTCTACATTTTAGCAAGGTTCGGCTATTTTTCTTTTTTCTACTTAATGTTTATTATTATTTTTGTTTTTAAGTAAAGCTCTTTTCCTAGCAAAAACCATATGAATCCAAATTTCCGACTTTCTGCAAAAACTATGAAAATTAATTTTGCAAATTTCCACCAAAATTTCAAACTTTTTAATCAGAACCTTTAGAAAAAAATTTGGTTGCAGTTTTGTAGCTCATTAAAATTGAGTATAATAAAGTGCAAGTGCAACGTGCTGCTCATTTGCTTCCCTATCAACAAATTGTCGAACATACTAACTTTGTATGAAAATGCGTAGCACCGTCGACAAAAAAATAGCCAAAAATTAACGGTAAGTCCTAGCTTGCACTTTATCGTACTAAAATTTAAAGAAACTTTTGTAAAAAATTTTGTCGAGTAAAAATCTCGAGAAAGATATCCTACAAATTTGTGATGTTACTTAAGGATGATGTTTCTAGGCTAATACATGCATCTAAGATCATTTAGGAGGGTGTTAAGATCTGTTAGCTTTTATGGAAAAAATTTGCAAAATTATTTTTGTCCCGTATTCGGCTCGCATAAATATGGTCACCGTATTTATGAGCCTTTCTCTAACTTTTTGCCGATCGAGAACCCCTCGTAAAATGTACGTTTTCTTACTGGCTGGGACCCTATTTTAAAATAAGTGCAGGAAAATATATAATTACAGGTGTTTACAAATGAGTATACATATCGTCGTGTAAAGTGCAAAACCGCGTATCAACAAAATGCAAAACCGCGTATCAGCAAAATGCAAAACCACGTATGTGAGGTTGCATAAATTATTTTTTAGAGAGTAAAAACACTCATATTTCAAACTGGTTCTCTTTTTTATAAAGAAATCGCATATCTGGATAGCATATTTCAGGACGAATGGATAGGGATTGAGCCAAGAGCTTGTGTGAGCAAATCCAATTTTTGGCAGCCAATGTCAGTTACGCGGTTTTGCAGAATGACGATACGCGGTTTTGTACTTTAAACGACGATATGTAGGTTTGTATTGATATTATCATATATTTGAACTAATAAATATACAAGTAAAGAAGTATAAACATCAAATACCCGGCGAACATATTAAATATAGTTTTTTCACCTTCCTAAAAACTACCGTTTGGATACCCGCGGGTGCCCAAAACAGCCCAGAAAGCGTTCCTCACGCTAGAAAAATGTGTAATCGAGGGCGAATACGTTCCACTTTTAGATCGTGAATGTCTTCTTCTTTATGCACAAAACAGCCCGGACTTTTTTTCCGGGCACAAATATGCAAAAGGGCATTTTGAAATAACAGCTGTTGTTTAAATCCGAAACAAATTTTATAAAACACAAAAGTGGAAAATACCACAGAATTTTCAGAAAATGGAGTTATATGATCATTTTATTATAGAAGATGAATACACGCAAAATCATTGTTAAGAGCTGATTTGTTGATTCCAGGCACGAAATATAGTTTTCTGCGTTCCTCACGTTGTGGGAACTTTTGGAACGTGGTTGACACATTGTTGACACTTGTGCGAGAGTAACTTTTTTTTTACGCTCTAATTACCGAAACAGCCCGAAAAGCGTGTGGAACAAACCTAATACAAGGTGTTATCGGCTGGCAGCAAGGCGAATTTATACAAGGTGGTGGTGATGGCGAATTAAATTTTCGCCGCGGTACTACTGAATGTCAAAATGATGTGTTTGTTGTAAACAAGGCGAATTCATTTTACAACAAACACATCATTTTGACATTAACAGGCTAACCTAATATTCGCGGCTTGCGTTTTGGTACGCATGCCGTCGAATTTGTTTTTTTGCGTCACCCGAAATTGACTTGCATGCGTTTGCATTTGATTTCATTGAGCGAAACGTCAAATCAAAATGTCACGCAGAACAAAAATTGGAAATTGAGTTAGCTTCATACGCACGCCGTTCAATTTCGGTTGATCTCATACAAGTTGCATGTGCATGAGAAATTTTTGACAATAAATTGGCGGCGTGCGTGAATATTAGGTTAGCCTGTAAGACGTTCCTCGGCGAAAATCTAAATTCGCCATCAACACCACCAAGGCGAATTTACTGAATGTCAAAATGATGTGTTTTTTGTAATCATGGCGAATTCATTTTACAACAAACACATCATTTTGAAATTACGACGTACCTCGGCAAAAATCTAAATTCGCCATCAACACCACCTTGTATAAATTCGCCTTGGTGGTGTTGATGGCGAATTTAGATTTTCCTTGCCTTCCTTCCTTTGCCTTAGGTGAAACAGTGTTACTACACCTTTTCAAGTTTATAATGAGAAAATGTAAATTCATATTGGGAAATCCCAAATTGATAATGAGAAGCGTAAATTTATATTGAGAAAGTACAACTTCATAATGAGAAATGTAAATTTATATTGAGAATCCATAAGTTGATAATGAGAAATATAAAATCATAATGAGAAAATAAAAATTGATAATGAGGAATGTAAGTCCATAATGAGAATATATAGATTGATAATGAGAAAACGTAAATTCTTAATGAGAAAATGTAAATTGATAATGAGAACATAAAAAATTATATCAATGAAGAGCTACAAGTACATTACTCTGGAGCCTGCGAGCTAATGTCGCGATATTAGGTGAATTAAAGCAAGCATCAAAGGACACTGCCAAAAAAAATTATAATATCTACAACCCGAAATTACAGTTGGACAACGCATTTACACCCCCGCTGTGTGTGAGCGCCCCCGTTTGCCTTTTATGTGTAACACTTCAGCTGTGGTTATTGCATCAATAAAGTGGACGTTTGGCTCTCTGGAAACAGGGAGATGTAGAGTGGCGCGGTGGCCAATTTTTTTTGGTCGAAATAAAAAACTCATGCTCACGCACGGCTTAACTGAGCCATTACTGCCACAGTATAGACAGTAGAAAACTGTTTTGGGTTGTTGTTATCGTAATCGTTGTTATTGTAGCTATATTCACCCTTGAGGATGGCACTGCGTTGTGTGCTGATATTTAACGGCCCTTCTCAGGCTTTTTCTTAGTTTTTAGGGTTGTGTGCAGCATTATTATTAGGTAAATAAATTTACAAAACGTGATTTTATTAAAAGAAAATTATAAATGATGTTGAAAAAACCAAACAAACGCTCGCACGAAATTTCTATTTTTGCGTGTTGCTAAAATTTATACATGGCGATATTAATGGAAATATATATAAGCAATGTATTCATTTGTGGATTTGATGTTACTTGAGAATTGAGGTAACGTGCGAGCTGCCAGGTTCTAGTATCAATATATGTAATTAACATAAGCTTTTCGCCCTGGTTACCTTTCAATAAATAGAATAAACAAATATCGCAAATAAGTTTGATTTATTTTATAACGGACAACTACCGCACGCTTTTTGTTCTTTTCCAGAGTCCATTTTTATTTTTACTCTTTATTACCGCCAAATAATTTTATGTGTATTTAGAAGCTGTCAAAATTTTGCGTAGCCCCACAAGCTAGGGAAAAATTATGGCGTTCGTATTCACAACGAGAAATCTCTAAATTTTTGTTTGATCTTTCAAAATTTTCTCTTTTCTATCAGTTGGCAAAGGACCTCAGTGGCAGTGCTCCCTGCGTTCAAATAGTTATTTTCATTTTTGGCCTGTGTCAATTAGTAGAAAATTTCCATGGTGAAAAACTTTTTAAAATTTTACATTTCTGCTGTGCCAATTCGTAACTTTTTAGGGGTGTCATCCCAACTAACAAACTTTCCAGGACAAAACTCTTACAAATTACAAAACGATCTCATAAAACTCTTTTAACATACTTGGATAACCTCCCAACTAACAAACTCTCCAGAACAAAACGCTTACAAGTTACGAAAAGATCTCATAAGTCTCTTTTAACATACTTGGTTAACCTCATAACATAATTCTTGTAAAAAAGACTTAAATTAGGTCGCATAGTACTATTTTTATGAGATGATAATGCTACTACAGTTAGTAAGCCTTTAAATCTCATAATAAGACCATCTTGAACCTTTTTTATAAAACTTCAACTCTCAAAGAGTTATACCGTTAAAAATTTACCCATATGAGTATTAAATTGTTGTGAAACTTATAAGATAACCATGATACAATAATTTTTAGAAGGTAGTTTCACTTCTTCTTCTTATCCGCCATATTAGCTATCTGACAGAAAACGTGTTTCGTATTTTTTGTTGTACCAACTTTTTCAAAAAAAAAAATCCAGCTTTTGACGTTGGAAAAATAAAACAAAGAAAAGCCAAACATATAAGTAGAGAAATTTTCGAATATTTTGTAATAATTTTCTTCATATAAAATTAACTGCTGCTTTCGTGGATATTGCAACACACGGAATAGATGTAAGGACACAGCTATAAGAGCCAGCGCACACCACAGACTTTATCGGCCGCCTATTTAAATGATAGGGCTCACTTGAAATATGTACATGAAGATGTATGGAGGTGCGCACATTACACCAGCTTAATCGCTCTGACCAATAGGTTATGGTGCAATGGAAAGACTAGCGAGCACATCTAAATTGGCGGCCGATAAAGTCCGTGGTGTGCGATGGATCTAATCCTTTTAGTCTGTTCCTTTGAAATTCTGACTAAAACCTGTGGAACTGTCAAACTACAATTTTACGCTCTCAAATGAGAGTAAAAGGAGAACAGATGCAGAAGTGCATAGGAACGCAAAAAGCACTATTTCCTGTAAAAACGTCAGACGGTTTGTTTACATGTCATTGGTACTGCACTGATTTGGCTGAAATATCACTAAATAATTATTAAAATCTATACATATTCAAATATTTCGTTGTTTACTTCCATTTTTTAACAAATATAAGGTTCTTTGCTTTCACCGCTTTCTGTTTTTGTTTGCACATGTAAATCAGCTGATCGTTTGACACTTTTCATGAACTTACAGGAAAAAAAACTCCGGACTAAATCCTGTAACTTCTGACTAGGAACAGTTGCTCAGTTACTCTCTCAAATGTGTTCCCACTTACAGGTTTTATGTCAATAGGAACGACTTCCTGTAAGTTCTGACTAAATCCTGTAAACCGGACTGCTATTGGAACAGACTAATTATAAACAAGAAATATTGCTGTTATATTTTCATTTTTATGATTTTTATTCATGAGATTAGCAGTGGCAAAAATGTATGTATAAAATACGTATATTTATATTAAAAATTAAGTGATCAGTTATGAAACATATAAATCTTTACATGGTCTGTTAAAAAATATCTAAAATAACAGGCGATAATCCCCAAGTTCTATATCGTAGCAGTGGCCACATTGCGTGTTTGTCACAGACACGGTTTATGTCAAAAATTTTGAAGTGAAACTACCTTCTAAAAATTATTGTATCATGAAGATAACTATTGTAAGATGTAAAGTATAAAAGCACTTATAAATATGCCCTTATGAGACGTAGAATGTTAAAACACGTATAAGAAAACTGTTACGAGTACAAACGAATCATTACTCTCATAAAAACTACAACAGAGGTCCACTTATATCAAGAAAAACATTCTGTCAGCCAGCATACCTTGATTCAGTGTTAATCTGTCAAAATAGATAACTTTAATTGGGAAAAGTTAAAAGGTCCACTAATTTGCGAGGGAAAATTCAGAAGATGGGATGAAACCAACGGGAAATGTTATATCGGTCAAAAACAAGTTATACGTGGCCCGGCGTTTCGCTGGGTCACGTCTAGGAATCGAGATATATCGATTTGAAGTTAGTAGCTATCATATAGGGGAAAATAACTCGAGAACCACTAGTCCGATTTTGCTCAAACAAATTTAAAAAAATTAAAAATTACAATTCCTTTAATCTGTTAATATAACGTTTTTCTATATACTCAACAGATTTGCCGGTAAAAATAAATGAACAAGTGGGCGAACCACCACGCAAGAAAGTAAAGGGCGCAAACAAACGAAAATAAGTTTTGCGTTCATCGATTTTTATAACCTATGTGTCTATGTAATAACCTAATAATTTTTAATTTTACGTGTTAATAATAAATAATATATAATAAATATTATCCAAATTCATTGAAACATAAAATCAATATTCTTGTCAATATGAGATACCTTCACTTAATTGTGAATAAAAGCGAAACGCGTCCATCGATTTTCATGATCTATGTCTCATTTTGCTTAAAGGTTATGTTACTTTGCGTGAAAGTAATACGACTTGCCTTTTTTCCGTTTTGGATTTTTTATGAATTTAAAAAATAAAAAAATTTAATATTTTTGGCAAAAAATATTTTTTTTCTTCATACATTTATTTTTACCGGCGAAACTGTTGATTATATAGAAAAATGTTATAGCAAAATCGGACTAGTGGTTCTCGAGTTATGTCAAAAAAAGACCACCAAAGGTGACAATTTCCCCTATATGATAGTTACTAACTTCAAATCGATATATCTCGATTCCTAGACGTGACCCAGCGAAACGCCGGGACACGTATAACTTCTTTTTTACCGATATAACTTTCCCCGGTAGTTTGAACCCTTCCCGATCGCTGACCCCTACCATTTGTCTCACAGTGTAATATAATAGCACCATGGCATGTAAGTCCTCTTGAACAGCTTCAAAGCTTCTAAAATTTTCCCTTTTTTGGTGCAAGGCTGGGTAGTCCAATTTGCCTCTGGCTTTGAATTCGCATCTCTCTGCAATTTTTGAATTGAGGAGACTTTTTTAGTATTTGGACAATATAGAATTCCCACATTCTCCTAATTGTAAGGCACAGCGGTAAGGCATATTTCCCCATGTTCAATAGTTTGCACAATTTTAGATAACATTCTGAAAAATTTTATAGTTAATTCACCGCAAAACATCGGAATAACATCCACATATTTATATCATTACCTTACTGCAAGGTGTTAATTCTTAATTAATACAAACAATATTATTTGCATGCTAGCTCTTTCGATGTACGCGCACACTACCGAATGACAAATGTCAAATGTCAAATGGAGTGTGACACACTCATAAACAAGGCTCCATTTTCATTGTCTCATATGAAATCTTTAGTACTCATAAGGAGAGTTATAAAGAGTTTAACACTCATGAAAAGAATTAAAGCTTCATACAAAGATATTTGTTTTCATAAAAAGAATAATACTCTCATACGGGTAAGAAAAAAGTGTACAACTCTTGTAACGAAACTTAACCTTCTCATAACCAGAATTTGATCCTCATAAGAAAAATGTGTCGTCAGCGGCCATATGTTCCTTATTCTGAAGGTTTTATAGTAAAACAAAATTCCAAAAATGTAGCTAACTTACGCAGTTTAGTATGTAAAAAATATAAAAACTACGCTTTTTAGATAATAATAAGATACATGAATTTGAATTCGAATATTGAGCTGGGCTAAAGCATTAAATTTTTTTCACATTAAATTAGAATTTTCAAAATATTCAAAATTATGATTATTTTTGAGGCGCTTTGCTTTTTTCGAAGTAAAATGTTCATTATTATCGATAAAATTTCAATCCCCATAAATTCGAATAATAATAATAATAGATTGGCGCTTACACATATGTTAGCGTTTGGCCAAGCTTCTCCTCCGATTTGTGACGTGCGCCTTGATGAGGTCACACAAAGCGGAGGGACCTACAGTTTACGCCGACTCCGACTGGCGATTGTATTTTTATGAGAAGATGTTTTTCATGGCAGAAATACACTCGGAGGTTTTCCATTGCCTGTCGAGGGACGACCGCTGTTAAGAAAGAAAACGTTTTCTATATTTCTTTGCGATGTTGCTTTGACCAGGGCTTGAACCCAGGTGCTGATGAGTGGAAGCGCGCACTGCTTACCACTACACCACAGCGGCCCCATAAATTCTAGTCTACTTTAATTTCTGCCATCGAGAATGTAACATCGATTTGCTATGAATTAATTCTTATGAAATTACCTTTACTCTGCAAAAAATAACACCTCCAAAGTTATGTTAATTATTATGATACCATTATGAGAGTGCATATATGAGTAGTCCACACGCAAAGTGCTCTATGTAAAATTTTTTCGAGCACTTTAAAGTAGTTTCATGTCCACTTACAACACAGTGCAAAATCCTTATATATACTGAAAAAAATGGCATCAAATGTTAGCTACTCTAGCAAAAGTCGCTATAATACTTACTGTATGTATATATACACTTTCAAAAGTCGCTATAATATTTATTGTACGTATTTATACAAGTTCAAAAGTCTTTATCTTCTGATGAACTTAGAAAACTGCAAGAAAACGTGGTAGTTTCGGTGCCTAGTGGAAGACGTCGTAAAAAAGAAGCACACAAAAAAGTTACAAAATCTAGCTGTGTAAAAGTTACTGTTTCAAAACTCGCTATATTAATTTTTTATACATAAAATTTGCAAAAACTACCATACTGCGATTTTGTTTTTTAATGTTATTAGGCTCTTATTTATCCAAATTTTCAGATAATAAAAAAAAGATACCATTTGGATTTTATTTGTTGTTGTAGAGGTTTTTTTAATTTATGGCTTACTATTATAAAATCACATAACGCTGTTAGCAAGTGGACTACTCATATACTCTCATAAAAATTCATATAGTTTTTTTATGAAACTTACGTATCTCTGACAAAGAGAGCTATCGCATTTTTATAAGACAAAAATAACCCTCCCCTAAGTGCACCATTAAATTCTGGCAACGTATTCATAAAGCACTCGTAGTACTCTAGCAGGGTGAAATTATAAGGATACTATTCTTCTAAACCAATTGCGTATCCTCTCATAAGACGCTTGTAGTAGGTGTTCTACGGAATCATAATAATGAGATTTTTGATGATGTTTTTTTTTAACTTTTTTCTTTGTGTAAGAAAAACTTGAATAACTGCTTCAAAACTGTACCGATATAGACTTATGTAAGAGGTATCAGTGTGAAGGTGTTTTCTCACCCTTTTTATTTCTTTGTAAAAAAAAACTCATCCACGTCCCTAATTTGTCTTTATCGAATACCAACACATCTTAATTCAACATCGAATGAGACGCGTTTACCTTACCTTCCTCTTTCATACTTTGAATGAGCTCATTCGCAAAGAAATTAAAAGGGTGAGAACATACCTTACCAATGATACCTCATGTGTCTAAATTGGTAAGGTTCTGGCTTAGTTATTCAAGTTTTTCTTAAACCAGTATTTGAAAAAAGTTCAAAAACAGCATCAAAAATCTCATTATTATGATTCCGTAGAACATTTTTTTTTAAATATTTTTATGCAAACTTTTTAAGCTTAAACTGTTTAGTCATCTGACGCAATTTTTTCAAAATATATTCAAAAATTTATTGATATTTATTGATAAAAAAAAATAAATTTTTGGAGGTATTTTCAAATCGGTCCAGCTCACGTAAATCTTAATATTTTTGCGAGATATTTTGGTGGATAATAGATTTTATAATTCCAGTGGAAAAACCGTACCGATTTGTTTTTGTATAGGGAGTGATGCAGTCTACTGTACATTAGCGTGGGCCGAAAATCCGCTTTTTTAGAATTTCGATTTTTGGTCAATATCTTACGCTCGCCCAAGTCCATCAAATTTCAAGTGGTAAAAAAAAAATTTCTTTGCTTACTTCGATTCTCTACAAAATAGGTCAATATATCAATTTATAATACTAATACTAATTGACCAAAAAATGTCATCTTTTACACAGATTGTTTTTAGAGCAAAATTAACCATATTTTTGCTTTTACCAATCACAATTCTAAAAAAGTGGATTTTCGGTCCACGTGATTACTGGGCCGTGCTATCATCATGCTAGCACAATGCCACTAAGTGCATTTTAAAAATTTCAGGCAATAGCCTCATGTGATTATTGATTATATTTTTTGTTTTTGGTGTGAAATATTTCATTTTTTATTTTTCTTTTAATCAAAACATAATGAAATAAAAGTGAAAATAAAAAAATATTTTGCCAGAACCTCGAAAATCCCGAAAAAAAAAATCCCGGAGAAGTATTTTCCTCAATTGTTTGCAGTTAATAAACTATTTGTCGGAGAAAATCAGTTAAGGTACCAAAATGTGCCTAATTACCTCAGCTTTCCATGAGAGTGTGAGATAGATTAAAATAAAAAAATTTTGCATTAAAAAATCGCATTTTTTATTTTTTTAGTAGCTTCATCATGTCTGATTTTTATTTTTTTTCAACCTGAATAGTTGCCAAACTGTAAAAATTTGAGAATAGAAACACCAAAACTGTAGAAGTTTCGAGTTTTTTCATACCTACGTACATAAAGTTTATACTAAAGTTTCTCGCAGTTTATACTAAAGTTTATGTACGCAGGTATGAAGAAACTCGTAACTTCTACAGTTTTGGTGTTTCCAGTCTCAAATTTTTACAGCTTACTCCATAAATTTTTACAAACATTGAGGTTGAGAAAAATGAAAACCAAACATGATGAAGTTAATAAAAGAATAAAAAAAAAATCGATTTTTTAATGCAAATTTTTTTTTATTTTAATCTATCTCACACTCTCATGGACAAATAGTTTATTAACTGCAAACAATTAAAAAAGATACTTCTCCGTGAGTTCAAAATTTCTGAATTTTTTTTCGAGATTTTCGAATATCAGGACGAAATAAAAAATAGGTGTCTTCCCTTTTTCGAAAAAAGAATGTAAAAAAATATATTTCACCCAAAAAAAAATATTGAGGTGTAAATATTGTATGGAGTGACCCATATTTATTATTTACACTAGTAACTAGTTATGTAGATATGTACGTATTTTCATGCTTAATATATGCAAATAAAAGAAGAAAGTAAACACAACAACCATCGAGTAAATTTTTATTTGTGTCAAACTGAAACTTTTTTTCTAATAACAAACGGTTAGCTGATTCAAGTCTACAGCAAGTTCACAAAATTAATTGAAAACTTGTATCAACCAAAGCATTGCTTATATTTGCTCAACAATGATTTTATTCAGCTAACAATATTGTCTAATCAAGGTAGTCGTTTTGTAATTATTAACAAATATACATTTGTCCCAACTAGAAGTCTCAAGTAAATTCCACACTTTCGTGAACTAGATATTTATTTCGCCATATCCAACTATGCCACTTGGTCACTATAACCAGTGATCGGACTTCTACCACATTGTGGTACTTTTTTGAACATCTACCACTCCAGGTCTTATTTTTGCTTGACATAATTTTCTTAATTTTACACGATATGGTAACAAGCATGATACAATAATTTTTTACATAGGCTGCATTTCTTTATTCATTCTGAACGTTTGGAATAAACTTTTTTGTTTACTTATTCTTTAGAACGTTCCTGATGATATGTCAACGTATATTTCAAACGCATTCTGTTTATTCCGGCTGTGAAATGGGATTATCCGGAATGTATAAAGAAACGCAGCCATAACGTTGCCACTGCTACGATATAGAACTTGGGGATTTTCGCTTGTTATTTTAGATATTTTTTAACAGAACATGTAAAGATTTATATGTTTCATAACTGATCACTTAATTTTTAATATAAATATACGAATTTAATACATAAATTTTTGCCACTGCTAATCACATGAATAAAAATCATAAAAATGAAAATATAACGGCAATATTTCTTCTTTATAATGGATTATATCCATCGCACACCACGGACTTTATCGGCCGCCGATTTCCATTGCACCACAACTTATTTCTCAAAGCGATTAAGCTGGTGTAGTGTGCGCACCTCCATACATCTTCATGTACATATTTAAAGCGAGTCCTATTATTTAAATAGGCGGCCGATAAAGTCTGTGGTATGCGGTGGCTCTTATAGCTGTATACTTACATCTATTCCGTGTGTTGCAATATCCACGAAAGCAGCAGTTAATTTTTTATGAAGAAAACTTTTTAAAAAACATTCGAAAATTATTATTTAATTTTCCAACGTCAAAAGCTAGATTTTTTTTTTTTTAAAGTTGGTACAACAAAAAATACGAAACACGTTTTCTGTCAGATAGCTAACATGGCGCATAAGAAGAAGAAGTGAAACTACCTTCTAAAAATTATTGTATCATGGTAACAAGAATGATATAATAAAAGATTCCGCATTCACGGCGACGATGAAATTTCTCAAGTAAAAGTAAACAAAGCCGAATGGGAGGATAAAATAAACTATAAAATAGTAAATTTTCTCAGTAATCAATTGTTCGACAGGAAACGCCGCTTTATTGTTAAATTGCAAAATATATGATTTATAAAGAGAACTAATATAGAAAATGTTAAAAACCGACGATTTTTGTGAAAGTATTAGCAAATTTAAGTGCATCTAAGGTTTGTGAGGCGTTGTTTACTTTTACTTGAGAATTGTCAAAATCGGCAAATCTCAATTAGCTGTTTCTGGAACGTGCCACATTTGTTCGCTACTTCGTGATGTGAAAAAAAGAAAAACTGGCAGCGCTCCGCAAGGTTGCAGAAATATCTTATAATATGTTCGAAATATATCTTAATATGGAAGGAACTGCTTTACACTGTGAAGGAAAAAAATTGCCAAAACTGAACGCAATTTTTAGCAACTTCAATTTTGCACTTTATTATACCAAAATTAAATTTTTTTAGTCTAATTAAAAAGTTTGCCATTTAGGTGAAACCGCTGTTCAAACCTCCTTTTTCATTTCCTCTATATATATGGATGAAAGATCTGTCAATAAGTTTTAGACGTGTGCATGGTCGTAGCCAGAACGAAATTTAGGAGGGGACCTCCTACAGAATTTTTTTTTTCAATACCAATAACTTCTTTATTGGCGCTGTAACCGCCTAAGCGATTTTGGCCGAGTCCAAAACAGCACGCCAGCCATTTCTCTTCTGTGCTAACTGACGCCAATTTGAAATGCCCAGTGAAGCCAAGTCCTTCTCCAGCTAGTCTTTCCAACGCAGAGGAGGCCTTACTCTTCCTCTGTTACCAGCATCTCGGCCCGCGTTGAATATTTTCAGAGCCGGAGCGTTTCTGTCCATTCGAACGACATGACCAAGCCAGCGGAGCCGCTGAATTTTAATTGGCTGCACTTTGTCTACATCGTTTTAAAGCTCATACAGCTCATGGTTAAATCGTCTTGCGATATTCGCACTCACCAACGCGTAAAGGTCCGTAAATATTTCGCAGAATCTTGCTCTCGAAAACTCCAAGAGCCACCACATCGGATGTTTTCATTGTCCATGCCTCCGCGCCATACACCAGCACAGCAATGATGAGTGACTTATAGAGTGTGATCTTTGTACGACGCGAGAGGACTTTACTTTTCAATTGCCTACTCAGCCGAAAGTAGCACTTGTTAGCAAGAGTGATTCTCCGTTGGATTTCAAGACTGACATTATTATTGGTGTTAATGCTGGCTCCCAAATAAACGAAGTCGTCTACTTTTTCAAACTTGTAACTGTCAGCAGGGAGGTGGGTGCCAAGACGCGTATGCTCTGACTGTTTGTGTGATGACAGGAGATACTTCGTTTTGTCCTCGTTCACCACCAGACCCATTCGCTTTGCTTCTCTATCCAATCCCGAGAAGGCAGAACAGACGTAGCCCTTGTTTTTACCGGTTATATCGATATAAAAAATGCGTAAAATCGTAAACAAGGCGAATTTATACAAGGTGGTGTTACTAGCTCAGCTGATTTTGTGTATGTGTTTCGCCGCACGGCTTCTGATATCAAGTTGAAAAATTTTGTTTGAATTTCTACACACACTCTTACAGATTTTGACAGTTTATGCCGCCAAAGCAAAAACAAAATACATGTAATTTTTTGTTTTTGTGCTCCTGCTATCACCTTATATTAATTCGCCTT
>NW_023458561.1:12788382-12791732 GCF_013731165.1 Rhagoletis pomonella | reverse complement strand
AAAGATCACACTCTATAAGTCACTCATCATGCCTGTGCTGGTGTATGGCGCGGAAGCATGGACAATGAAAGCATCTGATGAGGCGGCTCTTGGAGTTTTCGAGAGAAAGATTCTGCGAAAGATTTACGGACCTTTACGCGTTGGTGATGGCGAATATCGCAGACGATTTAACGATGAGCTGTATGAGCTTTACAACGATATAGACATAGTGCAGCGAATTAAAATTCAGCGGCTCCGCTGGCTTGGCCATGTCGTTCGGATGGACAGAAACGCTCCTGCTCTGAAAATATTCAACGCGGGCCGCGATGCTGGTAACAGAGGAAGAGGAAGGCCTCCTCTGCGTTGGAAAGATCAGGTGGAGAAGGACTTGGCTTCACTTCGCATTTTCAATTGGCGTCAGTTAGCACAGAAGAGAAATGACTGGCGTGCTGTTTTGGACTCGGCCAAAATCGCTTAGGCGGTTACAGCGCCAAATAAGAAGAAGAAGAATAGTTTGCACAATTTTAGATAACATTAAGAAAAATTGTATAGTTAATTCACTGCAAAACATCGGCATAACATCTACATATTTATATCATTACCTTACTGCAAGGTGTTAATTCTTAATTAATACAAACAAAATTATTTGCATGCTAGCTCTTTCGATGTACGCGCACACTACCGAATGACAAATGTCAAATGTCAAATGTCAAATGTCAAATGGAGTATGACACACTCATAAACAAGGCTCCATTTTCATTGTCTCATATGAAATCTTTAGTACTCATAAGGAAAGTTATAAAGAGTTTAACACTCATGAAAAGAATTAAAGCTTCATACAAAGATATTTGTATTCATAAAAAGAATAATACTCTCATACGGGTAAGAAAAACGTGTACAACTCTTGTAACGAAACTTAACCTTCTCATAACCAGAATTTGATACTCATAAGAAAAATGTGTCGTCAGCGGCCATATTTTCCTTATTCTGAAGGTTTTATAGTAAAACAAAATTCCAAAAATGTAGCTAACTTACGCAGTTTAGTATGTAAAAAATATAAAAATTACGCTTTTTAGATAATAATAAGATACATGAATTTGAATTCGAATATTGAGCTGGGCTAAAGCATTAAATTTTTTTCACATTAAATAAGAATTTACAAAATATTCAAAATTATGATTATTTTTGAGGCGCTTTGCTTTTTTCGAAGTAAAATGTTCGTTATTATCGATAAAATTTCAATCCCCATAAATTCGAATAATAATAATAATAGATGGGCGCTTACACATATGTTAGTGTTTGGCCAAGCTTCTCCTCCGATTTGTGGCGTGCGCCTTGATGTTGTCACACAAAGCGGAGGGACCTACAGTTTACGCCGACTCCGACTGGCGATTGTATTTTTATGTTGCTTTGACCAGGGCTTGAACCCAGGTGCTGATAGTGGAAGCGCGCACTGCTTACCACTACACCACAGCGGCCCCATAAATTCTAGTCTACTTTAATTTCTGCCATCGAGAATGTAACATCGATTTGCTATGAATTAATTCTTATGAAATTACCTTTACTCTGCAAAAATAACACCTCCAAAGTTATGTTAATTATTATGATACCATTATGAGAGTGCATATATGAGTAGTCCACATGCAAAGTGCTCTATGTAAAATTTTTTCGATTTTTAGTTTTTGGCGGTTAACGTACCAGTATTTAAAGTAGTTTCATGTCCACTTACAACACAGTGCAAAATCCTTATACATACTGAAAAAAATGGCATCAAATGTTAGCTACTCTAGCAAAAGTCGCTATAATACTTACTGTATGTATGTATATATACACTTTCAAAAGTCGCTATAATATTTATTGTACGTATTTATACAAGTTCAAAAGTCTTTATCTTCTGATGAACTTAGAAAACTGCAAGAAAACGTGGTAGTTTCGGTGCCTAGTGGAAGACGTCGTAAAAAAGAAGCACACAAAAAAGTTACAAAATCTAGCTGTGTAAAAGTTACTGTTTCAAAACTCGCTATATTAATTTTTTATACATAAAATTTGCAAAAACTACCATACTGCGATTTTGTTTTTTAATGTTATTAGGCTCTTATTTATCCAAATTTTCAGATAATAAAAAAAAGATACCATTTGGATTTTATTTGTTGTTGTAGAGGTTTTTTTTAATTTATGGCTTACTATTATAAAATCACATAACGCTGTTAGCAAGTGGACTACTCATATACTCTCATAAAAATTCATATAGTTTTTTTATGAAACTTACGTATCTCTGACAAAGAGAGCTATCGCATTTTTATAAGACAAAAATAACCCTCCCCTAAGTGCACCATTAAATTCTGGCAACGTATTCATAAAGCACTCGTAGTACTCTAGCAGGGTGAAATTATAAGGATACTATTCTTCTAAACCAATTGCGTATCCTCTCATAAGACGCTTGTAGTAGGTGTTCTACGGAATCATAATAATGAGATTTTTGATGATGTTTTTTTTTAACTTTTTTCTTTGTGTAAGAAAAACTTGAATAACTGCTTCAAAACTGTACCGATATAGACTTATGTAAGAGGTATCAGTGTGAAGGTGTTTTCTCACCCTTTTTATTTCTTTGTAAAAAAAAAACTCATCCACGTCCCTAATTTGTCTTTATCGAATACCAACACATCTTAATTCAACATCGAATGAGACGCGTTTACCTTACCTTCCTCTTTCATACTTTGAATGAGCTCATTCGCAAAGAAATTAAAAGGGTGAGAACATACCTTACCAATGATACCTCATGTGTCTAAATTGGTAAGGTTCTGGCTTAGTTATTCAAGTTTTTCTTAAACCAGTATTTGAAAAAAGTTCAAAAACAGCATCAAAAATCTCATTATTATGATTCCGTAGAACATTTTTTTTTAAATATTTTTATGCAAACTTTTTAAGCTTAAACTGTTTAGTCATCTGACGCAATTTTTTCAAAATATATTCAAAAATTTATTGATATTTATTGATAAAAAAAAAATCAATTTTTGGAGGTATTTTCAATTCGGTCCAGCTCACGTAAATCTTAATATTTTTGCGAGATATTTTGGTGGATAATAGATTTTATAATTCCAGTGGAAAAACCGTACCGATTTGTTTTTGTATAGGGAGTGATGCAGTCTACTGTACATTAGCGTGGGCCGAAAATCCGCTTTTTTAGAATTTCGATTTTTGGTCAATATCTTACGCTCGCCCAAGTCCATCAAATTTCAAGTGGTAAAAAAAAAATTTCTTTGCTTACTTCGATTCTCTACAAAATAGGTCAATATATCAATTTATAATACTAATACTAATTGACCAAAAAATGTCATCTTTTACACAGATTGTTTTTAGAGCAAAATTAA
>NW_023458561.1:12785587-12788282 GCF_013731165.1 Rhagoletis pomonella | reverse complement strand
GCTTAAGTTGACGTGTTGAGTAATCATTGATGATTTCTTACGGTAAGTTAATTTAAGTTAAGTCTAGACTAACTGAGATTTTACGTTAAGTATAATGAAAACTCGTTCCAGTTAGAATCACAGATGTTAATTCTAAGCCAGAAAGCTGGATCATTTTAAATTCCAGATCGTTTGTCATTAGGGTGAACTGTCCATTTAAGGCGGAGTTCTAGCTCTGAACTAAAAGGTTTGTATAGTAACAAATAGTAATTTGTACTGGAACCTGCAAATTTTTACTGGAAAAGTGTATAATAACCCAAAAAATTTGCAAGAGAGCCCTGAGTCGACAGCGTAATAACAGGAGAGAACTGCAAATTCTTGCTAGTGAAATTTTTACTAGCAGAAATTAGTTAGCAGAAGAAAAAGAAGAATGAATGTCAAAATATTAATGATGCACTGGACTGTTTAAGTGCTTGTGTGTAAAGCAAAGAGTTTAAAACTGATTTATAAATATTAAACTTTTACAACAGAATGTCAAAACAGTGCAACAACTATTCACTTGCAAGTTTTTACTAGTTTTGTGTTCAATAAGTTTTCTCAATTTTACGCTCTATTTTGGTTTTACGCTCTCGCTGCAATCTTTTACTGGAGAAGTTACTATACAAACCCACGATTGAGAGTATTCTATCAATCTTGATAGAAACCTAAAGTTGCAGTTGAGTTCACTACCCAAAAGCGTTCAGAACTTCTCTCAGCTGCTTTCCCAGAGAGAAAAACACAACAACTGGAAGAAAAGTTCTGAACTATAACAATGAATACGCCTTTATGAAACACTTTTTCATTTTGTGTGCACGATAAGTTTGTGCCTTAAGTCTTTCGTACACTTTGATAGCATATTTAAACAGGCCAACAAAAAAGGGAAAAAATAATTCTCTTCGGCGAATGTTAAAGCTGTTTTTAAAAGAGTTTTTTGTGCTGATTACGAACCTTTAAGTATGAAGTTTCCATCAGCAACAGATTTTGGGAAAAACGAGGATCAGGTGTAAAAAATCGCGTTTTTGCAATATTTTTGGAAATTCTAGCAAAGAAACAAAAGGTGATGGAACGTTCCACTTGGGCTTAAATTAAGGCCACTTATAGTTATTTATTGAACCGCCAAAATGATTTTGACACTTTTTTTTCAATAGCACAATATTCCAAACACAAAAAAGTCGATCAAAAACAGCTTAACGTTTGCCGCATCGAAATCAGTGTGGCTTTGTGTTACATTTCAGCAGAGGTCGAAAATATCCTTCTCCACTTTGAAAGTGTCCCAAAATAACCATCACAATTTAAGAGAAAACTTAACCCACAAAACAGAACAGGTGGTTTATTTTTTGTAGATGTGTGCTCTTCTCAGTGGGAAAGGGTTATTTGCATATCTTTTTCCGTTGCTGTTGGACAAGGACACTTATCGCTGGAAGTGCGTAGAAATATATCGGTAACAAAATCAATACCCAAATCGATAACAATATCGATAACGAAATCGATCAAATTATCGATAAAAAATCGATTAAAATATCGATAACAAAATCGATATCCAAATAGATTAAAATAGCAAAATCGATATCCAAATCGATAACAAACTCGATAACAATAACGATAACAATAACGATAACAAAATCGATTAAAATATCGATAGCAAACTCGATAAAAGTATCGATTACAAAGCGATAAAAATAAATGATTATTATATTGATAAGTCCCGATAATACCGAAAATCCCGATGAATAACTCAGTGAGAGGGGGGACCAGTATGCTTGCGTGTACATATGTATTTTATAAAAAAAAATATTTATTGGTTCAAAAATGGTGGGTAGGCACTGTGGCCAATGGTAAAGTTCGTTTACCACCTCTGCATGAGGTGGCCGCAAAATGCTCCGGAAGCAGTGTCCGGAGGATGCATCAGACTAGGCCGAGCATACTTGGAAGTTCAATTGCACGGCAGTTGAGAAGTGCATGTGCAAAAATTTCATAAAAGAAATTTTTCCACATGCAGCAGTACATAGCGTGTATTTAGGCGCCTGGTGTTAGCAGACGCGCCTAAACACCCGAAATAGTTCCCAGGCTGAGTCTCTGTGCCTATATCATTTTCTTTATAATTACCTTTATTTTAATATTAATATTTCATCCTCATCTTTTTCTTAATATTTACCTTTATCATCTTTATGTTTATCATTTTCTACATTACATATTCCCCTTCACCTTTGCCCTTATAGTAGTAAAATTTTTAAATTTACCTTATATTTTTCAGTCTTACAATAACCCACACACTATGACACTTAAAAATAAAATTCCCTGCTAAAGTGTCTTTGCCTAAGGGAAATTTCAGCATGATAAATAACCCACAACGGAAAACACAAAAAGATCGCACAGAGTGATATGCCATGGTGACAAACACTCTTTGCTTGAGAGATGAGTGTTTGTGTCAGTGGCAGGGACCGCAAATAACGATCACTTTTGAAATTTTCTACTCAAAAAATCACACTGAAAGAAAAATGCTGCGCGCATAAAGAGTACACCAACATATTTATTACTACTCGAAATACCTTCAGCGGCACTGATTTTAATTTTTTAATTTTTACTTATAAAAATCAAGTTTAATCATTATTTTTTGAGTTTTATTTTTAACTTAGAAAATAATCGTTATGTTTTGAGTTTTATTTTTTGCTCGGAA
>NW_023458561.1:12773083-12785487 GCF_013731165.1 Rhagoletis pomonella | reverse complement strand
TGACTTAGGCCACTTTCAAAATAAACGGCTAAATATTCCACTTTGTAAAGGCAATTTTTCATTGGGCAAGATAATGACAATTATCATCAGTTAACTATTTCGTGGTATCAACTTCATTATTTGTAAATATTTCCCTGTCCTTAAAATAATGTTGAGATTGCATGGGGCAGGTAGACGTACATAAATAGACACATTTGTACGCCACAACGTACATAACTACATTACATATGATCTTGTTCCCTGCAAAAAATGCGACTAATCCGGGATGACTCCGGGAGCAATCGCTAAGGAACATGTGACTAATACCATTTTTGATCTCTTTATATGGAATGAACTGTTCGCCTTTGTTCGAGCATGTCCTATGAAGAGACTAATTGTTCCCCTTTATACCCGAACGGGTACAAAAAGCGACTAGTCACTTAAAAAAAATAAAAGTAAAAATTTGCGCCAGCCGCGATTTGAACCAGGGTGCCCAGGTTTGTTAAGCGAATATAGTAAAGAATGAGTCGAGACTAATTGATCTTCAATAGCACCCGTATGAGACTAGTTGCGACTAATTAACGCCCAATTGTACCCGATTGAGAGTAATCTCGGAATACTCTCTTTAGAGATGAATCGCACAATTTTTTGCTGGGGTACTTAAAGCAAATGTGCTTGAGTACTTACCTACATACTGACACGAAAATTTCTGTTCAAGTTGACCTTTTTTGGACAGCGCAACAACAAAAATGCTCTAAAAGGATTTGCTTTTGTAACATTTATTATTTACGCACAAAATATTACAAAGGTGTGGGAAAAGAAAACTGACGATTTTGAAACGCATTAGACAGCGGTTGTCAATGCATGCAGAGGATTTTATTCCTACCATGAGCTAGATGGGAAAGGAATAGTGGCAATCTTTATTAGGACTCTACAGTAACGTGGTTCAAAAATTTTTTTATACCCGAGCGCACTTGTGCACAAGAGTATTATAACTTTGTTCACATAACGGTTGTTTGTAACAGGCAAAACGAATCGAGATAGATATAGACAAATGTATACGTAAATGATCAGGATGAAAAGAGAAATCGATTAAGCGGTGACTGTCTGTCCGTCCGTCCGTCCGTCCGTCTGTCCGTCCGTCTGTGCACACGATAACTCGAGTAAAAATTAATATATTTTAACGAAACTTGGTACGTGTACTTCTTTCTGGCGTAGGACGGATGGTATTGAAAATGGGCAAAATCGGACAATAACCACACCTACTTCCCATATAACGGTAATTTTCAGAAATACGGAAACTGCGATATTTTAGTAAGTACTGAAGATTATTCACTCAAAATTGATATTTACAATAATTTTTAGACAAAAAATAAGAATATTATAAATTTTTGAAAAATGGGTGTAGCCACGGCCACTTATGGTTACATGTGTATATCGTGGCAACCGCTGCACCGATTTCTTCCAAACTTGGCACAGTTATTGGCCTTGGTACAGGATACCAAACGGCTGAAAATTTTTAAAATCGGACAATAACCACGCCCACATCCCATATAACGGTAATTTGGAGAAATACGATATCTTCGATAAATCAGTAAATATTAAAGCTAATTTATTCAAAATTGATGCTTGCAACAATCCTTTACCAGGAAATACGTTTATGATAAAATTTTGGAAAATGGGCGAGGCACCGCCTACTTATGATCACATATATGTATCTCGGTAACCGTTCTTCCATGGTTATTGTGCTTGCCACATAAAAGCAAAGCGTTAAAAATTACTGAAATCGGACTAAAATTACGGCCTTTCATATAACGGTAAATTTTAGAAATGCTTGAAACGTCAATATTTCGAAATTTAAGGACGCTAATTTACTCAAAATTGATACACCCTGACTTAACATGTAGCGGTAGCTTTCGGAAAGGTGAAAAACATATATTTAATATTTGCGCCGGGTATTTAATGTTCGGCTCCGCCCGAACTTAGACTTTCTTACTTGCTTTTTAGAAATTCATAAACGCTACCTCAAATTATTGTTAATTATGATAAAAAGACAGAAACGTGTTTTTTTAGTTTGAAAAAAAGTTTTCTTAGAGGTCACGCAGGTCGATTTTTTACAAAAAAAGCTGATGTTCTCAATTTTTTAGTTTCTTGACATGTTAAAATGCAGCTTAAAATGTGGTTTTTACATAATTACACTGGTATTATAAGGTAATATTCTTTAAATTACATACCTGTCTTGGGCAGTTAGAATGGGCCTTGGGACGTTGATAATAGACGGACTTACGTGTTGTCATTGGTTAGAACTTGTTACCAACCCCCCTAGGGTTGCTAATTAGGAATGTGAAGTCAGTTTTTCAAAATTCAAAATGGCGATCCATTTTTTTTTTTTATTGTTGGATTTGTTCGAGAACCCGCACTCGAGAGATTTTGGGGTCGCCGATTACGAATCTGAAGTAAATTTTTTTTAATTCAAAATGGCGGATCCAATATGGCGATCAAATTAAAAAAATTACTAAAATTTAAACGTTGATACCAGTGGCGGATAGGGGAGCGGGGCGATGGGGGCGATCGCCGCCCCCCCCAGAGCTCGAAAAAGCAAAATTTCGGACAAAATATATGACATCAAACGAGAAATTTCAAAAAAAATTGTTAAAGTTTTTTTTTTATTTTAATCTTCAATCGTAACCATTTTTTAGGCTTGCACAAGATTTTTATAGAATAAGAAATTGTGTAAAACTTTTCGTCAACGTGAAAAATCAAAACAATGGGGATATAGATACTATGAATGTATGTATGTATGTATGTTAAATCGAACTTTCTGATACTACTTTTTGTTTATTTCTGCGGTGCACGTATGTAGGAAATTTCACTTTCAACTGTGTAATCAGACATTTGTATGCGCATAAAAATATTAATGACTTGAAAAATATAATAAAAATTTAAAAAGTAAATTAAAAAATTAAAAATTAAAAGTTACTTCTCCAAGCGCCCTCGCTTGACTTGAATCGTGCTAGCGAAGCAGTCAATGGCACTGTGAATATTCTTCGAAATTATAGAGAATGCTGACACACATTTTTCTGATATATTTTCAAAAGTTACCGATATCGCTAAGGAATTGGATTTTGACATTGTCCTTCCTCGGAGAGCAAGTACACAAAATTTTCGGGCTAATTATCGTGCGTCTAACGCTGAAGATTATTATAGAAAGCCAATATTCATACCGCTATTGGATAATATTTTGCTCGATCTCCGAGAAAGATTGCCGAAAGAGACATTAAACATTTTTGATTTGAACTTATTATTTCCATCTAAAATTGGGGAATATAATGCGCCTGACGAAAAAAAATAATGCTACCAAACGCGTAAAATCGCTTGGAAAACGATACGTACTTTTCTTAGAAAAAGACGGTATCGATTTGGAAGGAGAGTATAAAGTGTGGTTGGAACATAGACAAATAAGGAAAGCGAAAAGCCATTCCCAAAATCAGCAGCAGAAGTTCTTGGTAAATGCGACGAATATGTTTTTCCATTGTTTAACAAACTTCCCCGCCCTCTGGTCACACTTCCAGCTAGTAACGCTACTTCCGAAAGAAGTCTTCGCCGGTTAAAAACATGGTTGCGTAGTACCATGAATGAAGAAAGACTGATAGGTCTAGCACTTTTACACGTACACTTAGATATTGAAATTGACACTGAAAGGATAATAGAAAGATTCGCAAAAGAAAAGCGCAAAATTGAGGCCCCTATTATGAGTAGCATTCGATCTTCGACTGTGGTCGAAAGTGCTGATCGAACGAATTTTCATTTGGTATTATGGCGCTCATTCGATGAAGAATAGCGCTATTGTGAATTTCGCGCGTTTTCACCGCTGAGAAGCTTTGTTTACAAATCGAACAAACTAAATAGTGTGCTTATACATATATACATATGTAAATTTGTGCAAATTGAAATGAAATAAAAAAGAAAGCGAGTTTATACAAACGTGGTAAAAAAAATTTTAATTAGTACAACGGAGTTCTGGTTGAACGATTTGTCAGAGAATGAGAGCTTAGAAAACTGGCCTGGAGCAGAAAACGTTTAAGAGAGTTTAAGTGTAGTCTTTCGAATATATTTTGACATTTTATGATCCAAATCTATTTAAAATATATTAAAACTAGCGTGTTAGGATTTTCTTTCATAAGTAAAACCAGACTTTTGAGCTTGTGTTTAGTGTTCACGACGTTAGAACTGCATGAAATTAATAAAAATTGTTTAAAATTAGTGTCTAGCCGCCAAAAAGTAAGAAAACAAATGCAAAATCATACATTTTTACAATTTTCTAACACATCGCTACACCAACGAAAGTAAAATTCTGTTCGACAGAAAATTCGATACTCAACGAAAATTTCGACACGCTTGCATAGCTCATAATACAAATTTCACGTTAGATCTTCGATCTTCGATAGCCAGCAAAGATCGAAAATCGAATGCAACTCATAATAATTGAATTTGAAATTAAAATTATTACAAAATTCTGAGTAAGTTGTTAAGTTACTTAATTACATGCTTCATTTTACCATCATTGTAAGCAAGAAATAAGTATTTATATGTATATATTGCATTAATAAACCCGCCCGCGTTTCGGTGTAGAACAGACCGATCTGTTGTTAATTCGGGTATCGGTATGCTGTTCTAACGTCAAGATATCCTCCATAATACAACATCCTAACGAAGCGTTCTATATCATATCTAATGGTTCATCCTATGGTGCCCATACTGGCGTCTCGCATAGTATCTCTCGTTTCGATTGTACACCTAATGATACAGCTAACGTCGCCCTTACTGGCGTCCCTAATGGTACCCTTACTGTTATCTCGACTTTCGATTGTACCCCTAATGGTACATCTACTGGCGCCCCTACTGGCGTCCACGATGGTAACCTTACTGTTATCACGCGCTACGTATGAGGGACACAGCTTGGATTATGAGCACAGTGGATTAGGATATCCTTTTTCTGGGTTACTACCGCACGTATCATCACTACTGGAGGAATACATTGCAAAGAAATTGGAAATCTTTTTAAGGCGATTGTTCCTGATTTATAACATTGGAGTTGACTGCTTTTTATTGCATAGTGCAATCGCAATAGATGCAATCTCAATAAGAGCTATTTTATGCTTAAACTTTTAAAAACCTTTGTAATTAATGTAATAGTCTGTAAGACTACAATTTTCTGTAGACAAAATAAATAAATAAATAAATAAATAAATATAACTTTACATCTTGTATTTTTTTTAATAGTACATGCAATTGTTTTATTAGACCTTGTACCAAATTCACAAAATGAAAAGTAATATTACATCACAAAACACTTTACTTTACACTTCATAAAAAATACTCGAACCTATATTTGCATGAGAAATAAATTAGGGTTAGATGCCTGTAATTTAACGTTGTTTGACAAGTTAATCCCAATCGTCATTTAAATATCTTTCTTCTACATTATTAAAGCGATGGTGACTTCACGAGTACCATACTGGAGATAGGATACGTGTCGATCGTATGGGCCTCCGTTTACATGCCCTATGAGGCTGAGCATCCTCTGCAATCTTTGTTGTGCAGACTGGTTGACGAACACAGCACGAGTTTCGTTGTATTAGGAGGCAATGCTAACGCTTATCATATACAGTGGTAGAGCTGGAACATCGATAATCGAGGTGATTCTCTTTTTAACTACTTTTTAACAACTAATCTAATGATATGTAACAGGGGTTCATAACGTACGTTTGTTGTGAAAAATCGTGAGGAGGTCATAGACCTTACGCTATGTATCAACAATCTTTTTGATATGCTAAAAGCTGGAGAGCTCTTAATGAATACTCTTTTTCCGACCATAGATATATTGAGACGATTCTAGACTTGTCTCTGAGAAATACCGACTAGCAAGTTACCATATCCCTCACCTGATGAGCCCAGTACCACTGGTGAGTTATAGGATATGGTTAACTCCATTGCTCGGATTTGCTCAGAGACTTTGGCAAAGGCTTGTCCTGACTCTAGACCCAGGGGCAAGCGAAACCCCCACTGGTGGTCTCGGGAGTTGGACTCACCGCGTAAAGCCTACAGGACCCAGTTCAAAAAGGCAAGAAAGCTGAATCAAAAATAATGGTGGCAAGGATATAAGCAGTCTTTGCGTGAGTACAAGAAGGCTTTGCGGGAAGCCAAGGGGTTTTCCTGGAGCGAGGTCTGTGATGGCGGCGAGGATACTTCCGAGACTGCCAAATTAAGAAAAATGCTTGTCGACAACCTCGGCGACGAGAATAGAAACCGTAGCACTGCTCCTGGACAAACATTTCCCAGGGAGTTGGCAAACAAGGGGCTCTTCATACCTTCCTTTCAGCGGTCTAGTAAACGTGCATGTTACAACTACGTTTCAGTCAGTGGCAGATCCACGGGGGATGTTTTAATATGGCGCATATGTATGTATAATATGGCGTCTATGTATTAAAACACCCCCCGTGGGTCCACCACTGTCTAACACGTAGCTTAACCCCCAAAACCCCCCGCTGGATCCGCCACTGTCGACTACTATCTAACAATCAACATGGCTACCTGAAGGACAAGTCCTCGCTGCATAGACTGGTCAATTTTATTGAAAAGTCCTCCAGTTATAAGGACTATTCGCCCCTATTCCGGTTGTCGGAACGACAGTCGTTCGTCGAAATTTGAGATTTTCATTGGCGTTATGAGGCAACCAATGACATAATTTACTAAACATGTTTATTCCTATTATCCATTCGAAGTGAAGAAGTACTGAAAACCTATAAAAATCTGTCGTTAATATTTTTATTTACGACATAATTCAAAGAACGACTGCCGATGCGAACGATTTACGACAACCAGAATAGGGGTGATTGTCTTTTAGCCTTTCTAGACATTGAGGCAGCTTTTAACAGTATAATCCCTGAAGCCATTATACAGGCCTTGAGAGGACTAGAGATGGTCAATTGTCTGATAGAGTTTACAAAGCAAATGCTCTTCTGTAATATGATCACGGCAAACGTCGATGAGAACTCGGCTTCAAGATATGTGATAAGGGGCATACCGCAGAGTGGCGTGCTCTGGAACTTAACCGCGAACTCTCTCTTGCAAGAGACGAAAAGAGGAAGCGCCAAGGTTTTTGCTTATGCGGATAACGTAGTCGTCGCGTGTATGGGCAAATTCCCGCAAACTCTATGCGAATTGATTCAGAGGGCTCTTCGCGATTTATCAAGATCGCCCGCACTCTGTGAAACTCCATTTGCGCGGCGCTGGCGCCGCGTTTTTGTAGAATGTTTCATAAAAATTGTAACGGCATGAGGATTTTTGATGGTACTTGGCGCGTGCGCGCCAATTTAAGGATGGCAGTTAAGCTTTGCGAACACAGATTTCATTCTCGCCAGAAAACTGAGCTGGAGGAAGAACATTGTGCAGCGTTATGAGGAGGCGTCTGCGGCCTTATATTTGAGCAAGAGAGTTATTGGTAGTTAATGGGGGTTGAGCCCGAATGCATGCCTCTGGATCCACACAGCGGTAGTTAGACCGATTCTCCTTTATGGAATTATATTATGGTGGCCGGCATTAATCTACTCGGCAAAGTACAGCGGATTAGTAGGATCTGCATTAGCGGGGCACTCTAACTGATGCTTTAAATGTCTTTTTAGATCTTCTGCCACTAGATTTACAGGTTCAGCAGTTGCCATCTCTTGCTGCACTCCAGTTAAGAGAGACAGGCCGGTGGTAATTGGGATTGCCGGGTCTGTTCTGCATTCTGGAAAAAGACCATGGTGTTAAAATTCTGGTTCCGAATAGAAACTTCACCGTGAAAATCTCAAGCAGGGAGGAAAACCACCCGGTGGTGTAGCAGTTTTCACAGATGGTTCAAAATTGAACAGTGGATTGGGAGGTGCCCTGAGCCATTCATTTCGACTACCGGACTACTGTGATGACTTTTAAAGAGGTGTACATCTTAAGTGACAGCCAGGCAGCAATTAAAGCTGCGAGTTCCGTCACAATTACATCAAAAATTGTGCTGGACTGCCGCCAATGTCTGCAAGAGAGAACTAAGCAGAACAGGCATTTGGTTTCCCGGTCATAGGGACATAGAGGGTCCCCATTTCCCCATTTCCCCGTTTCCCCATTTTCGAGCTTAACTCCCTAATCTGTAATTAGAAAAAAAGATTAGCCATACAAAATTCCTCCCTCGTTAATCTGTAATTATAAAATAATCTCCGAGTAAACGGATAACTTTTCGGTGTCCAACCTAGTTTTATCGACAATTTTTGCGAAGAAGATGAGAAATTCCAAAGGAAAAAGTAAACAAAAATGGACGCTGGCAAGGAAAAGAGGTTTGCAAAGGTATTTTTAATACAATGTTAAATTAAAATATATTTAAATTGCTTACGATGTCAACAAAAAGTGATCACGGTGGCACAGAGAAGAAACTTAACTTTTCCTTGAGTTCTGAGAATAACAAGCACAACAAATTTGACGGTGGTGATTAAAAAAGGAGCTTTGGTTGAGTTTATATTTATATGTGAACATACTTTAAGATAGGCCACGATTCTATAATAATTAATAATTTTAATTAAAGGTTAGATAGCTTGGCAGTTGTTAAACTCCAGCTGCTCCCTTAGCGCCGAACACGTCTTGCTTCTTTGCAAATTTACTTGAAAAAAGTACATAGCTCACGTGTAAAATATATATATATATCTGTTTGTCATAAGCAATAACCGCCTAAGTCGAAAAACCTGAGTTCGAGAAAAAACGTGTTAAATATTTGGATTGTAACGTTATACATATGGGGAAACCAAAATATTTTCGCCTATAACTTTTTAATTAGCCTAGCTGGCGAGATGGGGATTTCACGTTCGCGTGGAATAGGGGTTGAAGAATACAAGAGCATATATAACTCCATTCTTTCTTAAGTCGACTTAGGCGGTTATTGCTTGTGGCCACAGATATAAGTAGCACATTATACCGCTAAATAGTACATAGGTTACAAAATTTACGTATATTTCCTTAAATTATTAATTAGCTTAGAATGAAAAGTTGCCAGGTTCTCTTATATGTACAATACCAATTTTCTTTAAATATTTCCCAAGACTTTAAATACAACATGCGAATTTCATTTCGATGTCAATTACAAGATTACGTATTATTTTGGCCTTATAGGATTTTCTAGGCCTCTTTTGGACTTACGCTAATTTACCTTTCGTTGAATATTAACGGTAGAAAATAAAACAAGTAACTTAATCTGTTCGGAAACGATGGATTTTTAATTTCTCTTAACTTTTCACAACAAGAGGACTTAGCAACTTTTCACTTTAAGATAATGTTATGAAATTTTGGCTTTAATCTTTAAAATCGTACCTACACCTTTACTCTCATTAACTATATCAAATGAAATTAAATTCATAACTTTCCTTGAATTACGTGTGGCTAGATTCCTTTGGAATGAGTCTTATGGAAATTTTTCAATATGCTACCAACGATCCATTCACTAGTGTGTTAATTGAAATTTTAAGTCCACAAGCCCAAATTTCAATTAACATGTCAAAAGATAGTAGTCGTAAATGTATAAAATGTGTACAAAAGATCTAATTTCAAAGATCTGATTAAACTCTAATATCACCTCCTAAGTCACTTTGAAATACTTGAAAAACGGAATATGAGTAAGGTCAACAGGTTTTAAAGGCAGCATTTAGTACAGCATGCAGCATGAAGAATTTTGTTAACTTGTAATTAGCTTCAAATGACCGCAATAAATCCAAATCAAATTCGATCTAATGACTTAACAGCGTTGCATTTTTTTGTAACTCGAGTCAGCTGGATCAAGTTTAATCTACTTACGTGGATCTTACTCATTAGCCCAACACTACTGAAGCGACCAGCAATCAAATTAGGTAATGTCTTTGCCCTGCGAATTCGATGGGAATATAGTATGTACGTACATACATACACACAGAAAAAACATAAGAAAATCGAACACAATTGATTTAGTTGAAAAATTTTGTATGGGGCCCAAGAAACTTGTGTCATCCAGCATAGTACGTATGCAATTTATACTCGACCGTGCAAAACCAAGTTTAGGTAATTTATGCCTAAGCACTTTGGCTGACAAAAAATGTGGTTGTTTTAACTATGTTATCTTAGGCATTTTTTTTATATGAACTTCAAAAACTATGTTTATATCAACAAGGTTTTTATTAGGGATGCGCCGGTTATCGGGTAGATATCCAGAATCCGGCTTATCCGGCCGTTTTTCTGCTATCCGAATATCCGGCCGGATTTCAGGATTTCGATTATAGAAGATTCAATTTAAAAATCTAGTTGATTTTTTATTTTTTTTATTTTTATAATCAAATTACCTAAATAGTATTTAATTTGTAATTTAAGTTAAAATATTTTATATTTTTCATTATAAAAAGAATCATTACCGAATTATTTGCCAACAACCTATGTATTTCTATTTTCAACATAAATGCTACCCGATGCACTCTTTCTGAGTTCACTGAGGAAGGTAGTGCGTAGGGATACTTCATTGCAACAAACAAATTTGGAAATTCTTAGCGACTATGCTTCCACCAAATGAAAGGATATTCTTATCTGGGTATAAGGGGTAGCTGTAATTATTTCTCTTTTTCTAAATCGCTGCCTTTTTTTGTACGGTCGCTGCCTTGTCTGTCCATCGTTTGGCTATCCACACCAGTACAAAAACTGGAATCAGCATCAGAACCGTTGGAGATTTCCTCAAAGCGTTGCCAAATGTCCTGGTGAGCTCCCTGTTCAAGAGAAGCTCTCACTACAGTTCGGCCTTTTTAATATGATTCAACTGGTTTCTCCATGCGAACTAGGAATGTTGGAAAAGCATCGATGCATCGAAAATGTTTTGTTTCGATGCATCAAATATTTTCCACTCGATGTATAAATAGTCGATGTATTTTTTTTTTTTTTTTGTAAACTGACCGCCATTTCAGTTTGCCAATTGTGGAAAAAAGAGAAATGAGTTTGAAAAAAAAATTAAAATGTCTCCAAAAAAACTCCATTAGAAACATAATTACCTCCATAACAGTAATTAATTTGAACACTTTGGTAACAACCGAAAAGTTTGAGATTTTGCTTGGAATTGCTTATTCAGGGTTTCCAAGCTTAATTTTAACTATCATACTTATTTTGTTTATTTCAATGTATAAAGCTTAGTACGGAAATTTTAAGAAAACAGTCAAGAAATAAATTAATATTATTTTGTTTGTGAATAGTAGTGCCCAAGGAGTTTTGACATCTGATATTTTACAGCCTGCTGTCTTCCTTTTTCCCTCCGAAATAATGGAACGGGCATTTCCGTTGAAAACAAGGGTGCCTTGTACTCTTCACAAACAAACTTTAGCAAAACATAGTAGAAAGCATAGCAAATTTCTTAAGAACTTCGTACTGCTTAAAAAATTTGGGAATAATGAACGAAGGTTATCTCCTCTATTTATATATTTTTTTTTATAATTTAGTACAAAAAAAAATTCATAAACCTCACCCAAGGGTGTTCTATAGTAATTAAATAAAAAAATTTATTGAAATATTTTACAATAGGTGACTTTCCTCCTTTAGACATTTCAGTTCTAAAGCTATTTTATTCCTCTTTCATTTGATACCAAACTTGTTTAATTTGGATAAGCAGTTTGTTTATTATCAGAAAATGACTTTTATATAAATATTTGGCCAAAGTGACTGTGAAAAAGTGAAAAATAACTGTTAGTTTCGGTCCCTGATATTTACCAATGTTTTAGTGCTTATTTAAGCACTTAAAATGGATTTTTTCTTGTTTATTTTCTTCGGCCCTGGTCTTAACATATTTCGCTGTTAAATAATATCTGAAAAGTCCTATGCAAATCGATGAATCCATGTATGCTCTTCGACATATCGAAAAATATCGATGTACATTTCGAGGTCTCGAATTAAAGCATTACATTGATTTATTTTTGCCACTGACATCCTTAATGCGAACTGATGTCAGGAAAAAACAAGTTTTGAAATGTGGGTCACAAAATACTGCGGAACGACAATAAATAGTAGTTCGATTTTCATCACATTCTTTAATAAACATACATCAACCACGCGTCTTTGCTTAGCGGCGTTCATTGTTTTTGGTGTTTCTCCACCACCACGAGTTTGTAAACGGGGGCGTGGCACATCCCATAGGCGTGGAATTTTTTATCAGCTATATCTACGGAACCATAAGTCCCACGAACTTGAAATTTGGTATGCAAACATGTCAATGGTAGTTGCTTATAGGAGGGTATATATAAACGAGTTTTTTAAAGGGGGCGTGGCACGTCCCATAGGCGCGGAATATTTTATCAGCTATAACTTCGGAACCATAAGTCACACGAACTTAAAATTTGGTATGC
>NW_023458561.1:12766382-12773073 GCF_013731165.1 Rhagoletis pomonella | reverse complement strand
AAATTTGGTATGCAGACATACCAGTGGTAGGTGCTTATAGGAGGGTACATATAAACGAGTTTGTGAAAGGGGCGTGGCATATCCCATATTCGTTGAAATGTTTATCAGCTATAACTTCGGAACCATAAGTCACACGAACTTGAAATCTGGTATGCAGACATATCCATGGTAGGTGCTTATACGAGGGTATATATAAATGAGTTTGTAGAAGGGGGGCTTGGCACATTCCATAGGTGTGGAAATTTTTATCGCCTATATCTACGAACCCATAAATCCCACGAACTTGAAATTTGGTATGCAAACATGTCAATGGTAGGTGCTTATAGGAGGGTATATATAAACGAGTTTGTAAAAGGGAGCGTGGCGCATCCCATAGGGGCGGATATGCAGACATATCAATAGTAGGTGCTTATGGGAGGGTATATATAAACGAGTTTATAAATGGGGGCGTGGCACAGCCCATAGGCGTGAAAATTTTTATCAGCTATAAATTCAAAACCATAAGCCACATGAAATTTAAATTTGGTATGCAGACATATCTATGGTAGGTGCTTATAGTAAGGTATATATGAATTAGTTTATAAAAGGGGGCGTGGCACATCCCGTAAGCATGGAGCTTTTAATCAGCCATAAATTGGGAACCATAAGTCACATGAACTTGAAATTTGGTATACATACATAGGTATCTATGGGAGGTGTTCAGAGTAAAGTATATATAAATGAGTTTGTAAAAGGGGGATATACATATATATATTTATCTATTAGATAACTCGGATATTTAAAACTGTGTATTTTTTTGAAACCTTACCGTCTTTAGATTGTTTTTAAATTGAAAGATTAAATCGTTTTTTAATCTCGCGAAAAGTGCAGCTAAATAAAACAGCTAATCGAATAGGCAGCTAAACAGAATGTACCATAGTAGAATAATTTTAATTTAGAAATTTATTAGTTACCTTAATCCATCTAATATTAATAATGGAACAAAATTTGTAGTACAAGTGATGATCAATATATATTAGTTATAGTACGATAAAGCTAAAAGTATGGCTCCTAAGGATGCCTTAATATAAACAAAGAAAATAGTTTGCCTCCTTTAAATTATGCTGAACTGAATATTTGTATTACTGTTTTATATTTTGATTGGTTTACCCCGAACGACGTCGGGTGCACTGCTAGTTTTTAAATAAAATTATTATTAGAAATGAAAAACATTAATCTTATTATTATTCTATTGTACGTAAGATAGATATAAAGGAAAATTCAAAATTTACAGGTTCTTAAGTTTCTTTCGGTAAGTTAAGTTTTAACTAACCGCCAGCACAGTTTCTCATATAACAGGTTGGCCAAACTACTAAGTTAAGTTAAGTTACGGAAATTAAGTCTAGACTAACTGAGCTTTTACACATTTCATATTCCAAATATAAATACTTAAAAGCTCTTTGTAAAAAGCGAATTATACCACAACAATTTTAGTACGAAGATATTATCTTAAAACACAGCGGACAAATTTTAGATACACCACATGAAAAGGACTCAATCCCGACTCTTGCGTCCTCGTTCGCGCACTCTGGGCAACGTGAGCAACCCATGTGCGAGATGCGGTAACCAATCCGAGTGGAGCCTTGGGTCACGGCAGAAAGAGAGGGAGCTTCGGTGGGGCCACTCTGACTTATTCGGTTTAAGGGCTCACTGAAGTCTGCAGCGTCTGTTCACCAGTAGGTGCGGCTGCAAGCGGGTGTCTGCTTGGAGCAAGCGGCTCGCTATATAAACGTGTATTTGGTTGCGAAACCACCCCCGTCCCAGCAATGGGTTGTGCGCTGGGCTTGGGACCCGCCACGTAAAAACCACTTCCAGTGAAGAAGCAAGGCAAAGCCTCGGATGAGACCCCCCCTTATGATGACGACCACGGCAAATGTTTAAAGGACTACGATTTGAGGGCATGCACCTGGAATGTCCGGACCCTTAATGGGGAAGGTGCCTCTGCCCGGCTGGTTGATGTCCTCGTAAGGACAAAAGCTGACATCACCGCCATCCAAGAAATGCGTTGGACGGGGCAAGGCAAAGAATGTCTGGGGCCTTGCGACGTCTACTACAGCTGCCATGTAAAGGAGCGCAAATTCGGAGTTGGATTTGTGGTGGGAGAGAGACTCCGTCGCCGAGTACTGTCGTTCACCCCGGTGGACGAGCGTCTAGCCACAATCCGCATCAAAGCGAGATTCTTCAACATCTCGCTCATCTGCGCCCATGCCCCGACGGAAGAGAAGGATGAGGCATCCAAGGATCTCTTCTATGAGCGCTTGGAGCGCACGTACGAGCGCTGCCCCCGTCATGATATCAAAATCGTGCTTGGCGACTTCAATGCCAGGGTGGGCAAAGAAGGGATCTTTGGAACCACCGTCGGAAAATTCAGCCTCCACGACGAAACGTCCGACAACGGATTGAGGCTGATCGACTTCGCCGGGGCCCGAAACATGGTAGTATGCAGTACTAGGTTCAAGCATAAAAAGATCCATCAAGCTACCTGGCTGTCTCCGGATCGAAAAACGAGAAACCAAATCGATCATGTTGTGATAGACGGAAGGCACGCTTCCAGTGTTTTAGACGTACGCACACTCCGAGGCCCAAACATCGACTCGGACCACTATCTTGTTGCAGCCAAGATACGCACCCGCCTATGTGCAGCAAAAAATGTGCGCCCAAATATGCAAGGAAAGCTTAACGTCGAAAAGCTGCAATCACAACAGACAGCCAGCGCTTTCGCTACTCGACTCTCACACCTGCTCTCAGAGAGCACTCTTCAACAAACCGACATATGCGAGCAGTGGAACCACATTTCCCGCTCATTAAGTACCGCCGCCGAAGAAGTAGTCGGATTTCAGCGAGCCCGAAAGAACAACTGGTACGATGAGGAGTGTCAGGAAGCTGCAGAGAAAAAAGATGCCGCCTACAGGGCCACGCTGCGATCGGGCGCAACGCGCGCTATCTGGGACCGCTATAGGGATCTGAAGAGGGAAGCGAGACGTATTTGCCGCAACAAGAAGAGAGAGGCAGAAATACGTGAGTGCGAAGAGCTTGAAATGCTGGCCGACAGGAGGAATGCCCGAAAATTTTACCAGAGAGTTAGGCGACTTACGGAAGGTTTAAAGACCGGGGCGCACTCCTGTAAGAACAATAATGGCGACCTAGTAACTGATGTCCAGAGCGTACTTAAATTATGGAGGGAACACTTTTCCGCCCTACTAAATGGCAGCAGCACAGAAAGTTGTGGAGAAGAAGAACCCGAGCCCGCAGTCGATGATGACGGAGTCGACGTTCCACCGCCTGACTATGACGAGGTACGTATAGCAATAACGCGGCTGAAAAACAACAAAGCCGCTGGAGCTGACAGCCTGCCAGCTGAGCTATTCAAGTACGGCGGCGAGGAGTTGATAAGGTGCATGCATCAACTCTTGTGCAGAATATGGTCAGATGAACGCATGCCCGACGACTGGAATTTAAGTGTGCTCTGCCCAATCCACAAGAAAGGTGACCCCGCCATTCGCGCCAACTACCGCGGGATCAGCCTTCTAAGCATAGGTTACAAGGTCTTATCGAGCGTATTGTGCGAAAGACTGAAGCCCACCGTCAATGAACTGATTGGGCCTTATCAGTGTGGCTTTAGACCTGGCAAATCCACCATAGACCAGGTATTCACAATACGCCAAATCTTGGAAAAGACCCGCGAGAAAAGGATCGACACTCACCACCTATTTGTCGACTTTAAAGCCGCTTTTGACAGCACTAAAAGGAGTTGCCTATACGCCGCTATGTCTGAATTTGGCATCCCCTCAAAACTCATACGGCTGTGTAAAATGACGTTGAGCAATACCACCAGCTCCGTCAGAATTGGAAAAGACCTCTCCGAGCCGTTCGCCACAAAACGGGGTTTCAGACAGGGCGACTCCCTTTCATGTGACTTCTTTAATCTGATGTTGGAGAAGATAATAAGAGCTGCAGAACTGAACCGCTCAGGAACAATTTACTACAAGAGCGTGCAATTGCTGGCTTATGCCGATGACATCGACATCATCGGTAACAAAAACCGCGAAGTCTGTTCTGCCTTTTCCAAGTTGGATAGGGAAGCAAAGCGCATGGGTCTGGTGGTAAACGAGGACAAGACGAAGTATCTCCTGTCATCAAACAAACAGTCAGCACATTCGCGCCTTGGCACCCACGTCACTGTTGACAGTTACAATTTCGAGAAAGTAGAGAATTTCGTTTACTTGGGAACCAGCATTAACACCGATAATAATGTCAGCATTGAAATCCAACGTAGAATCACTCTTGCCAACAAGTGCTACTTTGGACTGAGTAGGCAATTCAGGAGTAAAGTCCTCTCTCGACGTACGAAAACCACGCTCTATAAGTCACTCATCATGCCCGTGCTGGTATATGGCGCAGAAGCATGGACAATGACAACATCCGATGAGGCGGCTCTTGGGGTGTTTGAGAGAAAGATTTTGCGGAAGATTTACGGTCCTTTACGCGTTGGCGACGGCGAGTACCGCAGACGATGGAACGATGAGCTGTATGAGCTTTACAACGACATAGACATAGTGCAGCGAATTAAAATACAGCGGCTCCGCTGGCTTGGCCATGTCGTTCGAATGGACACCGACGCTCCAGCTCTGAAAGTATTCAACTCGGAACCCGCTGGTGGTAGCAGAGGAAGAGGGAGGCCCCCACTGCGATGGAAAGATCAGGTGGAGAAGGACTTGGCTTCACTTGGCGTTTCCAATTGGCGTCAGTTGGCACAGAGGAGAAACGACTGGCGTGCTTTGCTGAACTCGGCCAAAATCGCTTAGGCGGTTACAGCGCCAAAAAAGAAGAGAGAAGACATGAAAAGGATGAAGGAGACTGAATTCTGTTTTCTTTTAACTTCTCGTAGGTGTAAGAACTATCTTAAATTTCATATACGTTTATATGTACGTATAAGCACTTTTATAATACTATGCTTTGAAAAATAAAAAATTAAATTGTAATCTAATGTTTATGTACACCACATCTGATAACATAACCAACGCAATAGTGTTTGACGAGTGAGTCAACGTGACATCAAAAAGATGTAACTACAAAAAACAATACTTACGCTACAGTAATATAAAAAAAACGCAATCAGAATGACCGGTTTAAGCACAATGTGGCACATATACCGAGTTTCATGTTAATAACTCTGCTTTATTTGAAGATAATTAAAAAACCTTCTCCTGTAAAATTTTCTTTCTGTTGGTTACACTAAAATTGCTGTTATTTATGTACATGGATAATTTCAAATGCCCGCCGACACCTTTTACAATTGAAATATAATTTTTTTTTAAGGTTAGTTATCTTGGATCACCCTAATATACTACTACTTTTTTCGAAATTCAAATTCTGATTCAATGAATCTACATAAATGTTTTAGAGTAAAGGCAGCAGCAAAAAAATGAATGATAAAATAATGATTTACTAAGCAGGAAGCCATGTTCTGTTGGAGCCTCGTGCCTTACAAAACCAGTTGGTTAAATGTGTACAGCGAATAGACTTCAATGTACACTGCTTTTTATTACCCATTGAGTTCTCTACATACCTACACGGGAATTAATTGGTAAACTCTCAGCAATAAATCGAAACAATGTAGAATGATTTAAGCCAAAGCCGCAGAGCACACCAACGCTAAATTGCCTTAAAGCAGAGGAGTTTTCTTCTGAGGCGAATGCCAGAACAACAGAAATAACAAATAATGTAATGTATAATGAAATATTAGGAATTCCTATTGTTTTGTAGTCGGCGATTAAAATCGGTCAGTCGCTGAAAAAGGAATGAGTTTGTTTAGCGATGTGGAAACTTGTTACGTAAAGAATGTGAGCACACGCACTGCCCATCGGGTCAATAATCTCACACCGCCACCTCATATCAACATCAAGTTCACCCAGACTAACCTGTGGCATGATTTTAGTTTTCTAAAGGGCCATGGGCGATCCCACGGAAAGGGAAATCACTGCATAATGCGGTGTGGAAATGTTGCATGTGAACAAGCTTATACTATACACATATGTAAGTAAATATTTATGTACTCATACATATGAGCTGTTATTTGTATACCTTTCATGAGCATGAAATGGTATTATAACTTTGGTCCGATGTTTGTAAGTACCAGAATAAAAAAAGATAGACCCATTAAAATGTATACTTATATGATCAGAATGTCGAGCTGAGTCGATTTAGCCATGTCCGTCTGTCCGTCTGTCTGTCTGTCCGTCTATTTGTATGCAATCTAGTCTCTCAGTTTTCGAGATATCCGGATCAAATTTGGTGGGTGGGTGTATTTTTATAATGTATTAATCATTTGTCGGAACCGGAAGAATCGGACCACTATAACATATTGCTCCCATACAACTGATTGTTCAGATATGAGATTTTTCGTTATAACTTCTCCATTTATGCAGCTAGGAACATGAAAATTTGCAGTACTTGCACCCATTATCAACAGAATACTTACAGTGAAAATTACAAAGATCGGGTCACTATAACCTATAGCTCATATACTACTGATTATTCAGATATAAAATTTTTCGTTATAACTCATCCATTTATATAGCTAGGAACATGAAATTCCGCACTGTTTTCAATAATTATCAACAGAAAACTTACAGTGAAAATTAAAAAGATG
>NW_023458561.1:12761330-12766282 GCF_013731165.1 Rhagoletis pomonella | reverse complement strand
TTTCAATAATTATCAACAGAAAACTTACAGTGAAAATTAAAAAGATGGGGTAACTATAACCTATAGCTCCCATACAACTGATTGTTCAGATATGAGATTTTTCGTTATAACTCCTCCATTTATGTAGCTAGGACCATGAAATTTCGCACTGTTTTCACTTATTATCAACAGAAGACTTACAGTGAAAATAACAAATATCGGGTCACTATAAATTGTGTTACCGGTTTACATACCGATCACATAGCAGTGAAAATCACTTAGATTGGTGCTAATATAAGGTATATTTCCATACCTCTGATTGTTTAGATGCGATTTTTTATATAAGTATATAACTCTTCTATCGATGTATGCAGATGTATTCAAAAGCAGTAATCTGTCAAAGTAAAATTTGCAGATGTTCATGAAAGGTATGAAGCCTTCGGCATAGCCGAAGACAGCGCTGCTCTTACTTGTTGAAAGTGGTTTCAGTCCATTTTTAATGTGTCGAGATATTTAAGAGTAGAAAAGATAAAAATATGCGCGTAAAATCCCGTTTTATGCGCTTAAAACAATCCCAAAAATCAGCGAAATATGCTCAACAAAAACAAAAATATGCACAAAAAATTCCTTAATTTTTATTAAAAGAAAGGCAATGTTATTTACTGTTACAGAACAAATGCATTTATTTCAGTGTCAGTCTTACAATACCTTTCGCATTAAGCCTCTGATTTTAGTTACTAACTAATTTAAAGCGTGAGCAAAAAAACTCAAACAATAAAAGTGAATATACTACAAATTGTGTATTACAAAAAAACAAAACGAAAAAGCTAAAAATTCATTCAGTGTATTGCACACTTGTTAAATACACAAGTACTATGTACATATTAGGCATATGACTTTTTTCTAAATTAAATATAATATATTATGTACATATTAGGGGAGGTTGAGGAATGCTGGAAAACCCACAAAAATAACGTTTATGTCAAAATTTGGTACGAAAATTTCACTCAGGGAGCTCCGAGAAAAAAGAAATTTTTACTGCGTACATACATACATGCATATGTAAGTACATAGGTATACGTGAAAAATTCCATGTGAATTATGACTGCGATCAAAAATTGGTTTCTAAATTTTTATTTTATTTTTTTAGGTTGACTTAGATTTTTTTTAAGATAAATTCAACAAATGTTCACCAAAATTTCGAACTTTTGAATCTGAATCTTAACAACAATGTTAGTCTAATAAAGTGGAAGTTTCAAGGGGCTAAAAAATTTAATGGATTGTTAAAGACTTTTTTTGCTGTGGGATTTTTGTACTTTTTTCATATAAACATGAATTTAATTTGAAGTAAAATGCGCAAGACCGTTCGCAAAGAAATTTCAAAAAATCAACGCCAGATTTTATAAAATGCACTCGTTATATAAAATAATATTTAAAGATCAACGCGAACATTTTTTTCGGCTATAAAACTGCACACCCAAAAATGTCCTAAGATTCAGATTCGAAAGTTCGAAATTTTTGTGGAAATTTGTTGAATTTATCTAAAGCTTGTATTAAGTTTGAAAAATTGATTTATAAGTTTTGGTTAAAGCTTGAAAAATATTTTTTGTTAAACAATAACAAACAAATTTTAACTTGAGACAAACATAATTTGGTAGGATGTAAAGTGCTGCCAGATTTTTTATGTTAAAAATAAAATATATATAAGGGATGCATTTATATAAATTTAAAAAACACTAACAAAAGATTTTTAAATAATGTTTTAACAAAAAATTTCGAGCTTTTAATTAGATTTCTTAAAAACATTCTGATGATGCAGTTTTGTAGCCCATTCGATTTTATTATAACGAAGTGCAAATTTTAAGTAGGCATTTCCTCCGTACAAAAAATTGTCGATCATACTTTTTATGGAAGAAAATGCGCGAACCTAAAATTACCAAAAATCAACGTTAAGTCCTAACTACTTCAAACTTGCACTTTATTATACTAAAATTTAATGCAGAGGTGGGCAGCCTCGCTAGAGCATTTTTGTAGTGTGCGTGCAATTGATGTCACTGTGTGTGTGCGAACAAGCCGAGCGGTTGAATGAAACTTTCGCTGTCTTCCCAAGCAGATCGTGTATGTCAGACCGGGGCGGCGCCTGCCCGGGGGCATATTCGCGTATACGTACACGCTCTGCTTGAGAAGGCAGGGAAAGCTTGTTCGAAATGACGTCAGAGAATTTTTTAGCTGTGCCTTTTTTATTGTTTCAAACTTTTCAAATGTGACTTAGATACTCGAACCTGCTCGAACCTAAAAAACTGTATACGCGATTGGTTGGTCTTCAGTAGCCATGGGTAATAGCGCAATTTTTTTGACGCTAGCTCAATAACGCCAGCGCCACCTGTGGTGTCAGCGCACTAATTCAGCGCAATAGCGCAGTGTAATGAATTGAACACGGCGCCATCTGAGTGTCCCCACAGTGCCCATCGTCATACAGTGTAATACACCATACAGTGGTGTCATATCTATTATTTCTATAATTTTCGGCGCTGAGCAACGCTTGTACCGTCAACCGAATTTAATTGCTAGGAATGTAGTAAATGCCACGATATTCTCATCATTCTTGAGTAAAAGCTTTAAATTTGCGTTCTCAACGCTCAAAAGCAAAACCAAAGTACGTGTAAATTTTCAAAGAGTTAAGGCGAATTGTGAAGTGCCTCATGTGTTGCTTGGTGTTAATGGCGCTGGCGTATTCCATATACTGGTGTTGGCGCAGCAACTCCGGCTACGGTGTTAACGCAATTGCACTGCGCAGCGTAGTGTTACCCATGCTTAGTCTTCAGTCTACAATCAGCATTCGATTAGACAATATTCATGCGCTGCGCTTCATTTGACTATTTATTTAAGTTTGGTAAAATGTGTCAACCAAAATGGGAGTTGGAGTTTTTTTTCAGCGAATACAACTATTGACGCAGAATGTATGTTATGCTCACGTCATGTTATTTTAAAAAAACATAATTTGCAACGCCACTACATATCGAGTCATGGGGATTATGACAAATACACGGGGGAAGAGAGGGTAAACTTTGTAAAAAAATTTAAAGTTGCTCTTAATGAGAAACGCAATGATGAAGTATCATGCTGCAGCCCAGCCAAACGAAAGGTAGAACTAACACCTGATTTTGTTCAGAATGCAATGGATAGAGCACCTTTGCCTTGGCTTTGGCAACGCAATGTCGACCATTCTCAGATGGACTTTTTTTAAGGAGCTAGCTATTTCCGTTTTACAGTGTTATGGGGAGATAGGAAACGATTCTGCTAACCTAATTGATAAGACATGTCTATCCCGTAGAACTCTAACTCGCCGAAGTGAATTAATAAGCGAATGTATTCAAAATGAATTAAAAACATCCATTAACGATTGCGAATATTTTTTAATATGCTTAGATGAAAGCACTGATGTGACTGATATATCCCAACTTATTATATGTATAAGAACAGTTGACAATAATTTCAGTACCTTGGAATCAGTTTTCAGTTCGGAATCTTTTCATAGCAATGTTATAGGTGAAAAAATATATGAAACAGTGCATAGCGGTCTCTTTTCCTTCGCTGATAAACAGAAATTATCTTGCGTATGTACAGATGGTGCTCCTGTAATGGCAGGTAAACGGAAGGGGTTTGTAGGTTTTTTGACAATGAATAACATAAAAGTTCCTGCTCTTCACTGCGTTATTCACCAGCAAGCACTGTTTGCAAGGGGCCTTAAATTAGTGGATGCAATGAAAACTACAATACAAATAATTAATAAATTAAGAGGTGGGCACCAGTGTTGCCAGGTCTTCGGCATGAGAAAACGTCCCTCTTGGTCTGAAAAAACGTCATTTCCTACCCAAAAACGTATTTTTCAAATGTATGCACACAGAATTGTTCTTATTAAACTTTTATTGTATACAAAGGTACATAAGTATTTACGAAAGGTATATTAAAATATCATTTCGACAGAGCACGTTTAAAATTTATTGTAACTGGTTTGAGATCATTAATATAAAAATCATTTTATCCATACACTTGTGATCAGCTGATTAAGTCATCAACATTTTGATCGATTGTGGCTGTTTTTCTTTGGTTTATTTAATGTTTATTATTTTTCCATAAAAGCCCAGCTCATTATATAACAAACAAAATATAAATCCACATTTCCAACTTTGTGCAAAAATTATAAAAAATCTGCAAAGTTTCAGCTAGATTTTCAACTTTTTATTCAGATTTTTAAGATTTTTTTGAGTATGCTATCAATCTATCAAGAATCGCTTTGATTTTTTTAATTTTTTTTTGTAGACATTTGGTTTGATGGTCGGTTGTCGAAAATGCTAAATTACGCTCTTCTTAGAAGGGACATAGCAATGTTTCAGCCCTTCATTTGCTTTTCACGGAAGTCTTCAAAAAGTCGCCTACTTTTTTGTGACTTTTTATGCTGCTACAGCTTTTTTGGTGCTTTTGTGAGCGTGCGTGTTGCAAAAGATCAGCTCTTCCTGATTTGGCAAACATTGCAATAAGCCTCGTAACCTCAACCGTTGCCGCGGGATCCTTAGTCCAAGAATCCAAAAAAATGCGCGTACGCTTGGTTTGCATCATATTTAAGTCATCTATGTCCAAAGAATAAATATCTTTCGAATAAGCTGCTGCGAAAAACAAAGCTTGTCAAGATTTATTAAGAGAATAATTCAAAATCAGTTCTACTTACAAGATTTAGTAACAGAGAAAAATTAATGGGAAGTTAAAAAACGTGATTTTTACACAAAAAACGTCCGAATGTCAACAGGATACAAAAATCGTCCAAATGACTTTAAAAACGTCAACCTGGCAACGTTGGTGGGCACAATTCTTTACAGCATAGGAAACTTAAATTGTTTTTAGAGGAAATTGACGCTGATTATGGAGATTTATTGTTATATACAGAAATAAGATGGCTTAGTTGTGGTAGGAGT
>NW_023458561.1:12757625-12761230 GCF_013731165.1 Rhagoletis pomonella | reverse complement strand
CATCTTTTTAATTTTCACTGTAAGTTTTCTGTTGATAATTATTGAAATCTCATATCTGAACAATCAGTTGTATGGGAGCAATATGTTATAGTGGTCCGATTCTTCCGGTTCCGACTAATGATTAATACATTATAAAAATACACCCACCTACCAAATTTTATCCGGATATATCGAAAACTGAGAGACTAGATTGCATACAAACAGACGGACGGACAGACAGACGGACAGATGGAGATGGCTAAATCGACTCAGCTCGACATTCTGATCATATAAGTATACATTTTAATAGGTATATCTCTTTTTATTCTGGTACTTACAAACATCGGACCAAAGTTATAATACCATTTCATGCTCATGAAAGGTATAAAAATGGAAAACAAAGAACAAGTGACAGTGGAAGATGAGGGTTGTGACTAGATGCGCATGGTAAGCTAAGAAAAGTAATAACTTGAAGATGAATATTAATTGGATAAGTTTGTTGCTTGGGTCAAAAGTTCACATTAAATTTGTACATTAATATGGTCCAGAAGAATTTCGAAACTAAGGAGACCTATATTTTTTATTTTAAATCGATTAACGTATAACCGCCGCCGGATCTTTGAAGTTTTCCTTATATTTTATCATATATATAGTACTTCTGTATTGGCAGTATATACAAATGTAGTCAGAAAACATTACAATACAAATGTATACAAAAAGAAAAGGAAAACCGAGTAATCGTATGTAAAATATGACACTTAAAAGAAAATTACGGGGAATTTTTAGTTTACATTTATGCAACTTCATGAATTTTATAATAAATGAAGTTATAGAAATAGCGCACTGACGCTTTTATGTGAAAAAAAAGAAGTGATTAATTAAATAAAATAGCTCAACATGCGTATTTTGGTACGCAGATAATTTGCAGAAATTTTAGCTAAAAAGCTTGCAATTCTAATAAAACAAAAATTCCCATAAGAGGTCGGACAGCATAATATGCTTCTATGAAATTTTAGTTACAGAAAAATATTTCATAGCCACATACCTATATGTATTTGCGAAAAATTGATAAAAACTTCTTTGTAAATACTTTCAGTTTCAATTAATTTATTCAGTTGCATGTACATTAGACTGCATCACTCCCCATACAAAAAAAAAATCGGTACTATTTTTCCATTGGAATTATAAAATATATTATATTTTAAGACGTCCACCAAAATATTTCGGAAAAATATTAAGATTTAAGTGAGCTGGACCGATTTGAAAATACCTCCAAAAATGGATTTTTTTATGAATAAAAAGGGTTTCTTAAAGATTTTTTTTTGAGAAAATCCCCTCAAATGAAAAAACGGTTTAAGCTTAAAATATTTGCATAAAAATATTAAAAAAAAATTAAAAACAATTTTGAACGGAATCGTAATGATGAGATTTTTGATGCTGTTTTTTTAACTTTTTTCAAAGATTGGTATAGGAAAAACTTGAATAACTGAACCTAAACTCTTCCGATGTAAACTTAAGAGGTGTCACTGGAAAGGTATTTTCTTACCCTTTTTATTTCTTTGCTAATAAACTCATTCAAAGGATGGAAGAGAAATGTAGGATGAACGAACATCATTCAAAGTTGAATTAAGATGTGTTGGTATTCGAAGAAACAAGATGGGACACGAATGAGAAATAAAAACAGTGTGAAAATACCTTTCTACTGAGATTCCATAAGTCTAAATCAAAACATTTTTGGCCCAGTTATTCAAGTTTTTCGTAAACCAATCTTTGAAAAAAGTAAAAAACAGCATCAAAAATCTCATTCTTACGATTCCGTTGAAAAGATTTTCAAATATTTTTAGGCAGATTTTTTAAGCTTAATCTAATTTGTCATCCGAGGGGACTTTTTACAAAAAGTTCTTTAAGAAACTATTTTTATTCATAAAAAACTTCATTTTTGGAGGTATTTTCAAATCGATCCAGCTGGCTTAAATCTTAATATTTTTCCGAAATATTTTGGTGGACGTCTTACAATATAATAAATTTTGTAATTCCGGTTGAAAAACCGCAACTTTTTTTTGTGATGCAGTCTAATGTACATATATAATATTTTCAATGCTTTCGAATTTTTTTTTGTCAGATATCTCTTTTTTAAGATAAATATTTCAAAAAAGTACTGAAATTGGTCAAAAAATATTTTCAATACATGTACCTAAAAAATGAACAATCTATGGAATATGTAAAATAGGTATGCAAATGGTATTGGGCATCAATTAATTTTCCATACGAACACAGAAATATAAGTTCTCTGAATGCGTACATACATTTCATTATTTTATGGAAGACCAAAAAGTTTAAGAAAAAGTTTTCAAATGTTTTTTTTTAGTAATTTATTAGTCCACCTCTATAACAAACATGGTCAGGTAAACAACTTGGTACAGAATAAGTGTAATTACAATGCATTTCTGCGGTTATTGAATCCCACTTTTCCACGATAATGGGCTTCAGTACAGGAATAAAGTTAATTTGGCGAAATTTGTGTAAAATTTTTGCACTATCGACGCCCAGAGATCCTTGATGGGCCAGCTTCACGGTTCCACCAGTGGAAAACGGGCTTCCAATTTAACTCTGTTCTGGTACTGAAGCCCATTATCGTGGAAACTTGAGATTCAAATACCCCAGAAATGCACTGTAATTACACTAATTCTGTGCCAAATTGTTTACCTGACATTATTTTTTAAAGAGGTGGACTAATAAACTAAACTAAGTAAAAAAAAACATAGAATATTTTTTCTTAAACATAATTGTCAGACGTGTTTGTTTACTTTTTCTGTCTTATAAAATATGCGGGTAAATCAAAAATTTTATTTAGGTATTTTTTGAAAGTAGTCTGGGAAGAACATAATTATTTTCCTAAAAACATCTCCTTAATTGTTGCTGACATAAGAGAAATTAATTTACCTATTCAAATGGGATAAAGCGTACTTAGTAAAAAAGGTAAGAAATAAAATTATAAAAATACAAGTTAATTAAAAATAGTGCATATAAAAACTGTCAAAAAAATCAATTTTCATATAAAATTCAATATTTCTTCAAATTTAAAAATATAACTTTGCACAAAGAGGAAGTGTATGTGGATATTCAAAAATTAGCTCTATAGGCAGACATAACTTTGTCCACGTCAATGTTATTAGGATAGCATTTTATAATTAGTAAGTCCTTGAGATGAGAATCAGTCAAGGGGTTTCTGTATTTACTCTTTATTATTTTCATGCAGGAAAAAGCAGATTCGCAAGTATATGTTGTACCAAACTGTTTTTTTTTTATAATCGGAAAATCATAGCGCTTTATTTGTCTCAAAAACTCTATTCCTGTTGCAACAGTAAGAGAAAAGTCAGAACGCATCTTTATCAGTTCTTCCTGAATTTCGGATTGATAGTTGTCAATTGCGCATTGCAGAGGATTTTTGAACAGTTCAATAAGTGGTCTGATATTCTCTATATCGGAAAATCGTTTAGTATATTCGTCTCTCAATGTCTGAAAACAAACTCCGAACTGTTGTAGATTCTCGATATTTCCATACTCTTCAAACATTTCTTTGGTTTTCGGTAAATTTGAAAGATTTCCCTCTGCAAACAGAAAAT
>NW_023458561.1:12757541-12757615 GCF_013731165.1 Rhagoletis pomonella | reverse complement strand
AGAGCGCAGCTCAAACAATCTCTCCAGACTCCTACCACAACTAAGCCATCTTATTTCTGTATATAACAATAAAT
>NW_023458561.1:12742070-12757441 GCF_013731165.1 Rhagoletis pomonella | reverse complement strand
AGTATTGTTGCGCAGAACTTCTCTCTGCGTAGGCGGCCTTCGGCCGCGCTTAGGGATTACAACCCTTACTAAGTAGAATTCTTTTTTCTGTGTTGCCGGAAAAGGGAGCCGGAAGTATTTTTGCGCAGAACTTCTTTCTGCGTAGGCGGCCTTCGGCCGCGCTTAGGGATTATAACCCTTACTAAGTAGAATTCTCCTTTCTGTGTTGTCTGAGAAGGGGGCCGGAAGTATTTTTGCGCAGAACTTCTTTCTGCGTAGGCGGCCTTCGGCCGCGCTTAGGGATTATAACCCTTACTAAGTACAATTCTCCTTTCTGTGTTGCCGGAAAAGAAGGGCGGAAGTATTGTTGCGCCGAACTTCTCTCTGCGTAGGCGGCCTTCGGCCGCGCTTAGGGATTATAACCCTTACTAAGTAGAATTCTCCTTTCTGTGTTGCCGGAAAAGGGGGCCGGAAGTATTTTTGCGCAGAACTTCTATCTGCGTAGGCGGCCTTCGGCCGCGCTTAGGGATTATAACCCTTGCTAAGTACAATTCTCCTTTCTGTGTTGCCGGAAAAGAGGACCTGAAGTATTTTTGCGCAGAACTTCTTTCTGCGTAGGCGGCCTTCGGCTGCGCTTTGGAATTATAACCCTTACTAAGTAGAATTCTCCTTTCTGTATTGCCGGAAAAGAAGAGCGGAAGTATTTTTGCTCAGAACTTTTCTCTGCGTAGGCGGCTTTCAGCCGCGCTTAGGGATTAAAACCCTTACTAAGTAGAAGTAAATAATTCATATTAGAAAAAACGAAATTATCCATATGCACACTTTCGTTAGAAAACCGAAAAAATGCATATAACAAAAACCGAAATAATGCATGCATGCACAATTTCGGTTCAAAACCGAAATAATGCATATGGCAAAAAACGAAATAAAGCATACATGCACATTTTCGGATGAAAACCGAAATAATGCATATGTGAAAGACGAAGGTATGCATACATGCACAGTTTCGGTTGAAAACCGAAATAATGCATATAACAAAAACCGAAATAATGCATGCATGCACAGTTTCGGTTGAAAACCGAAATAATGCATATGAAAAACCCGAAGTAATGCATACATGCACAGTTTCGGTTGAAAGCCGAAATAATGCATATGAGAAAATACCGAAATAAAGCATACATGCACGGTTTCGGTTGAAACCGAAATAATGTCTAAATGCACAGTTTCCATATGCGCAATTTCGGTGCCCCGATATTAGGGGTATTCTCTGAGTCTTGCAAAGGCCATGCATGGTGAACATATTGCACGGATTGCACGGTAAAAACCGGTTTTCGTATGGGACAGCTTTGCAAACCGTGCAATCCGTGCACCGCGCAAGGGCTTTGCAAGACTCAGAGAATACCCCTATTATCACTTTTTCGGCACCTGCAATACAAACACAAAAATTCTAAATAGTTAATTAATAACACCTATTCTTTTGAACACATTTCAAGAATGGTTGTATATTTTTTGTTAACGTAGTGCTTAATTTGCTATTCAAAGATGGCTTGAGAAATTGGTGAATCAAGAAGAAACCACGTTTTCTCACTGCAAATTCACAGCTGTCAACTCATTGTTCTTCGCCATATTCTTTGTTTACCCGTTGCCACAAATGTCATTCTGCGGGAATGCGCAATCTTGTATTCTATCGTTCTTGGGGGTGTACCAATAATAAGAATATACAACAAAATGAGGAGAGTCGTTAGAACTTGTAAAGATAGCGGTGGCTGAAATAAAAAGTGTTACAGTTTTGCTCGTCACTGTATGTATGCATGAACATTTGATTGCTTCGAGCGAGCTCATAAAATTCCAAGGCATTTTTCGCAATATTTTTAGGCTTTACAATTGCTTATACGTATGTACATATGTACATACATATGTATAAATGTACATATGAACTAACATTTGAACTACTACAACTACATACATACATATGTACATATGAATGTACTATATCGAGCCCTAACCGCCAAAATAACGTAAGCGACATTTTTTTCAAAATTTTCTTTTTGATGCAGAAATATTCCTAGAGCATCTAGATACATTTCTGCATCAAAAAGAAAATTTTGAAAAAAAATGTCGCTTACGTTATTTTGGCGGTTAGGGCTCGATATGCTCATTTTATTAATTATGCACTGAAGATAAAGTAATACAAAATCAGTACAATTTTGAGCTACACAGTAACACGCATTTTGAAAAGGCTAATTCTATAAAAAAATTTCTATGTTTTTAGCTTAGCAGTTTATATCCGTTTCTGATCGGACCGCCAGCGCTGTAAGTGGGTTGCCTTGAATACAAGTTTATTTTCGATGCATTTATTTTTTTTTTGTAATTTTCGTTTATTTTAGAGACAGTGCGTAATCGTACTACATTGTACAATATTTTGCTCGAATATATTATATCTATTCGTGTCTAAAGCGTTAATGATCTTCAAAACGCGAAAGCAAAACTAACAGAATGCTGATCCAACAACAAAGAAATTTGCAAAAGGTGACTGTTTAGGCGTTTCGTTTTGCTGTTTCAATGCGATTCTGCTGTTTGTTTTCAATTGTCTCGCAGCTGACCTAATTAATTGCATAATGGGCATCGATGCTGCGCCGCAGCAAGAAAAAATTTACATGCATATGTACTAAAGGAAAAGAAGTGAAGATATTGAGCGCTGTATACATAAAAAAAGAACTCAAACAAATTATGTTCCGAAAAAAAGGAACATAAATCGGCAGTACCATGCTGTTAAACTTCCACAAAAAGGATGTTCCTTCACAAGTATTTTTTGAGTGTTTTTGGAAGTTTTCGCTTAATGTTATATAATGTTAATGTTAGAGATGGCTCTTATGTTAAATAACAAACGATGGGGAAACAATGTGGGCGCTCCGAATGTGGAGCCAAAGCAATCCAGCCAGCAAAATCATCGTAAACGAACGCGAAACTGAATATTTTCTCGATTTTAATTCCTATTTACATTTGCCAGCAGTGTAAACTTTGAGAAAAAAGTTAATTAGGCACGCAGGTCTTCGTCAGTTAATTTATTCCATATCTTATGTAACCATAGGTTAATTTTCTCCACTTTGAGTCCCTTGTACTCCCCCTTTTGTTCAACATAAAGCCTCTTACTCAAAAATCGAATAGACTCGGAACTGGTGACTAGGACGGCCATTCATTCGACCAACCCTTTACAGTTTTTCTTTATTTTTTCTCTTTTTTTTTATACAAAGCCTAAGAAAAAATACACTTGAAAAAGACTTTCGTGCCAAATGAGCTTTTCTCTCAAAGTTTACAATGCTGGCAAATGTAAATAAGGATTAAAATTTAAAAACTAATTAATGCAAAATATTGTGGTTCAAGAAAAATTTCGAACAAAATAAAAATTTTTTCTTGTGCTTACAAATTACTACAAGCCTCTTTCTTTAATTTTGTTTTATCGTTTACGAGCCTTTCGCTAACTTTTCGCCGATCGAGAATCCCTCGTGAAACATAATGTTCGTAAAATGTACGTTTTCTTCTTTCCATACGCATACATTTGTTTGTATAACTTTTTAACGCGTTTGTTGAAATTCACAAAGTAGAGTTTTGGAAATAGATCACTTGTTACTTCACATGTATGAGCACCTGGTATTGGGAAACGTAAATATCGATTTGACAATAAAAACTGGTCTTAAAGAGAGGTCGCGGGATGGACACAATTTTTTGGTTATTTAAAAAATGTATATAATATGTATATATGTATATATTATTTTATTTAAAAGAAAAAGTAAACTCGATTTTTAAGTAATAGAAAACTTCTTTCTGTGAATGCAAACAGAATGAAGATCAGCAAAACGTATGTAACTTGGAAGTTAACGCTAAGAAAATTGATAGCAGCCGGTTTTACCAGCAATTTAAATGGAAAATGACTTTTTATTTTCCGTAAATTTCCATATATATTCAAAAAATTAAAATCATTTTTCATTTAAATTGCTTTCGTGAAATTGCCTGTAAAAGTTATTTTGTTAGCGTTAACGCGCATTACCAGCGTTAACTTGGAAGGTTTAGAAAATACCATTGTCGAATACACAGCATACAGCGGGATAAGAAACCCGTTTTCAGGTGACCCGAAAAGTAAACCTACTGAGATGACAAATTAAGCTTTTCAAAACCTTCTGGACATCAGTGAAGACAGCACTTTGAATATTAAATACTACGAAGAGATCCAAGTGAGTTCTGGATGCAAGTGTATGCAGAAAACACTGCTGTTGGCAATATTGCATTAAAAATACTAGTGACTTTTACTTTTACAAGTAATTTTTAAGCAAAAAACAGAACCGACTTCAACTCTTATATACAAATTTAAGATTATCGATAATCTCTTCATGATCCAATGATCGGATTTTAACCAAATTAGAATGGGACCACCTGTGAGGTAACTCCTTTCCTTTAAAAAAAGAATTATAGTTATCGGTTAACGTGGTTGTATGCGGTGGCATACAAAAAAAAATAATAATAAAATATTCCGACGAATTGATAACCTTATCCTCTTTGTGAAGTCAGTTAAAAACAAATACACCAGCAAGCTTTCAGCGCCAAATGATTTCAGGGTAAAATTTTCAAAGCTCCCAATAAACTTAAAGGAAATAATGAAACGCTAAAGGAGCATAATGTTTGCACTGTGTTTTCTTGTTTTCGTAGACATTAAGGGCCGTTTGCACCATGTCTAGTTAACGCTAACTGGAGGTACATCCTTCAGTTAAGCACATCCATTGCTTTATCGATCACATGTTATATGATGGGTGTCGATAACGTCGATAAAGATGTTTAACTGGGAGTTAAAATTAACTAGACATGGTGCAAACGGCCCTTAAAGAGTAGGGGCCGCGAAATTTTTTTAGCAACACAAGGGTGCCGCGGTGAAAAAAGTTTGGGAACCCCTGCCTTAATGTACATACATATGTATGTATGTATACATGTATATATGCAGATTTCTTTTATTTCTTGCGACGTTTTTATTTTAAACAAACATATTTTATTACACTGCCCAAGAATTGTCAAAACGTGTTAGAAGCCGAATTTAATTTTTATTGAATTTTTTTTTTAGAAAAATTTGTTTTATCTCACAATACTTCCATAAACTACATATGTATGTACTTATGGATGTACATATCGCATGTTTAATAATTTAGATAAGTTTTGGAGATTTCATCATAAAATTAATAAGCTTGATAAGGGGAATATGTTCAGCCTTACAGATGACTAAACTTCCCATAAATCGCAAAGGTATGTGTCATTCCATCTGTCTTTTAGTTTACCAATTGTATGAATTGATTACACTTTGATTGCGTTTTCCGACAAAATTGAAATTTAGAAATAATTCTATATATTATGCGATATGTACTTATCGCTAATTTACTAAAAGACCGCCGTATCTCAAAATATGGGATTTTTCAAGAGATTGCGTTAAGAGAAAAGATTTTAGCACGTTATTTTTACACAATGACGGTATTCTACCAAATTAGCGGTATTTGGCACTTGCATGCGTATTTTAGTACCCGAAGTAATTTTTTGTCCAATTCATCAAATCTGAATAAAAACTTTTTGAAAAGCGAAATCATTTATTACATCATGGGTATCTCAATCGAGATTAAGAAAGATAATTGAATGAATGAATTGAATTGAATCAAAGCAATTAGGTAATTGAAATAGGTACGTATCACAGTAGCTTTGTTGTTTGTTTGCTTTCCAGGCTTTCGGTAATTAGAGAATAAAAATAAGTTAATCTCTCACAAGTGTCAAAAATTTATCAAAACGTGCTAAAACTGCCCAGAGCGTGAGGAACGCAAAAAACCACACCCGGAATTAACAAATCAGCTGAAAAACAATGATTTTATGTGTATTTATCTTATACGGCGAATAAAATTAGCAAATACCCACACTTTTTGAAACTTTAGTGGTATTTTCCACTTTTATATATTACAAAATTTGCTTTCGGATGTAAACAAACAACAGCTGCTGTGACAATTTGAATTTGCACATTTGTGCACCAGTTTCGGGCACGAAGAAGAAGGTATTCACGATCCAAAAGTGGAACGTATTCGTTCTCTATTACGCATTTTTCTAGCGCGAGGATCGTTTTCGGGGCTGTTTAGGGCACCCGCGGGCTCGTGTGGAACAAACCTAGTATGGGTATTTTACGAAAGAGGTTTAAAAAGGGGTTTGTTTGAAAACAATTTGGAAGTAGTGGTCACCTGCTTGAAAAGTCGAATTTAATTAATTTATCACAAGTTATATGAAATTATAAGAGTGTTAAGAAATCTGTAGTTTGAATATTTAAAATACATAGAGGTGTTTGAAGAACCTTACCACCTGTTTAGAAGGTAAACTCAAATTACTTAATAAACGAAATAACCTATATTAAGAAGGTTGCCAGGTGTTTAAAAAATCAAATTCAATTTAATTCATCAATTCATTTAAATATGTATTGTAAAGTCAGACGAAAGAGATTTAAAACGATTTAAGGTTGAAAATGGTTTTGAGGAGTGTTGCCACCTATTTTAAATGTCGAATTTAGTTTACTTATACACAAGCTAAACGAAATATGAAAATATGATTTAAGAAAACTTGAGTTTGAAAAAAATTTTGATTAGGGTTGCCACCTATTCGAAAAGTATTGGATCTACAAATATTTTTATGAGTTAGACTTTCTCTAGCAACACAGGGTGATTTTAAATTTGGTGAAATGAAAACCATGCGGGACCATACTTCACTTAGAAAGGACTGGGCTGAGGCTTTGAACATGGTTCCCAACTGTTTAAAAACGTATTTAAATGACAGTTTGGAGGTTTAATGCTGTGCAGGTTTACAAGTTTTATTTAAATTTTTACCTTAAATAAATACTTTCATAACTGATCATCTTCAACATGTGTCACATATTTGTGCATGCTACATACATGCGTACATACATACAAATGTATGCATTTATATGCAGCTACCCAGCAACAGCTTTAGACTTTTTGGGAAGTACTTATTTTTGTATCCAATACAAGTCGCCTCAAGACAATTTTCGCTCATCCATTGCACTACGTGTAATGCAACGGCAAGAGATTTAACATTTATTCGATTACCTCCAATGACATGCACATGTTAAAATAATGCATTCTGCAAACGAAAAGGAAAGCGGTTACTCTCGAAAAGTGCTTCCCCAATCGGGGGTAACCGCTTACCTTTTCGTTTACAGAATGCATTATTTTAACATGTGCATGTCATTCGAGGTAATCGAATAAATGTAAAATTTCTTGCCTTTGCATTACACGTAATGTAATGGATAAGCGAAAATTATCTTGAGGCGACTGGTATTGCGTTACTCTATTGATACCAAAATAAGTGCTTCCCAAAAAATGAAAAGTTTTTGCTGGGTATGTTTGTACGCACACCAGCTATTTATGTGTTTATTCTAAGGCCAAGGTTACGCGACTTAATGTCTAGTGCGGCATTTGAGGCCATTGATATCGCCACAAATAGGAAAAGCGATTAGATGTACGCTTTCTTTGTTGTTATTGCAGTTATTTTATTGTGTTTTTAGGAGAGAATTTGTTGTGTGTAATTTGTACATACATATGTAGTTATGTACATTAGGGCGTCCCTTATTTTTTATTTTGAAAAAATTTCAAGTCTCACCCTCCAAAAAGTTGAGGTTTCCTACAAAGAGAGCTGCCCTTAAATTGTGAATAGTGATTCATATCCAGTAATATCGTGTATAAAACCCTTTTTTTAATTTCCATTCACTAAATTAGGTAAATTTATTTATTTAACTAGCCTGTAAGATTTTTGTTCAATAATCTTTATTTAAAATTTTATTTGTACAGTTGGGATGCAATGACCGATGCTCGTTAACACGTTTCAATACGTATGTATGCCCTCTAATTCTCGTCTTTTGTTATAAGGCCGTGATTATCTTGCATTAATTTCGCCGCTCTTTCGGCACTAAATACTTTGAATTGTTTTATGAGATAATTTCCCCTAATGAAAGACCCTTCCCTTTCCCATTTATTTGGATCACATTTCAGAAAATACTCACGTATATCTTACGAACCAATTAAACCATCGTGACATGAAATACGTAAACTGAAAGCCAACGAAATTCTTCATAAACCCCACATACATACATTACTGACTGAGAGTTTCTGAGAAATTCAAGCTTTTTTGTTTTTTAAAGAAAAAATAAAAAAAATAAACTCTATGAGGTGAACAATTCAAAAAATTACAGTTTCTGTATAAATATTTGTTATTCGTGTTAAAGCCTGGTGTCTTACAAAAAAATCAAGGTACTAGTGAAGAAAATCTATGGATAAATAAAACAGGAATGAGTGGCGAAAGAAAATGTGCACGACATCTTTTTATGAAAAATGAGCAAGACAGAGAGGTTCTTTCCAGCCTAGTTTTCATACAAACAATATTTGCACGTTTTCATTTGACCACTCATTAATTCTTATTTATCCATCGATTTTTTTTCATTAATAGATTGATTTTTTTGTAATAGAACAGGCTTTAACACAAATGCAAAAAATTTACACAGAATCTGTTATTTTTTAAATTATTCTATTGTTAAATTTTGATTTGTTTAAAAACAAAAAATATGAAATGATTGATTAATTTCTCAGAAACTCTTAGTCCGACCGGAAAATTGATTTATATACGGTTCATGAAAAATTTCCTTGGCTTTCATTTGAGGTATTTCGTATTACGATTGGTTAATTAAGTCGTAAGATATGTGTAATTATTTTCAGCACTGAAGATCGATCCAGCTTTTCTGAAGTGTTGCCGCCACGTCATGAAAAAATGTATCGTAAAAAAACACAAAATGGATCAAATGTATTTCAAAATTTTTGTTAAAAAAATGCTATTTGGTTTTCTATCACTGCTTTTTATTATTGTCAATAACCGAAAAATCATGTAAATCACATTCATACACAAATATGTGGATGTACATGAAGGAAAATATCTTACAATCTATCAAAATAGAGATTATTGTTTTTAATCTTGCATAAAGACGAAGAAAAATATTATGTATAGATTTCACAGAAACTCGAATACAAATATATGTACTTAAAACTATTAGCTGTCGATCATTTACGGTAATTATCAAATAATGTGATACACTCCACGTTAAACTCGTTGTACTCTGAAACGACCTTCAGTGTCGACTTCATTTTGATTTTGAATACGCCCCCTCAACACTTTTCAATGAAAGTCTATTTTTCTTTTCATGAGCTATGTACGAGGCTAGTACAGTAGATTAAAAATGAATGCAGTCAGCTCATTACACAAAAACCAACAAATCAATATACACGAAACACACGAAAAAATCAATATATTCACAAAACTAGGAGCAAAATATAGTATAACTGCGTGTTTAATTTTTCTCTCTGACGTCAGGATTTGTTTAAAGGACTTTAAAATTTCCAGGATATGATTGAATAAAAAAATTATTTAAAAGATTTGATGCATTGTAGAGTAACAATATGGGTATCAGTTAAAAGGAAAAATTCTGTAGAATTACACCCAAATTCATAAAAAATAAAGAAAACTTGAACTGCTTTATACATCGAAAATTTGTATGAAAATGTCACTTTATAGAGCTCTATAAATCTATTTTATTTTTTATGAATAAGGCCATTAGAATAAAAATAATAATTTTTTGTTGCACCAGTACAAATAAATGTTGAAAATGTCCTTTTAAAATTTTATCCTTGAATATCCTTGGAAATTTTCAATATTTATTTTTGAAAAAAATATATGTCAAGGACTAATATGTAAACTACCATATCCATATATTTCGTCCTTCTAACTTCATTAGTTTTAGATAAAAAAATTTTACACTTCTCTTTATAATCAACAATTTTTATTGAGCTCGAGGCCGTTTTTAATGAAGAACTTATTGTGAAAAAGCAACAATAATTTGAAAAAATGGTAGAAGTGATAGCTATTTCGGAAATCTTTATAAGATATTGATAGTTACAGTATACATAAATGAAGATAGTAAAATCATTACACTGTACAGCACTCTGCTTTGTATTGGACCACACCAATTTTTTTTAAGAGATTGAGTCATAGGTAAAAAAGTAATTTCTCCGTTTTTGAAGTTAGCCTTCGAAGTTCGAAATAGGATCTTTGGTAAAAAATTATTTTTTATTATTATATGTAAATAACCAAAAAGTAAAACTACAGTCGTAGACCGCCCTTTTCTCTTATTTAAATGGTTTATAAATTTTTTTGTGCAAACTTATATTACAAGTGCTAAAAGGGGCCAAAGGTCAGGTCTTCGAAAAATTAAAAACCTTATATTTTAAAAAAATTTTGAACTGATTTTTAAAAAGTTGTAAAAGTGATTGGACCCCCTTCTTCTCTTCTGATATGCCTATTTGTATACTTTGTATGTAGAAATTTGAGAAAAAACATTTAAAAGGAAAAAATACCTTTTTTATAGAACAAATATTTTAAACAAACACCTTTTTTATAGAACAAATATTTTAAACAAACAAATTACTAAGCGATTTTTAAAAAAATTATATCGTTGTTAACGCAATCAAATGTTCTTTTTTCTGATATGCGTATTTGTATTCTTCGTATATAAAAATTTTAGAAGAAACACTTAAAAAGGAAATGAATACCTTTTTTTATAAAAAAAAAAAAATTAACAAAGAAATCAATAACCGATTTTTAAGAATTTGGTATCGTTGTAAAGGCGATTCATCCCCCTTTTTTCTGATGTGCGTATTTGTATACTTCGCATATAAAAATTTGAGAAAAAACACTTATGTAAAAGCAAAAAATATCTTTTTTTTATAAATATATAAAAAAATATTTTAAACAAAAAAATTACTAACCGATTTTTAAAAAAATTGGTATCGTTGTAAAGGCTACCAGAAAACTTATACTTTCCTAACCCCAAAAATTTAGTTTTATATACACAAATAAAAAATACAATTAAAAACATTTTTCCCCTCTGTATAAACTCCTGCGCCCTAGATGAAAGGCTGGCTACGCCCTTGTATACAAAACAATTAAAGTATTTGAACCGTAGGTATATCATACGGTCAGTTTGTTTTTTAGAGCGCATACATGGTTACATAATAATGATTCCAGTATCTTCATTTATATATATTGTAACTATCAATGTTTTATAAAGAGAAGTGTACATCTTTTTTATCTAAAACTAATAAAGTTAGAAGGACGAAATTCGAGGATGTGGTAGTTAACATATCAGTCCTTGACATATTTCCAACGATATTCAAGGATAAAGTTTTAAAAGGACATTTTCAACATTTATTCGTCCTGGTGCACCCAAAAATTAAAATTTTTTTTATATTCTACAGAATTTTTCCTTTTAAGTGAAACCCATATTGTTATTCGACAATGCAACGCATCTTTCGAATAATTTTTTTATTCAATCATATTCTAGAAATTCCAAAGTCCTTTTAAAAAAATCCTGACGTCAAAGAGAAAAACTAAAAACGCAGTTTTACTATATTTGGCCCCCAGTTTTGTGAACATATTAGGGGTATTCTCCAAATCTTGCAAAGCCATTGCACGTAGCACGGATTGCACGGATTGCATAAATTGCAAACACACAACAAGAAAATTCATGGGAAACAACATTTCCTATCGCTGCAAAATATGCAACGTCGAAACCCATGTATATATTTTGCAAAATAGCATAGCAAGATAATAGCGACCCTGTGCTAGTTGTTTTGTTGTTGGAATTGCTACATATTTCTCTCATTCCTCTCATCTCGCTCACTTAATTTTTTTTTGCTGTCTCTTGTTATTGTATTTGATACATAATTTCGCTCTTCGAAATTTGGAATAGTATTTTTGCATTTCGTGCAATCCGTGCATCGTGCAAGACTTCGAGAATACCCCTATTGATTTTTTCGCGTGTTAAATTGACTGTCGCACGGTGTTATAGATTGTTCGTTTAAAGCATTATTCCTTAAGTTTGTTAGACCCCAAAACGCTTCAATATCACTTCGCTTCAAAAGCTCCCACTGCCTATATACATATACATACATATATTTTCTCTTCGTCATGTCGTCGCTACCATGTCAAACTATCGAATGTGCAAAAATGCTTTTTCATTAACGATACCTTGCACATGCTTTTAGAATGATACGTAAATTGGCAAATCGTCGAATTTCTAGTCTTCTTAGAAGCAGAGGTTACTGGTGTCGAATCCCACACTTTTTCCTAATGACAACAGCATTTTTTACAACAGTTCCTGTGCTCTCCTGAAAAGTAACGATTTTCACATTCCATAGTTTGACATGGTAGCGACGATGTATCAGAAATTTAGGTATCTCGCGAAATGAGCAAAAAACAAAGTATCTTCCCGAAATTTGCACAGAAACGTATCACTTTTGAAGTATATGGATCAAAACCACAACACTGAATGTGATCCAAATAAATGGGAAAGGGAAGGGTCTTCCACATAAAACAATTAATGGTAGTACTGAAAGAGCGTTGAATTTAATGGAAGATTATTATAGCATTATAACTAAAGGCGAGAGTCTGAGGGCATACATGCGTATTGGAACGTGTTCACGAGCATCGTTAACTATATCATAACTGTACAAAGAAAAAGAATTTTATATAAAGACTATTGAACCAAAACATTGCAGGCTAGTTAAATAAATAAATTTACCTAATTCGCCACGCCCAAAATTCATATTTTTACTGAAATATTTTGGTCCAACATTTTCACCAACAATTCACGTTCACGATTTCCAGTGATACACTTAGAGCGCGCTTACCAACGAACGTGTACATAGCGTAGCGTAGAAGTACGTAGAAAGATATCAAGTATGCTGTTGATAGAAAGAGAGAGAAGCAACGTGTACGTCACGGTCCTGCGGAGGTGAGTTTTTGTTAACAGGTAGATCCCATAAGATAGATAGTGTCTAATTCAGATATCTGGCAACACCGGTTTTTTTAATTTTTTTTACAGACCTTCTACAGACAGAGAGAAACAAAATGAAATAAAAATGAAGCAAAGCCTTTGAGCCGTTCTTGAGTTATGCGATAGCAAACGAACAGCAATTCATTTTTATATGTAAAGATTTTTTTTCGAGTGGTGGCAACACTATTCAAATTTTTTGTTTTATTAAATTTTTTTATGCATTCTCAGTAATGTACATTATTGCGGCTTATGTTAATTTAATTTTTTTTTTATTTGAAATATGTGGCATCACCGGATTTCCCATTTTTTCTTTACATTCATGTTGCAGATGGAAAGACATAAAACGATATAAAAGCGAAGCAAATCCCTTGAGCCGTTCTTGAGTTATGCGAGAACACACGAAAGCAATCCATTTTTACATATACATTTTTTTCGGAATGGTGGTAACCCTACGGAAATTTGTTTCTGAATTAATTTTTTTATGCATTCTCAGTGAAATAGCATTATTGCGGCTCATTTACACCCAGAAAAAGGTTTAGTTATAATAACCAAGATTTGGTTATAGTGATCAAGTGGCATAGTTGGATATGGCGAAATAAATATATAGTTCACGAAAGTCTGCAATTTACTTAAGACTTCTAGTTGGGACAAATGTATATTTGTTAATAATTACAAAACGACTCCCTTGATTGGACAATATTGTTAGTTGAATAAAATCATTGTTGAGCAAATATAAACAATGCTTTGGTTGATACAAGTTTTTAATTAATTTTGTGAACTTGCCGTAGACTTGAATTAGCTAACCGTTTATTATTGGGAAAAAAGTTTCAGTTTGACACAAATAAAAATTTACTCGATGTTTGTTGTGTTTACTTTCTTCTTTTATTTGCATATATTAAGCATAAAAATACGTACATATTTACATAAGTTAGTTACTAAAGTAAATAATACATATGTGTATGGTGGTAAGAATTTCCTAAAAAAGAACGATGAAACAAGAACAGTCGTGCGAAAACCCAGGTCAATATCTGCTGGAAGTATACTGCCTTGCTTTTTCCTTAGCTAAATAGACACTTTCAAATTATAATTCACATGAATTATATATCCACTGAAAAACCCCGGTTGGCATCAAACTTTATATTTTTAATTAAACTTTAAACTATGCGCGCACCGAAACAACCCGCGATGATAGCAAAACTGAAACTGTGACAAACAAGTATGGGCATGTCATAGCACACATGGCGCAGCGATCGACATGCCATAGCTTACTGAGCGCTCTGGGACCACATGCGTGTTTCACCCATATACGAACAGCGGTAGCGGAGCAATGATTTCCACGCACAATGCAATGGTCGGCATACTAGCGCATTCAAACGATTCAATAAGTGGGACTGTGTGCATTGCTCAGCTGGCGCTCTTCGTATGTGCTCAGAGAGCGCTCAGCATTCTTTAGGGGTGGCTCACAAGCATGAATATGTTCCACTCTCAAACCAAATCGTGGTTGCTTCAACTAAGATTTGGTAACTATGACTAAACCACGTGTTGAAAGAAAGCTTATCTGCATCAGCAGAGCTTAATAACATCCTTTTATGAACCATACGTTAAGTTGAATGGAATTTGTAGAAATATGCTTCAAAGAAATATTTATTAGTATTAACCAAACCCTTCAACTAAATTAACGATTTGTTACAACCTAGATGAATATTAGAAGCTTTAATATATTTAGTTATAATAACCAATCGATGGTAATAGTTCCCAATCCTTGGTAACAGTTCCCAAATATTGTCAAAATTCGGGAACTAAATATCTTTAGTTGTCGAAACTAATCCTTTTTCTCAGTGTATAATTAATTTTTTTTTCTGATATTGCAGATATCTGGCAACATCATTTTTCCAATTTTCTCCTTACAAACCTTCTACAGACAGAAAACCACAAAACTAAATAAAAACGAAGCTAATCCGTTGAGCCGTTCTTGAGTTATGCGAGAACACATGAAAGCAATCCATTTTTATATAAAAAAAAAAAAAATTTCGAACGGTGGCAACCCTATCATAATTTTTTCTTATGTTTAAAAAAAAAACAAATATGTATGTACAGTTCATGGAGTAATAATGTAGGCAATTATGTATGTAGAGTCGTTTATGTTGCCACAAGGAGGAACTAACATTGCTGTTAGCACTTGCATTTGTATATCGTCACCTGAAATGCAAAAAGACGTAACAAACGTCATCGTTGAAATGCAAAAAGTCTTAACTAATAAAAAATTCAAAATTCAAAATTCTATTAACATGATGGATTACATCGAATTACAACACCCCACATCATTTTATGAAAAAAAATTAAAATATTTGACACGACTTTTTCCATTTTATTTACGATGTGGTAACGTTTTTTGCATTTCAGGTGACGATATGCATATTTATATACG
>NW_023458561.1:12740083-12741970 GCF_013731165.1 Rhagoletis pomonella | reverse complement strand
TACAAGCCTCTTTCTATTATATTTTTTTGTTTTATCGTTTACGAGCTTTTCTCTAACTTTTTGGCGATACGAGAATCCCTCGTAAAACATAGTGTTCGTAAAATGTACGTTTTCTTGCTGGCTGGGAGGCAGTCTGACGTTTGCCAGCAATATAATTTTAAAATTCGAACTCAAGCTCACACACACATTCTCATTTTTGATCTCAAACAACAACAATAGTGAACAATTTAATTTTTTTTGCAAACGTCAGAGAAAAATCATAGCCTACGAATTGAGAGAATGATTTTACCTTCTAATGTTTTTATCATGCCCGATACCATGTAAAAAAAAGAGCCACATTAGAATTTCTGGTAGACTTGCTGCCCACAATAAATTTCACATAATTGTTATATTCGATTTTTTTGTTAAGCAACATACATATGTACTTATGTTTTAACCCATGACAATGCTTTAAAGGTTCAGTATCAACGTATTAATTTAGCAGTCTCTTTTCCTATCCAGAATTCGTACCGAAGGAAACACTTCATTTCCCAACACTGATGTGAACCCCTTCGCTGCAAACTAGAATCAAATAGAGCATATCAACAGTTTGCAGCACACCACCGACGCGACGCAGCAACCGTTATCTCGACAGCCGGAAATAAACACACAGAATTTCAAGTTCACCTGACAATCATCAGCAATGTCGTTTACGAGCGTCGAAAAGTGCATAGCTCTACACTCTCAGCAAGCTTCATGGAAAACCGGAACTGAAATTGCATTATTTTCAAAGCACTAACCGATCATACAAAAACGATGCTAGATAGCTGTTGTAATATATATTTATTCACCTAAGTATGTACATACATATGGGTATATGCATATTCCTCACCACATTCTGCTTGCTGTATGCATACCCATCGGCCGTGTACAGGGGAGGGGTTGGACGTAAAATGCATGCAAAGAGAAATGGCGCACACTTCTTACGGGCAGAGCAGTTGACCCTCATCGTATTTCTATTTTTACATCAAACGCATGATGTTCTTGAAAGTGTTTGATTCAATTTTCATTTCACATTCGTACATATGTATGTATTATGTTTGTGTACAGATGCATATCACTCATTTTCTGCCAGAGTGACATACTCAAAAAACATTTTTTTAGTTAAGTTCTGCTAAGCCCGGACAGACGTTGTCCTGCTACACACCGATACATAGGCATAGGTGTGAAGATGAAGTCGCATTTTAAAATTTGCATGCAATTAAGGTTACTAACAAATTTGTATTTTAACTCTTCAATAAGTTCATAATAAGCTTTATGCAATATAAATTCACACAATTGTTACAATAACACGTAATTTTTAAGCAAAATAAAACAACACAATTGTTACAATAACACGTAAATTTTAAGCAAAAAACACAACCGACTTCAATTCTCATATAAAAATTTAGAAGTACCGTTAAAAAATCTTCCGATGAATTGATAATAATAATAATAGATTGGCGCTTACACATATGTATGTTAGTGTTTGGCGGAGCTTCTCCTCCTGATAATCTCCCCTTTTTTCGAAGTCGGTTAAAAAGAAAAAAATTAACGAGATAAATTATTGTAAATTTTTAGTAGCTATATTTCAACATTTCTAATAAAATTTACATTAAATAATCTCAGCCCCAGAAAGGCCTTTAGAAGATATACGTATTTGCAATTAAATAAATTTTAATTATTTTAAAAACTGCTCTGCGATCACCAAATTCAAATTGATAAAAAACGCTTAAAATCGCCAATCTGGGAAAACTGCGAAATTACTTTTCTGTGTATATATATACAATCCAGACCTTCAGAAAAACTTGGTTTCATCAATTCCCCAGAAAAAAAAATTGAAAATGTCGTACAACGTTAGCATTGGCA
>NW_023458561.1:12736691-12739983 GCF_013731165.1 Rhagoletis pomonella | reverse complement strand
AATCTGCCTACAAAAATGATATTGTCCGATTCAGTTGGAACAAAAATGCTTCAAACAAGTAAGACTTTCTCTGTATATGACCGACATATATACATCTTTCACTTAGATCAGTATTAAAAGCTCTATTGGCTCCTACATTCGGGTTTTGATAGGCGAGTCTCCCCTGAACCGGTTTTTCCATATTTTTGGTCTATGTTCGCTTTTATTCGAAACCTAAATGTTTCTGTACCGAGTATCGAGAGTATTGGATACTTAAAAGTATTGACTCAGCACACTGCTGTCATCTCGACTGTGACGTCAGCAAAACAGATGATTCTGTCAAATTCACTGAGAGCCGATTAGCGGTATTGTCATCGGCGCCACCTTCTGTATTCTCTCCACCGTGATTAAAGACGCTTTCCCTATGGCTGCGTTTCTTTATACATTCCGGATAATCCCATTTCACAGCCGGAATAAACAGAATGCGTTTGAAATATACGTTAACATATCATCAGGAACGTTCTAAAGAATAAGTAAACAAAAAAGTTTATTCATAACGTTCAGAATGAATAAATAAATGCAGCCTATATGTTTGGTTAGACTTTTCATAAGTAAAAATATTTTGTGAATATTACTTTTTCTTTATGAATTATATCACATTTTTTGTTATGTGTTTTTTTTGGAATAAACAAAGTTCTTTTTCCTTCAGTCAGTAAACTATTTTTGTAACAAATAGTATAAATAAGCAATGGGAAATAAGACAAAATGTTTTATTTTCAACCTTTGTTGGAAATAAAGAAAACCTCAGATTTTGGTATTATTTCCCATTTAAAAGTGAAATAAAGTGAATTTTGCGTTGTTTGCGTTTGTGTTATCTTTTAATTAATGGCCAACTTCCTTCTGTTAATGGTAATGTCAATTCCAACCTTTATGTTATAATTTGTTAAAAACATTCCCATATGATTAGCATGTGTTATGAAATAGTTTTTTCGGATTTTCTGACGAACGTGTAATTTTGAGTTATGTCACCTTTAAAGATCGTATATACGCATGGTGGAATAATACAAGGTGTTGGATATTGACAGCGTTCTCGCTCTAATCTGCCATCTTGGCTCCCTTAGCAAAATCGGTGTTTCCCTCTTGAAAAAACTACATTTTACCGCCTTTAAAAAAACTAAACTACCTCATTCCCTTTTCCAAAACTGATTTGCAATCACTGAACAATTCTTTGACATTTACTTTATTCTTATTCGATGACAAAATTAAATTAAAAATTAAAATCATTAATTCGACAAAAAACATTGGCTTTGTGTATTCTCCAAAGGCCTAAAATCAGCCAAATACCCTATGTGGGTCGGCTTAATCAGTAAAACGTGACAGTAGTTGACTTTTGAGGTTAATATATCGGTCTTGAGCTGGTACGGCTTTTAAAACATCCGCAGCTTCCTTTAAAGCATCGCTGCTAATTGCTGAGAGGACCAGATTATATTTCCGGACATAAGATGTGGTCTTGTACGACTGAAGGTGGCCTCAATTTGTAGAAACCATTTGTTTGGCATCTCAGTTCAGAACGGTCGCAGCTTGCATTGCGATACAAGCTCCACATCTTTAGTTGGCATTTTGTTCGATGAAATATTTTCCCCATCCGTCGATGCGCCCTTTTGTCGACTCCGTCATGTTGTAACGACTCGGGGTCACCACTAATTTTTTGATGGCGAAATTTTTGTAAGTTATATCAATCATCTTATAGTATTTTCGGGTAAAAATTAGACCCCAAAGCGGTTTTGGAAGTTTGACTATAATTATAGGACATTGTGTTTAATAAACTAAATTACCATTTATTGCATAAGTGCTACGTAATATATACTACTTTCGCAAATTTAGCTTATCATAATATACCGTTTGTTACTATTTATATGCAAAATTTGATATGAAAGAGTACCAAATTTCGTACTACTTCGCAAAGCGTGCTTCTTTTCTTCCCGTTTCTCTCGTTCTTCCATATTACAACCTTTTGTAAGGGAGCCGTCGACATGAGCTGTCACTACGTACAACACCTTGTATAATTCCACCATGGTGAGAAACTTGCTTAAAAATCGAATTTTTTGTTGTGATTCATTGACGTTTTTGTGGAAAAATTAACAAAATTTTTAAGTTAAATGAAGAAATCACTTAAAATCTGTGAAATCTTGCAATATTTTTTAGCAAAAAGCGCAGTCGGACAGTAAATGTTGGATAGGCGCAGCACCGAACAATTGAAATTTCAATACATACAAACGGCAAATAAAAGGTGAAGAGAAAGAATTAAATTAATATTAAGAGGTTTGGGGAAGGAGGCAATCATACCAGGTGGGGACACATGTTTAAATACCAAGTAGATAAAACAAAAAAGAAAAGTACTACAAATAGTTTAAAAGGTATATATTAATAGCGGTAACGGCGAATTATTAATCTAAACCAGTAAAATTGTTGACTGAAGTACATATAGGGCCAGGAGAAACCTTAAACTGTCCGGAAAAGTTAATTAGTAACGGGGCTGAAAAAATTGAACAATACAAGCAAACAAAATCCAAAGATCATCATTGTAGCTAGAAGCACTGAATTCATCATAGTATTGACATTAATTTGACTTTTGCCTTGTGGAATTGACGCAGAACAAATTCACACTTGAGCGCAATTGGAATCCATAGCAATAGCTAAATTGGACAATGAACGAAACAGCAGCAGCTACTTCCTCCTCGTCGACGTCGTCGGCAGCGGCGGTTGCAGATAGTGCCAGTGCAGCAGCAACCACTAAAACTGCAAATGCTGTTGGAGCATCAGTGGCTGGGGCGGGTAATGCAGCGGCAGCAACTACCTCTACAACAACAGCAGCAAAATCAACAAGTGTGAAGCTTCTAATTAAAGCATCAAATCAACAATATGATGATCAAGTTCTCGAAATTGACTTGCTATGGACGGTAAAACGGCTAAAAGCACACTTAGCACTGGTGTACCCTAATAAACCGGTAAGTATTGATTGTGTTTTTAACGAAAAATTCCAAATCACTCAACATTAAAATGATAATTAAATGATAATGTATGCATTTGTCCTATCAATATTTATGTGCATTTTTTTGCAAATATTGTTTGAAGGTATCGTTTAATTGTAATTAGTAGTCTTATCCCCATAATTATTAGTACCTATGTATAAATTCTATATAGCCAACACTAGAGCGGACTGCGACTCTCGTTCGGAAGGGCGGTAGGACGGCAACCGTTTGGGTTTGTAATAGTAGAAGAAATGCACTGTTTAGCTTTGCAAAAAAAAAAA
>NW_023458561.1:12718464-12736591 GCF_013731165.1 Rhagoletis pomonella | reverse complement strand
GAAGCCGAGCTCGATGAAATATGTAAGCTGGATGACTCGATCGAGCCCGAAATCCAGATAAGCAGCCAGAATGTTTTACGAAAAAGTGCTTGTAATGAAAGTGGTGTGAAATACGAAAAAAAGGAAAAGAAAACTGTACAAGAGACTTTGATGGAGATAGCGCAAAATAAGGAGGAAGCCCGGGAGAGACGACACAAAGAAAAAATGAACTTAATTCAAAACTTACTGGGAAAGATGGTAGAAGACAAAAAGTATTAATACCGCACCTACAGTTGTCCACGTAATAATAGGAGTGCGAAATTTCTACCAGTTTTTACTACTTTTCTTTTGTTTATTAAATATTTTTTTTTTATGTTTATAAAAGTTTATTTGGTTATACAGCAAACACCATATAAATAAACATTGCAAACTTTGTACAAAAATTATAAAAATTCTGCAAAGGTTCAAAAATTGCAAAAATTTGAAACTTTTTAATCAGAATGTTTGAAAAAAATTTTGATATGCTTTTTGTAGATCACTAAATTGCATATAATGAAGTGCAAGTTACAAGCTGCTAAAAAATCACGTTGATTTTTGGCAAATTTTTTGCAGTGCCTTCCATATAAAAGAAAATTGTCGAACATACAACTGGATTTCTTACCAACTTGAAATTTGCACTTCATTATATACAATTTAATAATCTACAAAACAGCATACCAAAATTTTGTCTAAACATTTCATTTATTTCAAAACATTCTGATTAAAAAGTTTTAAACTTTTGCCATTTTCGAACCTTTGTAGATTTTTATAATTTTTGTACGAAGTTTGAAATGTTTACTTATATGGTGTTTGGTGCATATCCAACTACGCTTTTATAAAAATAAAAAAATATTTAATAAACAAAGAAAAGTAGTCAAAACTGGTCAAAATATCGCACTTCTATTACTTTTTGTACAACTGTAAATGCTGACATATTTTTATTAAAAAATATAACCTACTACGATGAGTGAATTTCTAGTTTTGTTAAACAAAAGATTGAATTATTTAATATTTTTATTTCAGTTCTTTTCTAATAAAAAGGCAGTAAAACTGCAATTAATGTCTGAAATTATAGAAATGGTTTTTGATTTCATTTCGCTTCAGTTGTCCCAGCTGCGTTAGCAAAAGGTCTCTTCTGTCACCGCCTTCAATATGACCGCTTTCAGTTTCGATATAGCTGGTTTCAATATCACAGCAATCATTTCTCTCTATACAAATGTTATGTAGAGCACAACAAGCTATAATAAATTTGGCCATGACTTCCACATCATGAAAATCGAGACGCATTAGCTGGCGAAAACGAGATTTTAGCACACCGAATGCGTTTTCAATTTTCACTCGCGTTTGGCAAAATTTCAGGTTGAATAGTTTTTCCGATTCGCTCAAACTTCCATAATCCCGAAATGGAGTTAGTAAATATTCACGAAGGGGATACGCAGCGTCGCCTAGCAAATGATATTTAGGAGCACATGCGCTTGGAAGCTCCTTTCCAATGAAAGATAATTTTAAAATCCGCGAATCATGAATTTTGCTAGGAATGCCTGTATATACGTCCAGAAAACGTAGCTTTGCATCGCAAATTCCTTGCAAGGTTATTGATGCACAATCATGTCTATTTGTGTAGGTTGAACGTATTTTATTCTTAGGCTTTCTAATGGAAATGTAGCTACCATCTATGCAGCCCAAAACGTTTGGGAACCCAGCAATCTATTAACGTCATAAAGAACATTTTTTAAAAGTGCTTTAATAACCAACTTTTAAGTTTTAATATAAACCTTTTGAAATTCCTTCGCAATAGCTTCTTTCTCAACATCTTCCTTTGGAAATCTTATTGACTCCGACGCAACAGCTTCCACTAAGAAACTCAAAACTTTATTGAAGGTGAAATGAATGTTCGACAACGTCACGCCAAAAAGGTTTGCTACTTCTCTGAACGTAGTTTTGTTAGCGCTAAACCTATAATACGTGTAATCAATGAAACCTTTGTAATAAATTCGTAGATATTATGGTGTATTTCTTGCATCTTACCACAAAAAAGAAAGCATATGAGTTTCCGCTGTAGATTGCAGTCTGCCTCCCTTGTAGCTCCTTTTTACATACCATCTGCTAGAGGAATACCTTGCCACGAGATATTCTGCACTGCCGCGGGTAATGCGGAAGTTTGTTTTGAACTGCAATGTAAATAAAATGTATTAAACATTTCTTTCCTCAGCCATATTAAAGCACTTACCTCCAACTCGGTGTAGGAGTGAACAACATTTACTATGAAGTCTTGCACGCGTGGATAAGGGTTTCTTCTTAAAAGAACCGCCTCAATCTCTTCTTCCGATGATGAAGACGAATCTAGCAATTCGTCTAATAATTCACTCAATCCAATTACTGCTTCCATTTCGTCGTTTTTTCGGCTTAAAATTTTTTCAGCGTTCTTGTGAAAAAATAATAAACAATCAAAATCAGCTGTTTTGCGGTGTGACATTGCCACACCATCATTTTATAGAGGGTAGAAAGTGGAACACTTTTGCGCTGCCAGAATGTAACAATTTTCACAAAAGAATGCGATACCCCTTTAATATGTTGCCTACTTTTAAGAAAAGAACATAACATCTTGACAGCCATTTCGCAGTGCAGAATAAGTGTTGAATTTTTTCGAGAAAAGAAAACGCTATTAGTAATAACCAGGGCTGAAGAAAATAAGCAAGAAAAAATCCGTTTTAAGCGCTTAGATAAGCACAAAAACATTGGTAAATATGCTCGCAAAACAACAAAAATTAGGTACAGTTTAATGTTTTTTTATTCAGTTTACTTCAAGGATTTAAAAATTTCAATGGGCACACTAGTGTTGCTCGATATTCTCTGCGTTGGTTGGTCTTAATTTTTTTAAATATTCGTTATTCGGTATTCAATGCTTCCCGTAGAGACAAACCATTGGTATTAAATTTTTATATCCAAGCAGAAATGAAATTAAAGTTACGGGTTAATAAAAACTAGATCTCTTTTTATATGTTATTATTTTCCATGATACAAATATTTCAAGGTAAAACCGCTAGCTCAATTCGTCGGCCATCATTTATTTTTTGAACTTTGTCCACTTTATAAAATTGAAATTTTGAGAGCAACTCAAGTAAAACAAAAAACAAGTATATGAAAATATTCAAATTTTCTTTTATTTGAGAATGGAAGTGAGAATGTATTTGTGAGATTGAATATTTGAAAACATTTTTGTTATGTTAGCAAACTTCAAAAATGTTCAGGTTGTCTCGCAGCGGTTTCCTAAAATCTTTATATCATGATTTACATTTAACATTTATTTAGTTCGACGAATAAAAAAAAAGCCCAAGAAATGGTCAAGAAAAATTTATAGAGCCAAATATTCTTAAGCAGTACGAAGTTCTTAAGAAATTTGCTAGGCTTTCTACTATGGTTTGCTAAAGTTTTTTTGTGAAGAGTACCAGGCACCCTTGTTTTCAACAGAAATATATGCCCGTTCCATTTTTCGTAAGGAAAAAGTAAGACAGCAGGCTGTAAGCTTAAACTTTTTAGCCCTGGTAATAACTTCCCTGAACACTTATTGTTACGCTTTAGCGTTCTGTTTGAGTTTATTACGCTTTAATTTTTATACTTCTTGCCTGTCCCAAATCAGCAACGGATAAACTTTCCAATGATGGCATATCCTCTAAAAACGTCGATAGTAAGAAAAACATCGATGTTTTCAAACAAATATTTAAACATCGATAATATCGATAGCGCTCCGATGTTTTTGCAGCTCTAGCGTCATAATACCAAATGAAAATTCGTTCGATCAGCACTTTCGACCACAGTCGAATGCAGCTCATAGGGACATTACTTTTACATTTCTATGTGAGACTGCATTTGCAACAAATGCTTACATAAACAAGTGATTTTTAAGCAAAACAAAAAAAAACAAAACCGATTTCAATTCCCATCTAAGAATTTAAGATTATCGTTAATCTATTCATGATCCAATGATCGGATAAAAACCAAATTAGACCACCTGTCAGGTAACACCTTTCCTTTAAAAAATAATTATAATAATCGGTTAACGTGGTCCAAAGTAATGCGGTAACATACATAGAAAAAAATAATAAAAAAATATTCCGACGAAGGTTGTCAATTATCCTTTTTGTGAAGTCGGTTAAAAACAAATACACCAGCAAGCTTTCAGCGTCAAATGATTTCAGGGTAAAATTGTCACAGCTCCCAATAAACTTAAAGGAAATAATGAAATCATCAAAACAATTTCAGTCCTCATATTAAAGCTAAAGAATAAAGTTTGCATTGTGTTTTCTTGTTTTGGTAGACATTTGAAGAGTAGGGGGGCCGAGAAATTTTTTTAGCACAAGGGTGCCGAGGTGAAAAAAGTTTGGGAACCCCTGGACTAGGTAATCGTTTCAAAAGTTCTTCGATTAGAGTGATTAAACATTTTTCACAGTCTTTTAATATGCTTCTTGAGTCAAGTTGATCACGCAGTTCATTATCCTCTTCTGTAAAATTATCGTGGAAAACTAAGTTTTGTATATTTTTATAATTGCAAAGAAATTAATTTGAAGGGAAAAAATCCCCAAAAATTGTCAATGGCGATTTCCTAAATTTTTACGCGCAAATATCCAAAAAAAATCGTCTAATTGGCGCGATTGCTCCATATCCAGCATTGAAAAGAATTGGTAGAAATGGAGCATGACAAATTTATGTGCAATGCAATAAGAAGCAATTCCATCACGAAAAAGTATGAAAATATGTACATATCTGGAGTACATTTATCTGGCATGCATACACAGCAGCAAGTTCATGCCAACAAAATCGATGTCGTATTTCTACTGGAACGTGAGGTTTCTCAGAGCGTATGCGCACTCTAATCATATACTTGTACTGCTGCTGTATGCATATGGCTGTATTAGGCACGGTGCACATTAGTGCGATACGATATGCGATGCGATATGAAATGCGCGCTGTGCACATTAGAGCGATGCGATATGCGATGCGACATGCGATGCGACACGCGATACCATTTGCGGTGTGATAGCTACACAAACGCCTTTCAGTTAATACCATGAGTTCATCCGATGAAGGCATTGCTGTAACATATTGGTGGCTACAACAAAGAAAAAAAAAGAGCTTATAATAGGAGAAAGTACTGGGTGCATCCGTTTAATGTGAGGAACATAAAGCACAGTTCGGCGGTAGTTTCCCATGAGCTCTCTCAATACCCGGCAAAATTTAAAGAGATGTATCGAATGAGTCCAGATAATTTTCGGTTGCTAGAATAGTTTGTCTCAGCTACTTTAACGAAGCAGGACACAAAATTTCGGCTCGCAATTTTTTTGTTTAAAATATTTTTTTTGATAAAAAAATGTATTTTTTCATTAAATGTATTTTTTTTTTTGTAATTTTTTTGTACCCAGTATACCAATATGCATATCAGAAGAAAGAAGGTTTAATCGCCTTTACAACGATACCAACTTTTTAAAAATCGGTTAGTAATTTTTTTGTTTAAAATAGTTTCAAAAAAAGGTATTTTCCCCTTTAAATCAGTTTTTTCTCAAATTTTTATGTACGAAGTATACAAATCTGTGTTCGTATGGAAAAGTAGCTTATGTCGAAAGGCCGGCTTTAGTATAATGCGGCATTACCTTTATTTTTTAAACGACAAGGAATTTTTTGATGAGACTTAAAAAGAATATTGACTTGCTAGCAGCGGAACTATTTCTTGCCTGTTTATTTGCTAAAAGTTGTTTAACGGCTTAGCGCCCGTAAGTCATTCGCAATCGTATGCTGCGAATGCCGATTTATACTAAAGCCAGCCTTTCGACATAAGCTACTTTTCCATACGAACACAGAAATATGCATATCAGAAGAAAGGGGTTTTAGTCATCTTTTCAATGACCCCATTTAAAAATCGGTTAGTAATTTTTTTGTTTAAAATGTTTTTTTTTTATATAAAAAAGGTATTTTTTCATTTAAGAGCGTGTGTGAATCGGTCACGAGTAAATTTTTGACAACTATGCGGTGAATAAAATTTCAGTAGCTCATGAGGCTAGTGAAACTTTAGACAAATGTATAAAAAATTCTGACAGTCGCAAAGATTGTTGATGTGTGTAATTTTTCGTTAAATAAAAGCTTAAATTGATGAATTGCAATCAATGATGGCAGACGTTTTCTTAAAATATTAATTTCACTTCAAATTGTAATATGTTATTCCGCATAAATTTGCGGTTATCAAAAATTTACTTTTGTCAAAAAATATTTCATTTCACACAGCAGATTGGCAAAACTCTCTCACCATAGTAAAAATATTATTCAACAGCTTTCTCCATAGAACTTTGTTACCGATTCACACACGCCCTAAATGTGTTTTTTCTAAAATTTTTATATACGAAATATACAAATGTGCATATCAGAAGAAAGGGTGTTTAATTACCTTTATTTTTAAAAATCAGTTCAAAATTGTTTGAAATATAAGGAATTTAATATTTCGAAGACCTGAACTTTGACCCCTTATAGGACCTGTAATATAAGTTTGCACAAAAAAGGTTATTTACTATTTAAATAAGAACAAAAGGGGGACTACGTCTATATTTTTAGCGTTTTAATTATTTACATGCAATAATTAAATATAATTTTTTACCGAAGGTCCTATTTCGAACTTCGAAGGCCCATATCTCGATGACTAACTTCGAATAACGGAATAACGAAAAAGTGATTTCTTTTTTACCTATGACTCAATCTCTTAAAAAAATTGGTTTGGTCCAATAGCCATAAAAAAAGTTGATTTTGCCGTACAGTGTAATTATTTGAATATTTGAAACAAAACAGTTAATCATTAACATTAAAACAAACACCAAATCTTTTTTGCTATTCAAAATCAAAAATAAATGGGTTTAAAATGATTGGATTCTTTAAATTTCTTTTTAAAGATATGAAAACAAAGGCAAATAAACCATGACAAAAATATTCTATTGTGTACTTACCTGTGTCCTTGACCTCAGACGCTATATTTCTCCATGCCAAACTAGTCATGTCTGTTCTATAGTAGTTTTTTTTCTGTATAGTTCCATAAGCACGGTTTTTTTTATTAATTCGGCTAAAAAAATTGAGGAAGATGCTTCCTCCTGTGAAAAGGCCATGCTTATTGCAAAAAATACCGCGCAATACTAATTTCACCTCGTTCAACAAACCGTGTTGCACATGTGATACGCATGCAATATTATATGGCAGCGGTGTCGCACGTGCGATACGCATGCGATATTATCCCTGTAGTGAAAAGCTGAAGCAGTATGCACAAATTCTAGTTCACGAACTATTATTTAAGGATAAAAGCCATACCAGTTCGTTATGAACCATAATTATACCAGTTCTTCGTAAAAAAAAGTAAAGTAGTTGGTAGAAATTCTAGTTCGAAAACTGGTATTAAATGGGGAAGTCATACCAGTTCCTCATGTACTATAATTATAGCAGTTCTCCGCAGTGAAATGCCAAATACCAGTTAATTAACTACTATGTGCTAAAGCGACGGCCTACATCTGTCTTTGAATAGGCACAACCAAAACTAAAATGCGGTTAATCGCTTTCATCGCAAATCTCGGCTGTGGCGCCGAGTGAAGACTACCGATTCTAGTTCTGAGATCTCAGGTTCGAGTACGCTTGGAGGTTGTTAAAGTAAAGTAAGTAAATTTATTTAAACTAGAGTGCCAGTTACTGTCGAAATTCGACAGTTTTTCTAGTTTTAGAAGCCTTGGAGAGGTTTTCTAACTTAACACGTAGCGATACTTATACGGTACAAATTAACTAACCGGAAGGAAAATCTTCTGCTAAAACGTAACTATTTTTTTGATAAATCGATAAGCTTATATAACCTTGAAATGTCGATAAATCGATATATTTTGAAAATTCCATAAACTTTGCTTTGTTGAACCAACCAATTTCAGTAGATCAATAATTATCGATAACTCTGTAAGTTGAAAGAACTCCATGCATTACGACACCTCGATATATTTCGTTAAGTCTATAAATAATGATAATTCAATAAATATCGATAACTTGACACATTTCTTTAACTTGACAAATTTCGTTAATCCCACACGTTTTTATAGCTCGATAACTATCCGTAAATTTGGACAACTAAGTTTCTGTGTCTATAAATTTCGACAACTCAGTAAACATTGATCAGTTTGAATAATTCGATACGTTGCGATAACTTAATAAGCATGGATAAATTTCGATAATTATAAACTTCGATGATTCGATAAATTTCAGTAACCGTTATGGCTCATTTTATTTCGATTCCTATCTGTTAACCTAATTCTTATGTATTTCACATTGTCTCCATTTTCGCCTTTATCTCAATTTTCGTCTTTATCTTCACTTGTGCCCTTTTTTTGTCTTCATCGTTATCGTTCTTCATCTTCATATTTATCTTTATTTCAAAGTTTAATTTCAAATACGAGGTAAAATAAAATGCGAAACAGCTTAAATTGAACAGGTTGCAAAAACAACCATACACAAATATGGAAATTTTTAAACGACGATTTTCAACGAATTTCGAAACTATAAAAACTCTCCTCATCTACAGAAAATTCCTTTTCAACGGTGTTTTTGGTTTTGAAATCGGTAACTTTACCTTGGTCTTCATCTTCGTTTTTATCTTTTACATCTTTGCTTATATCCTTTTCTTTTTCTATTCACGTAGATGAGATGAGGTGCGATGACGTGATAAGATGTGACGTGATTTTATGTGATGTGATAGGATGGCATGTCATGTCATATCCTGTGATGTCATGTCATATGATGTCATACCATATGATGTCATATCATGTGATGCCACGTCATGTAATGCCACGTCATGGCATACGATGCCATATCATGTGATGTCACATCATATAATGTCATGTCACATGATATCGTGGGATGTGATATCATATTATGTGATGTAATATCATATGATGTCTCTTCATATCATGTGATAAAATGTGATGTGATGTCATGTAATGTGATCACATTCCATGTTCCGATTACTGTATCGATAACCCTGTTAAAAACTAGGTCGATAAAAATACCGATAACAATATCCATGCACATATAGAAAAATACAACGATTGTAAAATCGATTAATTTCTCGATAAATATAAAAATCATCAGTATCGATTATTGTACATATAGGTAAAAATATAAATGACTAAATCGATAACAAAATCAATTATTTAATCGATTATTATACCGATAACAATATCCATTATTGTATCGATAACAATATCGATTATTATATTGATTATTATATCGATTACAATACCGGTTATTTAATCTGTAACAGTATCGATAACAATATCGATTATTTTATCGATAGCAATATCGATTATTATATCGATAAAAATATCGTGTTTTTATCGATAACAATATCGATCTTCATCCTCATCCTTTTCTTCATATTTATCTTTATTTTTGCACATTCCTCTTCACCTTTACCTTAAAGTGTTTAAATTTACTTTGATCCTCGTTTTTGCCTGTACCCCTAGGCATCTTTGTTTTTGTTTTTATTCTCAAACCGCTAAACCGCTGAGAACCACTTCCATGTGCATTATTCCCCTTGAATTTGACAATTTACTCCCAACCAACCAACTGCCGCTAAAGAAGTTTCACTTCATAAATTCAAGAAATGTTCTTACCCCGTTAGTTTAGTCATTGTCTCCATTTTCGTCTTTATCTTCACTGTTGCCTTCTCTTTTTTTTGACTTCATCGTTATCATTTATTTCTTCATCTTCATATTTATCTTTATTTCAAAGCTTAATTTCAAATGTTTAGTGAAACAACAGGCGAAACATGTCAAATTCAACATGTTGCAGCAACATCTTACACAATTCGAAAATGTTTAAACGACGGTTTTGGCCGTAATTTTCAACCAATTGTGAAACCATAAAAACTGGAAAAATGCCTATCCAACGGTGTTCTTGGTTTTGAAATCGGTTCGGTAGAAACACCAAACGAACGGATACAAAATTTATGTTAGCGTATTAATATATAGATGATTATTTCAATTTAAATATAAAATAAAAATTGTACATAAATTTAATTTGATTTGGTAAAAACCTAAATACTCAGATACTATAAAAAAAATGAAAATAAATAATTTTTTGTTCTTTTTAAAATAATAGATTTAAAAATTACACAAGAAAAAATTACAATGAAAAAATAAATAAAAATAATAAAAAATAAAATAAAAAAATAAAAAAAAGATTCGCTCACTGAGATTCGAACTCAGATCTCTTGATTTGGCGTGCCAAAGCTTTACTCTGCCGACCATTGCCACTGTTGCAGCGCCGCACAGTGTTTCGACTATATGGAGGCAGATGGAAATAATAGTACACCTGCACCGATTTCACTGAAACTTGACATGTGCTCTAGTTTTACTTAGAAATAGAGAATTATGAAATTTTGTAAAGATGGAATAATTGCCACGCCCTCTACTCTTGTGGGCGGAAACATTAAATCTCATCCGATTTCGATGAAATTTAGTTTGTAGTCTTTATTTTATTAGAAAAACCTAAATATAAGATATGGGGAAGATTGGATTACTATAACGTTCAAAACTCACAAAAAAATGTGGGCCCAGTCATTAAATGTGATGGAATTTTGGGTAATTTTTGTTTCATGCTTTCCACTCTCAGAAAACAAAGGTTATACAATAAAATGACTTAGGTGTCAATACTCGCTTTTTTCCCAATATCTGGTGGGATTTTTTCATTGTTTGAAAAATTCTTTTCGCTAAATTATGCAAAAAGAAGCTGAAAATCAAAAATTAAGAAAATAAAAAATTACATATATTTGCAAAGTCGCGCGCAAAGATCAAATTATATATTCGAAAACTACATAAAATTCTCTAAAATATTAGTCTAATTTCAAGACCTGACGGACCGGTACTCATACTTTTTTTTACTAATAATCTTTAGCATCTACATTTCAAAGTAAATTTTTTGGTAAGAAAATAGGAAAATACCAAATAAATGATAAATACCTTCACCTGAATATTCCAAGACATTTAGATAATTAATTACAATTGAAAAAGAAACACCTTCTGTAATGGTTTCAGCACCAAATGCAACTAAACTGATTAGTCGGTATCGCGCCCATTCCCGTATTTTTTTGGAAATGTATCGTTCATGAAGAAGGGGGGTGAGTAAATAATTGGGGTGTTCACAGTTCGTTCGTGTAGACGTCTACATTTTAAGACGGTTTCTAACCGTAAAATCTGTGGTGTTGTTGTTTCCCATACAAAATTGGAAAACGACGCCGTCTACATTTTGTCACACTCAAAGGTATGTTTTTTACGCGTCTACATTTTGCAACCCTGCTGCATTATGGCAATACTAATCGCATTTTTTTTATTCATTGGGCACGTTTTCTGTATTTGCATTTAATTTGAGCGCAATTTCTGATGAAAAGAAACAAATCAAGGAAAAGAAATAACAAATATTAGGAATTGGTAATTAAGTTAAATGATTAAAATTTTTCAGAAACAAAATCGAAAGGCGACATATAAAAAAGCACGCAAAGAAGAAATGTCTGGAAACACCAGCAAAGTTTTAAGACGATTTTGCGACGACTGCTAGAAAGGGGTGCTCACAGTTTGTTGCTAAATATGTCTCAAAATGTAGACGTCTACATTTTCAGACACAATTTGGAACGAACTGTGAACACCCCAAATGTAAAATTTGGTACTTATGACTTTTACTATTCCCTCTCTAAGTCAAACCGGATTTTTTACCAACTGTCACCATGACTTTTTTCTACCTGCCTCCATATAGTCGAAACACTGTGCGCCGTGAGCAAAATGACATACTTATGCTTTTCACGGGGGATGAATAGGCAGTCTATCCCGTCAACTGGTATGATGCCACCAGTATTGCTACTGGTAGCGTGCTGATGCAGGAGCGGACAATTGGCATCTCCTATGACGCCGCCATGTTAAAAATACCAGTCGATAACACTGAAAAAGGGTACAACGTGAACTAGTTGGGCTGAAACGCAAACTGGTAGCATTCTGGTTCACAATTGGTAGCTTTCCCTGCAATCCCATCGCATCGGTGTCGCTGTCGTGCAAGTGTGCACAGTTTTTATCGCTTCCTACCAATTACCACGTACTCAGCATGTCGATGTCGCATCCATATCGTATCGCATATCGTATCGCACTAATGTGCACCGTGCCTTAAGGTTTCAAACATCCCTGCAGGAAATGTATCTAACTATAAGCTAACTTTAAGTTGATTAGGAAGGAGCTATAAGTCACTTATTAAGTATCTGCATTAGATGTAGTCAAGGGTGGTTACCTCTGCATTTGAGGTAATTAACTTGTAACTAACTACTTTTGGGAATAAAATATCAATAGGTGGTCCCATATTCGAACTCCGTCAGACATAATTTTAAAATGATAAATAATATAAAATTTCGATCTTCCTTTTATTTGTTCTCAATTCGAAATAGTATTTGAGAAGTGCAGGATAATTAAATAAAACCGCGCTTAAAGAAAACAACCTCGAGCTTACTTTTGCATTACTTGTCCACTTTTTTCAAGTTAGCTTTTTGTTGCTAACTGCAAGTTATATATATTTTATAGAATCCCCGAAAAAAAGTTAACTACAAGTAGGTTATTTTTTATCAATTGATAATTTTCTTCCGCAGGTATGTATGTAAAAGCACTTGTATACAGGCATACAAAAACACACATAATACTGTGAGACAAATGGTAGGGGTCAGTGATCGGGAAGGGTTCAAACTACCGGGAAAAGTTATATCGGTAAAAAAGAAGTTATACGTGTCCCGGCGTTTCGCTGGGTCACTTCTAGGAATCGAGATATATATATAACTATCATATAGGGGAAATTGTCACCTTTGGTGGTCTTTTTTTGACATAACTCGAGAACCACTAGTCCGATTTTGCTCAAATAAATTTAAAAAAAATTAAAAATTATAATTCCTTTAATCTGTTCATATAACGTTTTTCTATATAATCAACAGTTTTAAAAAAAATTAATATTTTAGGCAAAAAATATTTTTTTTCTTTATACATTTATTTTTACCGGCAAAACTGTTGATTATATAGAAAAACGTTATATGAACAAGATTAAAGGAATTGTAATTTTTAATTTTTTTTAAATTTGTTTGAGCAAAATCGGACTAGTGGTTCTCGAGTTATGTCAAAAAAAGACCACCAAAGGTGACAATTTCCCCTATATGATAGTTATATATATATCTCGATTCCTAGACGTGACCCAGCGAAACGCCGGGACACGTATAACTTGTTTTTGACCGATATAAAATTTCCCGTTGGTTTCATCCCATCCCGATTTTGACTGTCGCATAGTGTAATTAGTGCATGCAAAAGTACTAATGCTGCATTAATGAAACAGTATTAAAGCATTCTAATACGATATACATATATTTCCATATGTAAGTTCTACTTTTCTAATACATTTTAATATATGGCACATACGAGTACAAACAAAACGGTAGCTTTTACATATGCAAATCCATATCATATAAAAGCCCTATTAGTGCCGAAAATATTACCGGACGTGTTCACTAAAATTTCTGCAAAAGACCGAAAATATTGCAAACATTTTGTGATGTTGTATGGTAGTGAAATTTATAGAGAAATGTACTTAAAGCAACAACAAAGTACTTACGTTCGCATACAGTTCGCCAGAATTTGACTTTATTTCTGGAAATTCATAGCCGCTCATGAGTTGTTCACATTTTTTCACTCATACAGCATGCATACTTAATGAATGCATCACCAATCGATTTCTACTGGGGTGCTAAATGGAAATAAAACAATCGTGGTACAAAGCTCAATAAAAATATTAAAAAGGAAATGAAAGTCATTTATACTGGCATGCATACACAGTTGCAAGTTCATGCCACCAAAATCGATGTTGTATGCACAAGATTTCTACTGGGTACTTACAAATGCACTGCCAACAGCGCCTACAGACCAAAAGTGAAAATTACGAGAGGCGAAAATTGAAGCGATTATTGAATGTTCTCTCTCCCGAGTTAATTCTCGATCGCGCAGTGAGATCGTCACTAAGATGTTATACTCTATTAGCATTTCGCATAAACAGATATATATGTAGATGCGTGTGTCTGGATAGAAAACAGTTCAAAATCAAAACAAAGTGGCAAAAAATAAACAATCAATAAAAAACATACATACATATATTTTCATACATTCATACATGTGAGAAATTGAGATCAGTTTCTACAAATCTTAAGTACCCTACGCTAATTTGGTCAATTGAAAACTTATGTATTTCAATAATTTTTTTCCCCGAACTTTCTACTAATAAATGGTAAATACAAATACATATATTTCATTTCTATAGCTAATTTTTTTTTTTATCTCAGTAAAATTTAAAAACTTTTTTAAAAATAATATTTATGCCGTTTTATTCTTACAAGACTACTTAAAAAAAATACCGAAATATATCAGGTCACAATTTGGCAGAATTAGTGATATTACGATACATTTCTGGGGTTAGCGAGTATCAATTTTCAACGATAATAGGATTCAATACCGGCACAGGGTTCAACTGTGTAAATTTTCGTAAACTTTGTGCACCATTCATCCCCAGAGATGCCCGATGGGAGTAACAACAAGTGAGAAAACAAACAAGTCTGGGAAAGTTATGTATGTTATTTCATTAATTGCAGTAACTCTGTGCCAGATTTTTTACCTGTCATTTTTATTTATAGAGGTGAACTAATAAATGCATAAAGTTTTGTATAATGCACTCTCTATTTACCTCTTATTAACCTTAACAAAAGCTTTGACTAATTTAATTTTTTTTATTTTAGTGCCCTTGCTAAATAAAAACTTTCTTTTTAAATTTATTTTACATTATTTTATTTCTTACCCAAATCAAATCCTTCAATGGTAACCGGGCTTATAGAATTGCCAGGAAACTGTTTTGGGATCTATTTTATTAGTCGGTGTAGTGTACAATACATTTTGATATGCTTACATAGTGTATGCACATTAGACGGTCCAAATTTTGTATGGGGGAAACATGTCATCGTAGAAAACGTATTTTTTCCTTTTGGTATTTGTAATACAGTGAAACCCGCTTAAGTACCCCCAACCCCCCCCCCCCCCCTCGCTTAAGTAACCAATATTTTTGGACACCGTGAATTTTTTAATATAATCTGAAGAAAATCCCTCTCTTAAATACCTCCCCACTTATTTACCCAACCCGCCTAAGTACCTCGATTTTTCATGCCCCCTTTAAAATTTTACTTATAATTTTCCCCTTTTTAAGTGCTCTTTTAAAATTCTTTAAAATATTTACGTATTTTGAAATTCAGTAGCAGCGCTACACACCTTCGGTAAAAAAATTCTAAAAAATAAACGGTAACTTTTAGCCACTTGAAACTTGCACATTATTGCACTAAAATTGAATGGGCTATAAAACTGTATACTCAAAAAAATACTTCTATTAAAAAATAGTTTGAAATTATGATGCATTTTTTTTAAGTGTTCTACAAAATCTTAAGCTTGGGTTTATATGGCATTTGTTAGGGAATATACTGCATTTTAGTTGATTGAAAAATATTAAAAATTAATAAATTAACATTAGTGGCAAACAATATCATTTTGAATTTGGTGCATAATAACTTTGACTTTTTGAACAATTTAATTCTTGTAAAAATGACATACCATGCACTAAATATTTTTTTTAATAAAGTTTTTCTCTACTTATTTATGTGTTTAAATAATGGTACGATTTTGGTTTTAAACTACGTATACTTCATTAAATGTTGTTATTCAAGTATTTATGTAAGTTTACAAGAAGATGTAACTACATCAGTAATTATGTTCGCTTAAGTACCCGCATCGATTGGTTAATATATATAAGTACTATGTATGTACTACTTATACTTGGAAACGTAAAGTTTGTTGCCAGCACCGCTTTCGGCAAGAGGAAAAATTTTGAAAAGTGCCCCAACCCCATCTCGGACAATTTTTTTTACCACTCTAATGTACATTCGAGCGGTGTAGAGTGTACAAGCGATTAGTGTTCACCTGAACCTGTTGAATAGAGTTTGCTATTGAGAGCGGTTCTTATGAGTTTAAATGACTATGTTAACAACAGCAAGTCAGCTGCAGGCAGCAGGGACCGGTAACAGAGCTGGATCTGCGCAAATTTTTGCGCTAAACGAATATAAAACTGCCAGCCGCACACATTAGCCCAGTCGTAGATCATTGTCAGTGAACCGAGTACACAAATTACCGGGAGTCGAGTCAAATCAATTTACAATTTAAAATTCTGTTGATAATACTTGAGGTCAACGTAGCCAACAAGAAAAGAAAATAAATTTAAATAAAATTTCTATATTAAAAGGACAAACAAAAACTGTTACGATAAGCCACAATAAACCAGTGGCCAGAGAGTAATTAAGTGCCGGTATAAGCGTGCACAGTGCGTTCGCGCGTGAATTTATGTGACAGTCGATTTTTTAACTTGTACATACCAATGTTAATCGCTTAAATATAAAATAAATAAACAAATATTACAAAGAAAAACATAATTTCAGGAATATTTTCGTCTTTTTGAGCGCTGTGGTTAAGTGATTTTGGCAGTTGGTGGCGGTAATACAATAAGAGAATAGGAAAAGCAGAAACAAATTTAGAAACACGAAAGCAAAACAAATCGCCCTGATATTGGCATTTACAAAATAAATAGATAAATAGGGGCACAGATATACTTAGCAAAATGAATATACAAAATTTGCACGAACAAACCATGCTGAGAAATAGGCAGGATTTCGCGAAGAAAGACTCGGTGATCCTTGAAGCACGATATACGGTAAGTGTTGGAAACAAGATGCCCCCAAATATTTAAAAGAACTTTGCAAAGTTAAGTTGCGAAATATTTATGAATGTGCATAAAATTGTATGCATTCATACATAGGTATCTGTGCCTACGTGTGTATGTATGTATGTAACATACATATGTACATATGTATGTAATTTTAGCCTTTTCTTTTTATTTTACTTTCTAATTTATTGTGTGTTTGTTATTTCGAATCGTAGACGAAATGTAAACAATTCAAATTAATTGGTCAATGAGGCACGCGGCACCTGTCGGCGATTATTTCAAGATCAAAAAATTATTTTCATTCAAATTAAACGTGAGCATATACATACATACATATGTATATACATTTGCATATCTATTATATTTTGTATAAGCTGAAAGTAAAAAGTTCTTGTAATCTTCAGGTTTATATCTTATATATACATTGGAATACATATACTTATGTGCATACATACGACAATAATTGCTTCTCATAACCGCCGATTATTTTTAATTGTTTGTCATGAAGATCCCTCCATCTCTTAGCTGAGGTAATAAAGAAAATCACACATTAAATTTAAACTTAATCGGGAAAAAATAAATCTAGACTCGACTAGGGACTGAAGATAAATGTAATTTTTTTCTTTCGGAATAAAATATTACGCAAATGTTCTCTAAAATATTTTAGGGAATATTTAGCGAGTATCGTATATGGGTGTTTCCAGCGGAAGGTCCACCACGAAAAAAAAAATTAAAGTTTTATATCTAACGTATTGACGGGCCGATTTGTCTGCTTTTTAAAATATATACTGGCTATGTAAGTAGAATCATGTTTGCATAAAATGGTCTTCCTAGGTGGTGCCAAGGTCGAGATATTTCGAAAAACCGTATTTATGGTCCGATTTGGTTCGAATTTGGCGTATGTGGTTGAAACATAATAAATCATAGATTTCTAATAAATTGACGCCACTTGGGGTTGTAAAAGAGAATTGAAACAATTTGCATTAATTCAAAAAACTCTAAAAACAACTAGAATTGCTCCAAATCATATTAAACTAAGTTTCATGAAAATAGCCATCCACAATTCGCAGAGTTTTGCGATTTTGTAAGAAAAGAAAAAATCAACTTCCATTTTTTGTCACGTAACGAAACTCTCTTTAAATGCTTATATTTCAGGACCAAGCAGTTCGATTGATTTCATTTTTCGGTTAAATATAGAGCTAATTATGTGCTATACAATGGCCCA
>NW_023458561.1:12716108-12718364 GCF_013731165.1 Rhagoletis pomonella | reverse complement strand
TCTAATTTTAACTTTCTTATTTAACTCTACTAGTATTGCTTTTAGGCTTTCCAAATGTCCTCCGTCCTCCGCAAAGTGTAAAAAGTTTCCTCAAAAATTAACGCTCTTTTTTAATAGATTTTTATTTGCCATTTTTAATGGTTTGGATGTGAATTTCGTAAATGACTGAAAAATCGACAGAAATCTGAAATGGAGAACAATTTACCCATTTCATCACACTGGCGCTGGTATTCCATCATTCCATTAATCAATGGTTCTGTTTTTCTGAAGAGTGTTGAAGTCGGAGAAATCGCAAAGACGCTTAACTTAAAAGATATCTTAGATAATATGAAAAGTTTTGAGTTTTTACCAAAGGTGCCAATTTAAAGACAATAATATCCTAACTATTTTGCATTCCACGTAGGGTATTTGCCGAAATGGTGTTTTTCGTTCATGAATGCAATAATTTAATAAGAAGCGAGTTAAAAATGCATGTGTGTGGCAAATAACTGTGTAGAGATTTACAATGTTTTTAAAAATAACAGGAAATCATTTAAAACTGCGAAGAACACAGAAAAGTATATGTTTTATATTACATTTATGCGCCTTTGTTTTTTTTTTTACTTCATTGAAGTGTTTTCGACCCAATCATAGAATGGCTTTCTGTTAATTTTTAATAAGTTAATTTTTTGAAATGCTCAAAGGATTCCATTTTTTGCAAAATGGCCTTTCCCCCTACTTTTTTCTAGAAATGAAACGAATGTTAGGTCCTTTCCTCATGCAGCAAAGACGTCTTCATACATAGTCCCATTTAAAAATATTTTGTCCTGCCTTAGATGTTTTAAAACTTGGCAACCCTAATTGCGTTCTGTCTTTGTAAGACGCCTTCAGAAGACCGCCATAGAGATCTGCTAAATAATTCAAGGACACAAGTGTGTCGGAGTCACAGCCGCTAAACTTAAACGTAGAATACGTGATATTATTAAGATCACATTCAAGTTAAAAACGGTACATGAAATATTCGTTTTGATTGTATTGCATTGAATTTAATAAATCAATATGAATTACAAAATATTAATACTTAGCAATAGAGAAGCAGATCCACATGAACTTCAGTCATATGTATCATCAGCTTATAAATACATATATATGCCATGACGTGTATCATTATTTCGATTCATTTTTATTTCCTTTCATACTGCAGAAATTTGTATTATTTTTTATATTAGCCTAGGTCCCCGTATTAGTATTCTTCTTCGAGTTCATGCTCGTCTTCACATTCTCTTCGTCTTCGGATTTGTGCATGTCAGCTAAGACTTCTGAAACAGCTGGCAATTCTCCTAAATATAATTAAGAAATAAACAAATCTCTAGCGTCTGATATTGTGATACCTATATAAATATTTCATGTGCCTGATGAATTAAGTTAAATTTGATTTTTTAAATACGTGACAACGCTCCTAAATACAGCTCAGAAATAAAGCCTTTTTAAACCCATTTCATTTGACACCCATATTTTCAATAATTGAGTTTACATTTTTACCAGGTGGCAACCCCCTTTAATAATCTAAATATTTAAACTAAGGATATCTTACTACCTTCGATTCACATAATATTTTAATATTTCATTTAACTCATGCATACTTTATTTAAATTCTAATTTTGAAACAGGTGGCAACCCTATTCAAAGTATTTTTAAACCACAACCTCTTGCGTCTGACATCCATATAAGGATATATTTTAAGTCGAACTTGCTTTTTAAACAGGTGGCAACCCTCCCACATATGTGTAATTAAGAAATAAAGCATTTTCAAAACCATTTCGATCGATACTCATAGTGTGATAATTGATTTAATTTAAAACTAATTTGAATTAAATTGTTTTTATCAGGTGGCGACTCTTTTTGAAAAAATAAGAAGCCCAAGCCCTTTAATTTGATACCTCTTTTTGTAAAATCGAACTAACATTACAGATCTGATGATATGACAAAAAGCTTCCGCTTATTATGCATACATATCGTCACTAGACACGAATAAAGGCGCGAGCTCAAAAGTTGACGGCGAAAAAAGACGCATAAAAAAACTTCAGCGTCAAAAACTCTTAAAATACTTCGCCGAAGTTTTTCATAAGCATCTTTTTTCGCAAAATTTTTTTACGCGCCTTTTTTCGCCGTCAAAACACTGGCGCGCCTTTATTCGTGTGTAGTGACGATATGTAAATATGTATGTATTAGGGATGTCAATTTTCGGGGTTTTGTCGATCCCGGGATTTTCGGGAT
>NW_023458561.1:12712392-12716008 GCF_013731165.1 Rhagoletis pomonella | reverse complement strand
CGATGTTGCCTATAAGCAACATTAGGGTTTATAGATCTTGTTGTTTGAAATATTTTTTCTTAAGGTTTCTTTTAAATGACACTTTAGAATGTTATGAAGCAAAAGCTTAATTTCAAGCCATAATTATGGCTGCTTTTAGCTCCAGAAAATGCTAAAATTGAGGTATTCCAGGATCCGGGACTTGCTGGGAAGCATTCTCGCATAATATTAACAAAACTGCATAAATTGTTATAATTGTCATGCGATTTGTACAAAAAAGCAGCATTCCAACACGTTCTCATATTCTCGAACCTTTTTTTGACGTAGAATACGTCTTACGTTTCGATATGGAGGCTATGCCCAAATGTTGTAGTTGTAATTTTTAGAGCTTCACGAAAACGTTTATTGCCCGAGAACTAGTGAAGCGATTTCAAAAAGAAGTGTGCCGATTCAAAGACAAAATTCCAAACCTATCGACAAATACATCTATGTAAGTAACCGATTCGTTGTCTGTCGTAGAAACAACGGTAAATATTGGCTTATTTTGGGGTCAATTTTGAGTCTTTAAAGTGCTTTAGTTTAAAGTTTTCTTTAGTCAAAAATTCAGGTGTTTTCCTTTCGTTTGGCATATGGGAAGTATTGGTTGATAAGTATGTTTATTTTATTCAAATATATGAGCATAAATGCTTTTCCATACAAAATCACTTAGGGCCAAATTCACGGTGCGTAGTTAACTCAGAATCGGCAGTTAACTACAGATTTTTGTACTGAAAAACTTTAGTTAACTGTCGATTCCGAGTTAACTACGCACTGTGAATTTGGCCCTTAGTCATCAATTTGCAAACACGTGCATGTGTAAAAACAGTTAGGTGCTGGCAGAGACAAAAGGATACCAAAAACAGATTGCGCAGGTGATGGGAGATATGCATAAGCTGATCGCGCATATTTTGTACCCATGTACCTACATATCGCCGTTTCAAGTGCCAAATCGCGTACAACAAAATGCAAAACCGTGTATGTGAAGTTTTAGAAATTATTTTCTAGAGTGTAAAAACACTCATATTTCAAAATGGTTCTCTTTTTTATAAAGCAATCGCATTTCTGGCTAGTACATTTCAAGACGAGTGGATAAGGATTGAGCCAAGAGGTGAACAAATCAAATTTTTGGCAGCCAATGTCAGTTGCGCGGTTTTGCAGAATGAATATACGCGGTTTTGTACTTTAAACGACAATATGTTTCTACTAGGGATGTTAATTTTTTCGATTTTTACGATCCCGGGATTTTTGGGATGTCGTTGGTTCAATCCCGGGATCAGTACCGGGACTTAGATACTTATTATTTTTCAACGACTTAACATGAAAAAAATGCATTAATATGGTTTGAGAAGCTCTCTTACCATATAATAAATAATAAGTAACTGGGTTTGGAACGTACTTTTTTATTCAAAGTAAAAATTATTTCATAAATAACAAAACGAAAGACAGTAATTAAATTTATATGCATTTAGTAATACTTTAGCGTGTACATATCTGATAAAGTAATTTAAGGTATGTCGAAAAAAGCTCGATGCAAAAAAAAATAAGTCAATAAATTTATTTTCTGGTTGAAAGAAGTTCATAATACTAGTGGCAGAAATAAAAGAAGTGCCTTAATTCGACCAGTTTTGTATAAATTCTTTGTTTTTTTAATTTAAATGTTTTTATAAAAGTCTACCTCATATTACACACAATTAATTGCATATAAATGGGCATTTCTCTGACGTAATTTCTTTAGAAAGACTTTATAATTTCAAAGATGTGGTTAATTCCAAAATTTATTTAAAAAAGATCGGTGCAATGTAAAAAAAAAATGTGGGTACCAAATGAAATAATTTTTTTGCGGTTTATATGGACGAATAGGAATTGAAAATGCCCCTTTAATATATTTAATTTTTTTAAACTAATAAAGTTAAAATATCATTTTTTCAAAAATAGGAATTGAAAATTTCAAGGATATTCAAGGATAAAATTATAAAAGGGTATTTTCAATACCTACCTGTAATGTGTTTTAACTCTACAGTATCTTCTCTTTCATTTGATACCCATTCCGGTCTTTTATAAGTATATATATCGCACTTACATTTTTAAATAATTTTTGAATTACTCATATCTTTTGAATTTCAAAGTTCTTTTAAAAAATCCTGACGTCAGAGAGAAATATTAAGAACGCAATTTTAAAATATTTGGCCCTTAGTTTGGCGAATATATTGTTTTTTTTTTTTTTTGTGTGCAAAGTTGACTGCCGTAAGGTATTATATGTATATTGAGCTACACATTAAAAAAAATTTAAATATTAAATAAACAAAAGAAATACAGCCAAAACTGTTCAAGATAAAGCGTTTCTATTATTGCCACCAGAGTTAAATACAAATCCCGAAAATCCGGGGATTCTAGACAAATAATATCGGGCGAAAATCCTGATTTTCGGGAATTAAAAAAGACTGGGATCCCGGGATTAACGTTCCTAGTATCTACATACATACTATAGATATGTACATTGTACATCCGTATATATACATACTAGAGATGTCAATCCCGGGATTAGTCGATTTAAATCCCGGGATTGCTGGAAAAAATTTTTTTGTTAGCCAATTCAATTTTTATCACAAATATCCCCTCTCAAGGGCAAAACAAGAATTTTTTGCAACCCTTAATGCTATAATTTCTTTAAGATCGCATTTCCATCAAAAGAAGGAATAATTTTGCTTAGCTCAAAATGGAATAGGTGATGCACTTATATATTTATTTTTTACTTAAATGTGTTAACTTTTTTATTATTACTTAAATATACTGATAATATCTGAAATTGATCTCAAACAGTGACTTAAAAAATTTTATATAGTTACATAGGCAGTTACTGCTGTACCTAATACAGTCACTTACAACAATATTTTGCATCGATTTTTTTGCTATATTCAAAATATTTTTCATAATATTTTTTTGTTAGTTAAAAAAAATATATAGCATTTTACAACAAAAATCATGTAATCATGTAATCATAATTTTTACAAATAATTCTATTATGCAGTTTTATAGCCCATTCAATTTAATATAATAAAGTGCAATTTTAAAGTTGCTAAAAACTCACTTGATTTTTGAATTTTTTTTTACTGACGATGTTGGGCATTTTCTTCCTTATAACGAATTTTTTTGTAGAAAAAAAATATAAAATGTCAACGGGATGTTTTAGCAACTTCAAAATTGCACATACATATATATTTTTTTAAATTAACAAAAAAAATACCATGAAAAATATTCTGGATATTGCAAAAAAAAATCTATGCAAAATATTTCTGTGTACAAAAACTATGTTATAAATTAATGAGGATATGTACATACATACATACATATATGTTTGTCAAATTCAATGTTTGTTTGTTTGTTAAAATACTGATTTATCGCCTTAATAAATATGTAAATGAATTACAATAAATTGTACTTTTTTTGTTATATCAATCTGATTTAAAATACTATAATAGGATGATCACAGATGTGTTGCACTTTTTCCTGAATTTCGGGACAATCCCGGGATCCCGGGATTGTATTTTCAGATCCCGAAAATCCCGGGATCGACAAAACCCCGAAAATTGACATCCCT
>NW_023458561.1:12711079-12712292 GCF_013731165.1 Rhagoletis pomonella | reverse complement strand
ATCCCGAAAATCCCGGGATCGACAAAACCCCGAAAATTGACATCCCTGATACATACATATTTACATATCGTCACTACACACGAATAAAGGCGCGCTAGTGTTTAGACGGCGAAAAAAGGCGCGTATAAAAATTTTGCGAAAAAAGATGCTTATGAAAAACTTCGGCGAAGTATTTTAAGAGTTTTTGACGCTGAAGTTTTTTTATGCGTCTTTTTTCGCCGTCAACTTTTGAGCTCGCGCCTTTATTCGTGTCTAGTGACGATATGTATGCATAATAAGCGGAAGCTTTTTGTCATATCATCAGATCTGTAATGTTAGTTCGATTTTACAAAAAGAGGTATCAAATTAAAGGGCTCAGAAAGAGTCGCCACCTAAAAACAATTTAATTCAAATTAATTTTAAGTTAAATCAATTATCACACTATGAGTATCGATCGAAATGGTTTTGAAAATGCTTTATTTCTTAATTACACATATGTGGGAGGGTTGCCACCTGTTTCAAAAGCAAGTTCGACTTAAAATATATCCTTATATGGATGTCAGACGCAAGAGTTTGTGGTTTAAAAATACTTTGAATAGGGTTGCCACCTGTTTCAAAATTAGAATTTAAATAAAGTATGCATGAGTTAAATGAAATATTAAAATATTATGTGAATCGAAGGTAGTAAGATATCCTTTGTTTAAATATTTAGATTATTAAAGAGGGTTGCCACCTGGTAAAAATGTAAACTCAAATTATTTAACAAGTTAAAGCAATTATTGAAAATATGGGTGTCAAATGAAATGGGTTTAAAAAGGCTTTATTTCTGAGCTGTATTTAGGAGCGTTGTCACGTATTTAAAAAATCAAATTTAACTTAATTCATCAGGCACATGAAATATTTATATAGGTATCACAATATCAGACGCTAGAGATTTGTTTATTTCTTAATTATATTTAGGAGGATTGCCAGCTGTTTCAGAAGTCTTAGCTGACTTATGCACAAATCCGAAGACGAAGAGAATGTGAAGAAGAGCATGAACTCGAAGAAGAATACTAATACGGGGACCTAGGCTAATATAAAAAATAATACAAATTTCTGCAGTATGAAAGGAAATAAAAATGAATCGAAATAATGATACACGTCATGGCATATATATGTATTTATAAGCTGATGATACATATGACTGAAGTTCATGTGGATCTGCTTCTCTATTGCTAAGTATTAATATTTT
>NW_023458561.1:12709593-12710979 GCF_013731165.1 Rhagoletis pomonella | reverse complement strand
TACATTATTACCTGCTCCTGATATTATTTTGTGTTACTTACCGGAATAAGTGAAAGTGGATTTTGTGAAATTGGACCCTTCGAACATTGTGTTATTAATACTATGACAGAGAACACGCAGTACACGTCGCATAAATATGCGGATATTCACCCAATTTACGGTGAAGCTTGCTGTAATGCCAGAGCTGCTCAAAGACTCTATGCAGAGCGATACCCCAATCGTCGACATCCGGGTCGTGAAGTATTCGCCCGGACCCATAGAGAAATATATGAAGGTAAGTGATCCTTTCTTGTTTGCTTGCTTGTTAACTATCATTTTTTACTTTTTTAAGGTCGCATACCAGGAAGGCGTGGCGGCGAAACAGGACGTCCTGCAACGGTAGATGTTGAAGCTGTGTTAGAGGAAGTTGAACTAGGTCCATCGACTTCAGTGAGAATGATGGAAAGACGGACGGGAATACCAAAAACTACAGTTCACAAAGCTTTAAAAGACCATCGATTTCATCCCTACCACATTCAACGTGTTCAGGCTCTACAGGAAAGAGATTACATGTCGAGGGTTAGATTTTGCCGTGAAATGTTGCGAATGCATGCATCAGACCCCAAATTTTTTAATAAAATAATTTGGAGCGATGAATCATCATGCAAACGTGATGGTTATTTTAATTTTCATAGCCTTCACAGTTGGCAGATAGACAATCCTCACGAAATGAGAGAAGATCATTCGCAGTACCGGTACAAAATAAATTTATGGTGCGGTATATTTAATTGTCAGATATTGGGACCTGTGGAACTGCCGCCAACGCTCAACTCTCACAGTTATTTAGAGTTCCTTCAGGAACGGCTTCCAACTCTTTTGGAAGATGTACCCTTAAACCTGCGGCGAAGACTATGGCTGCCAAATTGACGGATGCCCTGCTCACTACATGCGTGAAGTAAGAGCTCGTTTAGACGAAACTTATCTTCGCCGATGGATTGGACGATACGGGCCAATCACGTAGCCCGCTCGATCGCCAGACCTCAATCCATTAGATTTTTTCTACTGGGGCTGTCTTAAGGACAAAATTTATTCAAAAACAATTCAAAACGAAGAGCATTTGCGGGAACAAATAAATGGAGCTGCTGCTGAGATAGCCCAATTGAGTTTAAGATCTCTAAAAGCGTCTTTTCTTAAAAGGTGCCGAGCTTGTATTAGAGTAGAAGGTCGCCAATTTGAGCATATTTTACCAATAAATGAATAAATTTTTCTTCAAACAACTCATGTATATCTTATTTCACGTGAACCCATCCTTCACACAAAATATTGATAGATATAGCCCTTGTTATAGACTCTAGTCCGAATTCCGGTAAGTAACACAAAATAATATCAGGAGCAGGTAATAATGTA
>NW_023458561.1:12699379-12709493 GCF_013731165.1 Rhagoletis pomonella | reverse complement strand
TGATGTTGGGTCTTTGTGTCCAAACGCGTGACCCGAGTTTAAAAACTTTAACATAACAACATAACAAGTGTATTGAAAGAATTCAACTTTAATTTAAAATAAAGATTTCAAATTTCCGAGCACTAGTCAATTAATAAATTATGCAGTTTTTTGTATAAACTTTTGATGTTGGCTCTGCGCAAAAACACTGTGGATGGCGTAACCGGAGTTATATGCACAAGAAATATTATATATATTGTTTATGTATCTTTTCCAATAGAAGCGGAGCTTCCTACCCTACTCTTTCCGGAAATTCCTTTGCCCATGTCTTCACTCTCCTGCATCAGTACGAACAACCGCGCAAGTTGCCTTTTGTTGCTTATAATTTTTGATCTGTAATTCAGACACATACATGCATATGTATATTTCACAATTTTTTACAACTTCCAGTTCAATTGACTTACTTTTTATCCATTATAGTACCACTTTCTTATGTAAATTTTATAAACGCAAACTCCAACGACTAAAAAACAGCAATAGAAGGATGAGCGATTAAAAAGTATTCACAGTCGCCAATTGAGCGACTAAGCGACACTCGCAATAGCATCGATAATCGATAATCGCTTAATAGTCGTTTATATACTGCCTATCGACATTCGCAATAGGGGTGTAAGTCACCTAATTTACCCACCTAAATTATTGAACTCCTACTTGAGTAGGTTGAATGAGGATGTGCCGAATGAGTGCCCGGCATGCGGAGAGACCCCACATGACTCGAAACATCTCTTCGCATGCCCGGAAAACCCGACAACCCTAACGGCCTTGTCCCTGTGGACAAATCCCACAGAAGCTGCACGCTTCCTAGGGTTGCCGTTAGTGGAACTTGACGACAACGACTGAGATACCAACCGATTTGGGCGGGGTTGTTGTAGCCGCTACAACAACAACAACAACCTAAATTATTTCTTAAAAATACATGACATCCGCATTCGCATCCGCATCCGCGGATGTTACCTACCGAATTCCACATTCGCAACATCCCTAATACGGATCTATAGAGAACATAGAGAACCGTGTATATATATACATATATACCTCAGACCTTCTTCTGTTCGCCCATCCCCCTAGCGGGGGACTCCCATGTAGATAAGCTGCAAAAAATGCAAAACCGAGCGATGAGATTCATCCTCAACAAACCGTATGACACACCAACAAGATGTATGCTTGAAACCTTGAATTGGTTAAGCGTGAAGCAACAAGTTTTTTACCACGCTATGAAATTTGTGTACAATATTAAGAAGGGCAACCTGCCGGATTATCTTAGCGATAATCTCCGATATATAAATGAGACGCATACATATTTGTTGAGAGAGAATAACAGCTTCAGACTCCCGAAGTATAGAACAGAAGTGGACAAAAAAAATATTTTCTATAAAGGCTTAAAGTGCTTCAATGAATTACCAGAGGCTATAAAAAATTGTGATACTATCACTCTTTTCAAGCGGCTGCTATTTGACTATTGTAGAACGCAGCCTACAAGATAGTGATGTATCAACAATAGCGTGGATTGGAAACTAGGCCTTTCCAACCACCAAGATATCGAGACTAGGCGGATCGGAAACTCGGCCTTTCCGACTACCTAGACCCTTAGATAATAAACAATAAACGAGCGGATTGGAAACTAGGCCTTTCCAACCGTTAACCGTCACGAAAGCGCGACTGGGTGGATCGGAAACTCGGCCTTTCTGACCACCCAGGAGATATCAATAAATGGAGTAACCCAAAAAAGAATAGCGCGGATTGGAAACTCGGCCTTTCCAACCGTCTACATAACTTCCAGGAAATTGCATGCGTGTATAATGACATAAAATAATTGCAGTGATAAAGAAATAATGTTATTTAAAAATTTCTGTAGAGCATTTTGTATTTTGTATTTAATATTTAATATTTATATTTTAAATCTAAAATCTAATTATAAGAATGTTAAATCTTTGTTGCAATATAAGTCTAACAGACTGTAAAAAATAAATAAATAAATAAATAAATAAATATATATACCTAGATATTTAATGATTCTCACTTTCTCAATTACTTCATCTTTAATTTTTAAACTGTAATTATCGGAGCTAACGTTAGCTGCTCTAGATATGACCATAAACTTTGTCTTGTTCACATTTAATTGCAGTCTGTTTACGCACAACCATTTATACATACAATGAAGGTCTTCTTGCATTTTAATCATTGCATTGGGTAGATTACAGTCACTGAGGGTTAAGAGGGTATCGTCGGCGAACAATTTTACCTTACAATACTTCAATGCTGAGTTTATGTCGTTGATATAAATATTAAAGAGTATTGGAGCTAACACCGACCCTTGTGGTAGACCAATATCTACTGCTACCTTTGTGGATAGAGCTGTGCCAATCGCCGTTTGTTGCTTCCTATCAGAAAGAAAACTACGGAACCATGTAAGTTCGATGTTATCTATACCAATATATTCGAGTTTTTTTAGCATTATTTCCCTGTCGATTGTCTCGAAGGCTCTATTAAGGTCCACAAACACCGCCAAGATAGTTTTCTTGGAGTTCAGGTCCTCCTTTCATTGTGATAAGATCAAGTTTAGAGCTGTTTCGCATGAGTGATTGATTTGCCCTAAAACCTGACTGCTCCTTAATGAGTATTTTATTTGACTCAGTATAGTTTAATAGTTGATTTTTTACAACCGTTTCCAGTATTTTTTCTAAGTTGGGAAGGGTGTTTATTGGCCTGAGCTCCTCCGATTTTATGGTGTTTTTGACCTTTTTTTATAGGGACAATGGGCGAAGTTTTCCATTCTGTCTGAACTATTCCCAACTGAAGGCACTTATTTACTAATAGGGCGTAAAAGTGACCCATGTATTCAACGGAGTCTTTGACTACACCCTCGGATAATAAATTATTTCCACCAATTTTTATCTTGAACTTCTTTACTATATGGATAATATCATCTGTACTAATCTCACAAAATTTAAAGGTCCCTCGATCATTTTCCTGTTGAATCGGAATGTTTCTATATTCCTATTAATATCGATGATACTATCAACAAAGAAATTGTTTAACTTGTTGGCGATTTCAGTACTATTGCTATATATTTTACCGTTGATTCGAACCTCTTTGATGTTTTCTTTGTGATCCGCATTATTGACAATATTCTTCAAATGTTTCGACATTAAACGACTGTCACCTCTATTAATTTCCACCTTGTATTCCATATATTGTATTTTTTGAATTCTAATCATTTTTTTATACGCTTTCTTTATTTCATTGTATTCTACCCAATCACCAGTGATCACTGCCTTTGGTGTAACCTAAATTTTTCTTTATTAGTTTCAGTCAATTGTCTGTCATACCATTTATTTCGGATTTTGACCGGCTTGTGTACACGAGAAGTTAGTTTTTTCATACTCGAAATCAAACAGTTATTAATATGTTCGAGCATATCATCAGGACTGAGACTATTCAGGTCAGCGAAGGTGCATTGTCGCAAAAGATTTATAAGGTTGTCTGGGCTGTACCCATCCCACGAAGTTATTTCAGACAGTTTACATTATAGTTTCATGATCCGATATTCTATGTTCTTCCGCTTTATCACATGACACTTCCTTTGCGTTCGAGTACAATAAGTCGATCAGTGTTTCGGAATGTTCAGTAACCCTAGTATTAAAGTTAATTAACTGTTGCATTGCCTGATGGACGAATATCTCATTCAGTTTCTTACTATATGTCGACATTATATTCAGGTTTATATTAAAATCTCCGATAAAAATGGTATTTACCATGTAATCGAATATTTCCGACAAAATGGTCTCCATATATTCTAGAAAATCAGCATCACTTGAACTAGGTGAGTGATAGACCACCCCGATTTTCCATTTGGTTTCGAGATTTTTCAGTTGGATAACTACACACCAAACATTTTTATCGATAGATTTGTTTAGTATTATTTTAAAATCTAGTGTGTTACGCAATATTATGATTACCCCTCCTGTATGTCTACTGTACGAGTCACATCTTACAACTTGATATGTTGGAAACTGTATTTCATAGTCGTATATTTCCTCTGTTGTACAAGTTTCGGAACATAGAACTATATCCGGATCAACAATTTCAATTAGCCTTTCAAGTTCTATTTTATTAGCTACTATACTACTTATGTTAAGATAAACGCATTTCAAGTAACTGTTATGCTTTTCATGTGCTGGCTGAACAGTCAACTCCATGCCACGGTTCCTATTAACTGACTGTAATTGTTAATAGCTGGCTCTATTTCTCTTATGCTCTAGTTTCTTCATGTATACAGGACACTGTCGGTTAGTTGTCAAGTGGTTCACGTCGAGCCCTAGATTAAATTTTTTGTTTGCACGAATGCAATTGATACACTTGTTTAATTGCTCCTTTGTGCACTGCATTGTTTTATGTTTACCCATGCACTTCAGGCAGACCTCTTCATCCTTGCACTTTGTAGCTATATGATTGAAGCCCTTACATTTGTAGCAGACTGACACACCCATACCATCTTGGACTCTACATTTCTCCCACCCAATATTTATTTTTTCGCTTTTGAGCACTGCCGAGAAGGTATCAACGTCCGTTTCAATGAGCACATTATAGTATTTAGACCTATCTTTCTTGACTTCAATGTGTTTAATAATTTTAAAGTCAGTACTTTTTAAACAGTCATTTTGTTTTTTTTTATCATTTCTACAAGTTGCTCGCTTTCATACTTAAAGCTTACTCCAATCGCCATAAACTTGGGTTTAGCCGTATTCGGCACTCTAATTTCATAGCGGTCACTCATTTTTTTTGCAATTGCGGTCTTTATTTTATCGCGCTCAGATTCGTTTTCGCTTTGAATAATGATTGTACCACTTTTCCTACCCTGCACATTGCTTATTTTTAGATCCGATGGATCAACGTTCTTATTCAGGTCCTCTTTTGTTTTCATCGCGTCTTCTCTTTCGGTTTTATGATCAGGGGTTTCTCTTTATTTATTTTCGGTTCTTTGTTGTTCACTAATCCGCTTTTTAAACGCTCAGCATATGAGGCCTTGCTGTGATGACTTGATTTCAGCTCTTCGCTTACTGACTTTTTTATTTCTTCACATATTTTTCTACTTTCACTCTCATTTCTTACCATAGCCTCGCATAGATCTTGGCTATGCTTTTTCACATCTTTAGCTACAGCTTTCATCTTATTGGCCTCAGCTATGCTAGTTGCGCATGTTTTTTGAACTCTTTGCATTGCATCTATACGCTCACCGAATTTCCTCTCTATAGCTTCTAAAAGGAGCTTTAGCTCTTTAACCTGCATTTTTTCGACTCTTGAAAGTCGTCTTTACACTCTTTTATGTATGTTTTTACTATTATTCGCTATAGAGATATTCATATTTCGCAACACCTCATCAATATTATGCATATATGTGAGATAACCATCGCACATAAAGCGCACATAGGCATTGTCCGCAAGGACTTTTTTGCTGAACTCATCGAGATCAGAGCATTTCTTTGCCCAGTGAAACACTTTGCCGCATATACCTTCACAGCGGATTCCACTCTCACCGCGTATTAGGCCTTTGCACTTATGGCAGTCACCCATTTTCTTGACTGACACTTCACTGCACTTTTGAGTGTTTGTTTATTTATTTGCTGACGTCCCAAGCCTTGTCGCACGGTGTTATCGACACTTGTGTTTATTATGGTTCACAATTCGTTATTTGCGTTTGTGTGTATGTGTTGTGTTTACTAGAGGTAAAGCACGAAGCCGCTGCTGCGCGCCTTTTCGCCTATCACTATTCTCTTCACTTTCAACGTTTTCTTCCTAGTCTCTAAGTATACTTTAATTTAATTTGATTTGCTTAAACTAGTGTCACTATCACTTTGCTATTTAGAAAAATTCACTTTCCGATTATATATATGAATCGCTATTTGCATTTGAAATCGCGTTAAGCTAATAAAACCGCAGAATTTAAAAAACTTCGCGGAGCTAACTATAACACGACCTTTCACACCCACAATACCACCACAAAACTATGAAATAAAATAAATGGAATTATAATCTGAATTGGCATGGCGAATGCCTAACGCTGACGAGATGACATGATAAGATTGGTATCCTCATGACTCTTTGGAATCTACCAGTAGCACCGGCGTTTCCAGACGCGCCGGCGTCGCCGCCGCCGCCGATTATTTTTGAAGGTGACCACGCCGCCGCCGCAAAGCCTGTCGGCGTAAACCTCTGCTACGCAGAAAGGTGTTCAGTGCCTTTTCTTCGCAACACAGAAAGATAATTCTACGTTGTGAGGGTTATAATCCTTAAGTGCGGCCGAAGGCCGCCAATGCAGAATGGTGTTCTCTGCAAAAGGTGTTCAGTGCCTTTTCTTCGCAAAACACAAAGAGAGTTCTACTTTGTGAGGGTTATAATCCCTAAGTGCGGCCGAAGGCCGCCTACGCAGAAAGGTGTTCTCTGTAAAAGGTGTTCAGTGCCTTTTCTTCGCAACACAGAAAGAGAATTCTACCTTATGAGGGTTATAATCCCTAAGTGCGGCCGAAGGCCGCCTTTGCAGAAAGGTGTTCTCTGCAAAAGGTGTTTTTTTATTATTTTACAGTAATTCATTTTTTGTAAGAACTATACAACATATTTATAAGGTACGTACACCAAATTAAAGGGAATCAAATTTCCTATTAAATGAGATCAAAATTTTCAAAATCCATTCATTCGTTTTTGAACAATATTGATTTCAAAAATAGCTTATTTTGATCTTTGATAAGTCCCGTTGTTGTTGTTTGCGCAAAAAAAAGAAGTATACCGTTATACTCAGCTCAATCATCTCTATCGATTCCAATATATATATATATATTTTTTGAGATTTGGAGCCCAACTGCATTTGTTCCTCGCGATATTTATTGACGTGTAGCATGCAATATTGATGGATCGTGATCCATATCACAAAATCTCACCGTCATAAATATTGAAGTTGTAGCATTTTCAAAATGCGATCCATACATCTCGTCAGTACATCTTGCACTCTCATAATGCAAAAAAAAAAAAAAACCAAAAAAAAACAGACATCAGTTTGACAATGAGCACAATTCGTTTTGATATCATCAGAAGTCGCCTTGGACGTGGCTCTTGAGAGTAAAAATTAAACATTATAACCCATACTTCTGAACCCTACATATACCCCTAAGATCAATCTAAAAATTACTAAAAATTAAAATCAACCGTCCAAAGGGGCCGAGGGAATATGCATGCTGATGCTGAAAAAACTGGGTCCTGCGGGAGTAGACTATAACCAAGGTCCTCAATCTGTCCATGGGCACTCTCATCGGCCCAGATATCTGAAAAACGAGTAGAGTGGTCCCAGTGCTCAAACCGGGGAAACCGGCCAAAAAAGGATAGTATTATCGTCCGATAACCCTCCTTTCCTCAGTAGCCAGGACACCTGGCTTGCTACTCCCCGTAAAGTTCTCTGCACAACAGCAGCACTTAACGCCATAAACATTCAGAAAAAATCATAGCCTAAACCGAAACCGCCTCTGGGAGAGAACAGTCCTAGTAGTGTTGGATCTGTATAAAATGTTAGACACCATCAGCCACACTACTATAAGACATTTATGGGTCGATTACGGGTAGCAACGCAACCACGGTTAGGTTACCAGCTGGCAACGCAACTGGAAAGAAAATTTGTATTACGCATGGCAACTATCGTCAGTTGCTGTAGAGTTATCGATAATCGAAATTTGGCAGATGGACAACCAGCAAGAGGATGTAAACAAGCTGTGCGAGTAAAATTAAATATTATTAAAATAAAGAGTTTTAAAGAAAAGATAGCAATAGGGCTAAGTTCATCACAATTATTTGTTTAAGAGGAAGAGAAGTGCATAACGCGGCCTCAATCAGGCGACATTTAAAGGATAATTCCAATCCTGTAGAGCATTCGCGTGCACTGTAAGCAAAAGTTAATGCTTTCAAGGTTTTTCTTTTATTATCGTTTTGTGTTCATTTTCAAAGCATATTTAGGACTTCCAAAAGGAGCTGTAGTATAATTGGTTAATAAACAGCTGAACCTCTTCGTTCAAATTCAGTACCTCCGCTCATAAAAGCTTGCGCACCTCTTCGATTTTCCGCAGAAGGAAGTGCCAGAGCAATGACTTCAATTTGGAAAACTTTGTGTGTCGGTAGTTTCAAAAGAGGTGCTTCAGTTGATTAAGGAAAAAATTTGCAATCAGTGTTTGCTTTTGTTTCTCCAAAGGTCGTACTCCACGGGAACTAAATTTTCAAGTTAAGGTTTGGTTATTTTCACCATATTCTGTAAAAGCAAACTGCATTGCAAAATGTTAATATCGTTCAAATTATTAAAAAGTAAAATATATGACACATTTTTCAATTTTCGCTCCTAAACACGCTCCAAAACCATTCCCAGCAACCACAAAAATGTAGTCGCTTGTATACACACTTTGTAGCAACTGCTGTTGTCAGTTGAAAGTGGCCAGTTGCCATCTACAATATCGTTTTGGCAACTAGCAACGCAACTGAAGTTCGATTGCTATCGATAATCAACCCATTAGGCTTGCCCTCTCCTACAGGGACTCAGACGATGGTCAGCGATTTATCTGACTGGCCGACATTCGCCAGTCATTTTCAGAAACAATAAATTAATTACAAAAAAAAAAAAAAAAAAAAAAAAATCAAAATTTGCAGTACAAAGATATCGAAGAAAGTGTTTCGTATTTGTTACAAAAAAAAGTTGATATCAATGACTTAAAACTGCATGATCAAGTTCTAAATTTGAAACGATTTTTGTCATCGACAGTCGGCGATGATGATTTTTTCTATAACACGTGTGCAAGCTCCCGGATATGTTTTTTTGCCTCAAATGGCGACATGGAATGTTACTCTGATCTACTCAAAATTGTGAAAGGATTTTTTCACTTATGTCTCGCAATGGACGAAAGAGAGAAATCGATTATTTGTCGAAAATATGCGCCATATCGTCACAGTCAAGTTCAACTTTTCTGTTTTCAGTTGTTTTTCATTCTATAATTTTTTAAAAGCAACCCGAAAATTTAGCTCTTCTGAAAAAAATACGTGATCCAGAAAAAGTGCAGAAAACTTGCGTCCTGGATTTTCGTTAAGACAAGTTGGTAACCCTACTTTTTAACCAACGCAAAATTTGCAAATGTGTTAGTAAGATAAATGAGAACGTGTTAGTTCCCATCACCGAATTCTTGTAGGGATATTAATTTACATTTATGCATATACGTATGTAAGTATGAGTTACAGCCCGCGACAAAACGATAGCACCTCAACATTTCGATCAGTTTGATTATTTTGCTTTTGTTTTTTAATGTTCATTATTTTATTATTTATTATTATATTATATTATTATGCACTTTCTTCCATACATAACATTACTTTGTGTGGAAAAAAATGCGTGCCTTTTATTACTCTAAAATTTAATCTCTATATATAAATGTGAAAGTCTGTACGGAGTCGGAGAACACCACCGAATAACGCGAAAATGTATACAGTTCTATATTTTGCCCTCAGAAAGGTAATAGGCATGGTTTTTTTCACAAAACTGGTGTGGCCAAATATTTCAAAAATAAAAAAAATATATATATATATATATTAAAATTTACATAAGCCCCAATATGTAAGAAATTTGATAGAAAAAAATTGGAATAGAGTTGCCACCACTCGAGAAAAATCTTTACATATCAAAATTAATTGCTGTTCGTGTGTTATCGCAAAACTCAAGAACGGCTCAACGGATTTGCTTCGTTTTTATTTCATTTTGTTTCTCTCCGTCTGTAGAAGGCTTGTAAAGAAAAAATTGAAAACCCGGTGTTGCAAGATATCTGAAATATCAAAACTAAAATGAAATTGAAAAGCCGTAATAATGATATTTCACTGAGAATGCATAAAAGTTTAATATAGAAAAAAATTTTGATAGGGCTGCCACCATTCGATAAAATATTTATACATGAAAATGTATTGCTGTATCAAAAAATAATAATAATTTAAATAAGCCGCAATAATCCTATTGCACTGCGAATGTATGAAAACATTTAAAACAGAAAAAAATTTGCAAAAT
>NW_023458561.1:12687502-12699279 GCF_013731165.1 Rhagoletis pomonella | reverse complement strand
TTTTTTTCTGTTTTAAATGTTTTCATACATTCGCAGTACAATAGGATTATTGCGGCTTATTTAAATTATTATTATTTTTTGATACAGCAATACATTTTCATGTATAAATATTTTATCGAATGGTGGCAGCCCTATCAAAATTTTTTTCTATATTAAACTATATACTACTACTATATGCATTCTCAGTGAAATATCATTATTACGGCTTTTCACTTTCATTTTATTTTTGATATTTCAGATATCTTGCAACACCGGGTTTTCAATTTTTTCTTTACAAGCCTTCTACAGACGGGGAGAAACAAAATGAAATAAAAACGAAGCAAATCCGTTGAGCCGTTCTTGAGTTTTGCGATAACACACGAACAGCAATTAATTTTGATTTTTCTCGAGTGGTGGCAACTCTATTCCAATTTTTTCTATCAAATTTCTTACATATTGCGGCTTATGTAAATTTTAATATATATATATTGTCAGGTTAACCGAGTTTTATTTAATAATAATATTAATACAAAGTAGAAAATGTATGTCAGGTTAAATTACAAGCTTTTATCTTATGACCGGCGCGCTCCGCGGTTGCTACAATACTCTCCGATTACGACTGTCGCTTCTTGACAGCTCGTCGGTAGGTGTTGCCATCTTATGTTGTAGGGGAGGGCGCTGCCATGTCAGTTGACAGTTCGGCCTCTCCTGACAATGACATCGTCCCGATGTCCGCTGATTCGTCGTTTTCGTCGTCGCTCTCACCATGATACCCATCGAGTTCAGGAGGTGAGGAGCACCAAAGCTTTAGTTTGTCAGATGAATAAACAGACGTGAACCTTTTCTGACTCACTTGCATGCCATCGATATCATGTAGCAGATATCGGTCTTTACCAAGAACTTTAGCAATGACGTACGGCCCTCGGTACTTCGGCTCAAGTTTTCGAGATTCTCCAGTTGCAGAAGGCTCATGCTGTACTACAACCAGATCATCAACACTGTAAGTGGTAGGTTCTTTATGTTTTCGGTCGAACCGTTCTTTCCACTTGTTACGCTGTTCTTGCATGGATGTCAACGCCAAGTTTCGTTTCTCAGTGATGGGTTGATTGTCATCGGCGTCGATTACGGCAGCTATTAAGTGGTTACGCGTTATGTCATTCAACTTGAAGTCGAAGATTAATTCATTCGGACTAAATCCGGTCGTCGCATTTTTCTGTGAATTAACGCACCATTGTAGCTTGCGTAGCTGCTCGTCCCAGTCTCTGGGATCTGTTGTCGTTGTTCGTAGATAGTTCAGGATGATTTGATTCGCACGCTCCACCTGTCCATTAGCTCGGGGAGTGCGAACAGCGGTTTTTACATGCTGAACACCATTATCGTCGCAATATTTTGCGAATTGCTTCGAAGTGTACGCAGTGCCACGGTCCGTGACAATTCGTGCGGGTAGCCCAAAATAACTGGATACCTCATTTAACATTTGCAACCCAGGCAGAGTTTTGGTGTTGCGCACGGCTTTCACAATCAGGTACTTGGTGAAGCCATCGCTGACGGCGAGAACATAGGTGTACCCTCGCTTACTTTTCACAAACGGACCCAAATGGTCAATGTGCAAAAGTCTAAACGAAACCGGTTCAGTTGGTTCGATGTGTAGCACACCCTCAGGCTTACCTCCTTTCGTTTTATTATAACAGCAGTCGATGCATGATGAGATATAGTCTTTGACGTATTTTCTCATCCGCGGAAACCAGAAGCTTTGGAGAATTCTCTCGATTGTCTTCTCCACACCAAAATGACCTAGTTCATCGTGGCAATACTTGGCGACGCGCCATCGTACAGTCTTGGGAATAACGTACAGCAGGTTGTTGCCACGTCGTCGATACAATCGATTACGCTGTATACTGTAATCTTTCTGTAGTTGCTTGGTCTGCGGTGACTGCTTCAAACCTTTCAAAATGGCTATGATGTCACGTAGATCGGGATCCTGCAATTGCATAGTCAGCAACCAATCGTCGTCTAACACGTCGACTTGGAGTACGGTTTCACATTCGGTTGGCGCACGACTCAGCGCGTCAACATGAGTCATTCGTGACCCAGCGCGGTGGACAACTTCACAGTTATACTCCATCAATCGTACCAACCATCTCGAAATTCGTGGGATCATTGGAGTCTTCGCTTTCAGCGCGGAAATCGCTGAACAGTCAGTCACTATCTGAAACGCCTTGCCCAGCAAGTAAATACGGAAACGTTGTAAAGCTTCCACTACCGCCAGCACTTCTAACTCGTAGCTGTGGTAGTGTGATTCGGCTGGAGTACAGTGGCGACTATAATACATTACCGCTCTCCACTCGGTACATTCAGCTTGCAGGAGAACTGCTGCAATGCCCACACTACTAGCATCGGTGTGGACTTGATGTCGTGCACTAAAATTGTACAAAGCCAACACTGGCTCGGAACAAAGTTTATCGATGAGTATACTAAATGCTTGCTGATGGGGATCGCCCCACTCGAACTTCTCAGCTGCTGCTTTAGTCGTGAGCTTGGTTAACGGTCGCACAATCAAAGAATAGTTTTCAACGAACTTCCGGAAAAATCCGGTCAAACCAAGAAATCGTCGCACTTCAGTTTGCGATGTCGGTGTTTTAAAGTTTTTTATAGCGAGCACCTTTTGCTCACCGGGCTTTATGCCTTCATGGCTAACTTTATGGCCAAGGAAACTGATTTCTTCACTTAAGAAATTGCATTTTTCCAACCGCAACGTTAACCCGTTCGATTCGACCACGCGTAAAAAGTCTTTTAGTTTTTGTATGCCCTCCTCGACAGAGCTACTCGGGATGATAACGTCATCCAAATACGCGATTATGTCTTTCGACGCACACTGTTTCACTAATTTGTTCATAGTCTCTTGGAAAACAGCCGGAGCATTCACAAGCCCAAACGGCATACGGTTGTATTCGAAGTGACCTTCGGTTGTCACAAACGCCGTATACGGTCTTGAGTTTTCGTCGACCTCAATCTGGTGGTAACCCATTCTAAAGTCCAAATTAGTAAAATACTTATTACCGGAAAGTTGCGCAAATAGTTCGTCAATGACAGGCATTGGAAACGGTTGCTTTACGGTAATTTTATTTAACTGCCGGTAATCTACGCATAACCGGAACTCACTGTTTTTCTTTTCCACCAATACGATTGGCGAAGCGTATGGGGAGTTCGACGGTCTAATAATTTCGCACCGTAACAAATCACTTATGATTTCTTTCACAACCGGTCGCCGTGCGAAAGGAATACGATATGGCTTCATATTTATCGGCACATCCGACGATAGTGCGATTTTCATTTTCACGAGATCAGTTTTTCCTATAGCCTTGTCCACAGAAAAACAATGTGCATATACTTGCAACACTTTATTTAAATTACCGAATTCACCGTCTGTGATTTTCATAACTTTGTTATTGTTCTTTTTTGTAAACCATATATTTCGTCCTTCAAACACGAATTTATTTTCATTTGCGCATAGAACATCGATACCGAGCAAAATTGGGTAATCGATCATACCGTCGTCAACAACTAGCACTTCACTTGCACAGTCACTGTCATCAATCGTCAAAATTGTATTCAATTTTGATGTACATTGATACTGGCCACCGCCGAAGCCTTTTAATGTTATACAGCAGCGCTCAATATTACCAATTTCGTCTGCAAACGATTTTCTAATTAACGTGCGCTTACTACCAGTATCAACAAATGCACTGGCACTGTGTCCGTTCACTTTTATTTGCTTAATAGCAAAATCATTTTCCACATTTTCAATTGTATTGCAATTTACTTTCGCACTTTTGTTTTTGTCATTTAGGTTATTGTTTTCAGATTTCGCGCTACGATCGCGTTTCTGCGGCTCTGGACAATCACGCGAAAAATGCCCAGGTTTTCGGCAATTGAAGCAAACAATTTGCTTTTTTTGCTTTTCGTCCTGCTTTACCGACTTATGGGACTCAACAGGTGAATTACGTTTCACATCTGCAACATTTTTCGTACAATTATACGCACTATAATTTGTAATCGCACTCAACAGTTCATTGCACGTAGCATAATTGTTCACTGAGATACTTCTCTTCATATCTGTGTCGTTAATACCGCTTATAATGTATTTAATTAATGAACTTTCGTCAATTCTACCGCGTCGACCAACCGCAATACATTTGTAGTAAAACGTTTCTACACTTTCATTATGGGCTCTGCGCATGCTCATGAGCTCCATATGTACATCGGCGGGAATCACCACACAAGGAAATTCTCGCAAAAACTCATGCACAAAATGTTGCCAATTTATAAAAATTTCTTGGCTTGCATCAATCCATAACTTTGCTACACCTTCAAGTTTTGTTTGCACGGCAAATAGCAAAATTTTATCGTCCCAACCATAAACACTGCGCAATTGTTCAATACGATTCACAAATTGAACCGAAGTTATTATTTTCTTACTGGGGTCGAATGTTGGCAAAATTGCTGCTATGTCGCCAACGTCACCAAAACACGATCGACTATTCTGATGAAATTCTCTACTTGCGAAGTTTGATACATACGGCATCGTAGGTGCGTGTGTATGTACATTTGTAAAACAACCCTCGTTACTCGTCGCTTGCACCAGACGCTCAGCGTTTGGTCTACCACCAAAATTTTTCGATCTTTCTGCTTGTTCATGCATGCGCATGAAACTTCTGTTTGCGTCAGCCACTGGTGTAGAATATTCGCGTTGCTCTATGTCGTTCGGCATTGTATGACTACAAAGCATTTCGTTAGACGTCGCGCTCTGCCACAAATCGTTGTGCACAGAAACGAATGCGTCGCCTGTTGCCCGATCAATTTGTGTCGGCAGCGTATGTGTGTGTTCACCAAAATTCAAACATCGGTTCGTAACTGCCATCTTCGTTTGTATGTAGTTTTGTGGCCGCTCGCCACACAAAGATACACACGCGCTGCTTGCTGCGCTGCCACTTTGCATAGGCAGCGAATTCGTAGACGGAGCACTCCAATAGCGTCGACTGGTTTCATTAGCCGATTGAGCACATCTACTCATACCACCCAGTTCGCTAGGAATCGAATGCACCGGGTACACAACTGAACTACCATATGACGTCGGTAGCATAACGTCAGTTTCTGCACCCCAATGTACACGTCGCACTGGTTCCCGATGTGATGATGCCATAACCGATGCACCATACATCGTCGTCGGAATACACTGCGATAACGTCGACCTAATCTTTACTGGCGAAGATTGGCTAAGTGGCACACTTGCCACCTCCTCTTCAGCACTCATCGTTTCTCTAGAAACGTTTTTATTTTCACTCGCTTGCCTTAGCATGCTTTCTGCGCTGGCGTAGCGCTCTTCCGCGAAATGTTCATACAAACGCGCAACAAGTTTCGTTTTTTTGCCGCTGCAAGGCAAACTCAATTCGCGTAACTTGCGTTTTAGTTTATCTACCTTCCACGCACTAAAATTTACGGAGTTCATTTCACTTCTGACTTTTGTCAGGTTAACCGAGTTTTATTTAATAATAATATTAATACAAAGTAGAAAATGTATGTCAGGTTAAATTACAAGCTTTTATCTTATGACCGGCGCGCTCCGCGGTTGCTACAATACTCTACATATTGAAATAAAGTGATCTTCAGACAGTTTCTCTCTTACAGTTTTGACATAGTCTCCAGGGATGTTTTCAAGGGATCTTTAACAGTCCAAAATAATTTCTATTGACCCCATCAGCCGCATTTCCTATGTATTTAATTTTTAGATCCTCGCTAATATTTCACAAAAATAACTTTTGGGATGAGATCGCAAAATTTTAGGTCCTTGAACTGCGTCCTGTGCATTTTTCGCCATCTGATTTTGGTGGAAACTTTTTATAGATGCAGGTTGTATAAGGAAATGGATAAGCAACAAGAGCTTTCGGGGAGTTATTGGTCAGTTGTTAGCGCTGCTGGATTTGAACATCGTAGATGCGGTTTAGATTACTGCTGAAATTTAGAGAAAGAAGTGTGACGACTATAACTTCCACCGCTTTGACTTTGGTGCTATTCCTATTTTTCCTAAAAACAAATCGAGCTGCAAAACTCAAAAACCTTGTTAAATTAAACGTTTTTTTTCTTATTTTCTTTTGAAGTTTTTAGTTCTTTATTTAGTTACTCAAAATCAGAGACCGTACCGGTTATGCATTTTATAATAAAAGTCAAAAAATTTAAGTTATTTTTTGACTTTTATTATTTTGAGCAAATAATACCGGTTATTTCTGCTTTTTATTTTTTAAAGCAAAAATAAAAGTTAAAGTTAAAAATCAAGTATTCCAGAGCTGTGTATATAGGAATGTGATAGTGTTGAAGCTCCTACATGGATATTAATAACCCCCAAATACCAGGGTTAGTTCAAATCTATATACATATGTACATATGTATACATAGAGTACATGAAGGGAGTTTTTGTTAACGGCATCAGATCTGCACCGATTATTCGATTTTCAAAACTGAGGTGCCAAATTAAAGGGCTTAGCCTCTATATGTATGTACCAGGGTTGTTGCGAATATTCGCATTCGCATTCGCAACCGCGGAGCTTCCGCATTAATTTTAACATTCGCATTCGCTTTCGCATTCGCAATAATCAATGCGGATCTTTTGCGAATATTGAAGGAACCGAAAATAACATTTTTTTTTTACCAGTTAAACTTGGCCAGATATTTTTTATTCCCAATTAAAAGTCTTTTCCGGATAGAAAACAAACCGCTTATCCAAATTAAACAAGTTTGGTACCAAATGAAGGAAATGTCTAAACGAGCAAAGCAACCCATTGAAAAATATTTCAATAAAAAATGTTAATTAATTACCATAGAGCAAACCTTGGGTCTGGTATATGAATTTCTTTAGTATTAAATGATACAAAAAAATACAAATAGCGGTGGTAACCTTCTTTCGTTATTTCTGCTCAAAAGCTATTTCAGTAACAGAAGAAAGGATTAAAATGAATTACAAAAACTTAAATCGAAAAATGCGGTTGACGTTACAGGTTCTCCAAATTCTGAAACAACCAAAAGAATGAGAATGAAGAATTCTTTGGAAAACAACGGTGTTTAAACAACGATCTTGCCATGATACAAGATTGTGAAGATTAAAGTCAGGATTTGTAAATAGTAATTTTGATTGTAAATAGTAATTTTGAGTGAATAAGCTTCAGTAGTTCCTAAAATATCGCAGTTTTCGTATTTCTCAAAACTACCTTTATATGGGAGGTAGGCGTGGTTATCTTCCGGTTTTGCCCATTTTCAATACCATCCGTCCAACGCTCGTTATGATATCTCAATTTGTACTCGAGTTATCGTGTGCACACACGGACGGACGGACGGATAGACAGTCATCGCTTAAACGATTTCTCTGTTCATTCTGATCATTTATGTATATATTTGTCTATATCTATCTCGATTCGTTTTGCCTGTTACAAACAACCGTTATGTGAACAAATTTATAATACCCTTGTGCACAAATGCGATCGGGTATAAAAATACTTGACATCCGCATTCGCATCCGCATCCGCGGATGTTAGCGTTTAAACATCCGCATTCGCATCCGCGGATGTCTAAAATTCCCTGGTATGTACCACAAGGCATAGGGTTGCCACCTTTTTTAAAATTATAAAATCTACACCGTTCGTTGTATTAAAACAGAAGAGGTGCCAAATGAAAGGGCTACGCCTGTAGATGTGAAAGAAGGTCTCAGTTTTTTGAATAGGGTTGCCACCCGCTTCTAAAATAGAAGACTTACACCGTTCGTTGTATTAAAACAGAAGAGGAGAGTTTTTAAACTCGGGTCACGCGTTTGGACACAAAGACCCAACATCATTGTACAAAAAACTTAACCGTACCGTATTTCTTAAACTTCCATAAAGTTTATTAATGAGGAAAACAGCTTTTCCTGCAAATCATGTAAAGCCTAAAAACTGTGAAGCATCGGGAACGCAACTTCTATTCATAAAACTCACACATGTACATACACCTTCCAAGTCCAAGGGATCCGACGAATCTCGCAATTCCCTCCTTGCTTTAGCTAACTCTACTAATCTATTAGCTTCCGCATCATCTTCCTCTTCACTAAACCATATTTCAACTGTGTCCATTTTTTTAATTTTATAATAAAAGCAATTATTTTAAAAATGATGTAAATAAAACACTCAAGAAACAAATGTAAACAAACAAACAGCTGTATACAATTCTGTCAACCATTCACAATAGTACAAATTTTTATCGATCAAGTTACACAATAGCAAAATAAAAGATGATCGACTCGATCGACAAATTTCTATTCTACTGCCAGTCGACACTCGCAATAGGGGCCTTAGGTAAATAAAAAATGGAAAGGTTAGTAATTCTTAATAATCTGCCTTATCCTGGGTTTCGATCGAAAATTTGTTTTCCGCCCATAGTAAATACATGAAAACCAAAAGTGAAAAGTGAACCGGTTGGGGAAAAATGAAACTCATGATAAGACTGAATGTTTTTTTTTAGTACTTGAATTTAAAAATTGGAACATTGTGTTTAATAAAAACTTTTTAAAGGGTCGTAAATCAAACCTGCGCCACTTTATAACTACGCGCTCTAGGCGACAAACTTGAAAAACTTGATACTTGACAAAATTGTAAATTCATTTCGATTGACACTGTACCATATATTTACGGTACTGCTTGGAATCCCGTCCATTCCAACAGCATCGAGAATATGGTATCTTAGTTAAATATACATACTATTTTATAGCTTAGAAGGAAAAATGTAACAGGTTAATGTATTTTAAGCATTAAATTTAACTTTACTTTTATTGTATATTGCAATATATAATTCAAATGTATATACGTGAATGTATATAGGTCAAATGACTGTAATAAATAAATTATTATTTATTTTTATTGCGGTGCAATAATTACTTTCTGAAAATTTCATCGGGACCGCAAATGTCGGATGTATCCTCCTGACTTTCATCTTCACAATCTAGCATCATGGCACGATCGTTGTTTAGACACCGTTGTTTTCCAAAGAATTCTTCATTCTCATTCTTTTGGTTTTTCGATTTTAGTATTTGTAATTCATTTTAAATGCTTTCTTCCGTGACTGGTCAGATATACGTGTTATCAGTGCACTTGCATAATATTCTAGGGACCGAAAATAACAGTTATTTTTTTACGAGTTAAATTTGGCCTAATATTTTTTATTCCGAAATAAACGTCCTTTCCGGATAATAAACAAACCGCTTATCCAAATTAAACAAATTTGGTATCATATGAATGATTTCTGAAATAGCTTTTAAACAGAAAAAACGAACGAAGATTACCACCTCGATTTATAATTTTTTTTTATAATCTAATACTAAAGAAATCCATATAAATACATACCTGACCCAAGGTTTGTTCTATGGTTATTAATTAACATTTTTTATTAAAATATTTTTCAATATGTGGCTTTCCTCGTTTAGACATTTCAGTTTTAAAGCTATTTAAGTCCTCTTTCATTTGATACCAAATTTGTTTAATTTGGATAAGCGATTTGTTTATTATCCGGAAAGTACTTTTATTTCGGAATAAAAATATTTGGCTAAGTTTAACTCGTAAAAAAAACTGTAACTTTCGGTCCCTTCAATATTCGCATTCGCAAAACATCCGCTTTGATTTTTGCGAATGCGAAAGCGAATGCGAATGTTAAAATTAATGCGGAAGCTCCGCGATTGCGAATGCGAATGCGAATATTCGCAACAACCCTGATCCGTATGTACTATTTAAATTTAAAGAAATAAAAAAGAATTAAAAAGTTAAGTTATTGGAGTAATCTATGTCGCTATTAATAAATTTTTGTAATAATCGCATCTACCGTTATATTAAATTACCAAGTTCTTACGATTTTTTTCGGGTTATAGATTGAAAACTAGGGTGGTCTACTATTTCCCAACAGTTTTACGCATCAACTCCAAGCAGACCAGGCCTTTTTGACCCACTGTTTAAAAAATGGCTTATAGATGGTTAAAATTTTCCCTAAAGTATTAAGCGCCAAATTTTCCTACGGATAACCGAAAGTAATGAAAAATGCAATTAATTTCCACCAAGAAGGTGGAACTTTAACCCTGTGTAGAAAACATTGCCGTGCGATGGAGCAAAACCTTCCTGGGGTTTGACCACCACTTGTGAATGCTAACATAATTTTCACACAGCCACCTAGGAATGTTGTTGTGGTATTGAAAAAAAATTTTATATATTCTGGAGTAGTAGTTCCTTCAAGCGATGTATTTCAATGAGCATTCATCATGAAAATTTTGTACAAAATTCCTTAGGCGCCGAACGCCGCCGCCGCCACGCCGATATTTTCGTAACTCGGCGGCGGCGCGTGAGTAAAGACAAAAAACGGCGGCGTCGTGGCTCGGCGGCGTATACCTCTAGTGCGTAGGCGGCGTCGGCCGCACTTAGGGTTTGTAAGCTTTTTTTATAATTATTTTACATTAATACAATTTTTGTAAGAACTACGTACGTACGTATACCAAATTAAAGGGAATCAAATTTCCTATTAAATGAGATCAAAATTTTCAAAATCCATTCATTCGTTTTTGAGAAATATTCAGTGTACGAAAATAAACTATATTGTACGTTACTATTTCGTTTCGTTTATTACTTTAACAGTTCGGTACAATACGAAACAAAACGGCTGAGTTCACTTTGGCGATAGTACACTACAGTAGTTTAGTAGTTACAGACGAAACAACAAACGAAATGAATCGTGCAGGGAAAATATATTTATGTATGCACATATATGCAATAAACAAATACAAAACGAATGGCTGCAATGAATAAAAAAAATAAAAATGTTTTTTAATTGAATTGGATATGAAAATTTACAGAAAAAATTATTTTTCACGTAATTGAAACGTTTGCATACATATAAAACGTACCCTATGGTACAATTGTCACAAACGAAAAGCAAACGTTTCTCGTTGGGGAAAATGACAGTGAATCTTACAATTCGTTTCTGACTATTTACAAAACTGTACAAAACCACAAATGATATGATGATCGATGAGCAAATGGGAATTGTTTTGTACAGTTTATTTTCGTACCCTGGAAATATTGATTTCAAAAATTGCTTATTTTGAACTTAAACCTTTGATAATTCTTGTTGTTGTTGTTTGCCCAAAAATTAAATTTGGAGCCCAACTGCATTTATGCCTATCGCGATACATGGATCACGTCAATAAATATTGATCCTGAGACAGGGCTCAATGACATCCAATACCTTTATTGGCAAATATAAATACTTAATCCCAATAAAACTTTTAAAATATTAGCCCAGAAGTTTAACAATCTTAAATACCTTTATGCATTTTTGGCAAACTTCCAATATTGAAAAATGCAAAAGACTACATTGCCGGTATGCTATGAACACTCATGCTGTAAATAAAGCGATGCGTCTAAAATGCTCTAAAACGGATGCACCCTGGTAGAAGGCTGCCCTCAATATTATTTTTGGTTATTTAGTAGTGTAGTAAGATGGCGCTAACATGCCTTTTATGCCCTAATAACATCAACTTTTCTCTAATCTTTATTTTGACTTACCTATTCTTTTATACACCACAATCTACATGCAAAATAATGTTTACTCATGCATTTATATTCTAACGCCTTTCATTGTTGTAAACATTTCCTAATCAAAGGGCAAGAGTAGGAAATTGTCACAATGTCGATGCGATCGCAGTTGTATTATAATACCGTCCACGCAGAAAAAATTTG
>NW_023458561.1:12686234-12687402 GCF_013731165.1 Rhagoletis pomonella | reverse complement strand
GATCCGTATGTACTATTTAAATTTAAAGAAATAAAAAAGAATTAAAACGTTAAGTTATTGGAGTAATCTATGTCGCTATTAATAAATTTTTGTAATAATCGCATCTACCGTTATATTAAATTACCAAGTTCGTACGATTTTTTTCGGGTTATAGATTGAAAACTAGGGTGGTCTACTATTTCCCAACAGTTTTACGCATCAACTCCAAGCAGAACAGGCCTTTTTGACCCACTGTTTAAAAAATGGCTTATAGATGGTTAAAATTTTCACTAAAGTATTAAGCGCCAAATTTTCCTACGGATAACCGAAAGTAATGAAAAATACAATTAATTTCCACCAAGAAGGTGGAACTTTAACCCTGTGTAGAAAACATTGCCGTGCGATGGAGCAAAACCTTCCTGGGGTTTGACCACCACTTGTGAATGCTAACATAATTTTCACACAGCCACCTAGTACTTGTATACGTCTGTGGAACCCTAGAATAAAATAACTTACTCATTCAAAATCTGTTTAAAAAATATTCAACTCTTTATTAAAGAAAAAATACACAAGAATATCAATATGTTTTTGTTTTATCTCCAATAATTGAGAAGTTAGATGCAATACGGGCACTTCTGTTAAACTGCTTTCTGAGATATTATCGTAAAGTTTTTGGTGTGTGATAACTTTCTTGTGGTTGTAGTAATATGTAAAAAAGGAATGTTGTTGTGGTATTGAAAAAAAATTTTATATATTCTGGAGTAGTAGTTCCTTCAAGCGATGTATTTCAATGTGCATTCATCATGAAAATTTTGTACAAAATTCCTTAGGCGCCGAACGCCGCCGCCACGCCGATATTTTCGTAACTCGGCGGCGGCGCGTGAGTAAAGACAAAAAACGGCGGCGTCGTGGCTCGGCGGCGTATACCTCTAGTGCGTAGGCGGCGTTGGCCGCACTTAGGGTTTGTAAGCTTTTTTTATAATTACTTTACATTAATACAATTTTTGTAAGAACTACGTACGTACGTATACCAAATTAAAGGGAATCAAATTTCCTATTAAATGAGATCAAAATTTTCAAAATCCATTCATTCGTTTTTGAGAAATATTGATTTCAAAAATTGCTTATTTTGAACTTAAACCCAAGGCGAATTCATATAAGGTGGTGTCGATTCTACAAATACAACAAT
>NW_023458561.1:12681634-12686134 GCF_013731165.1 Rhagoletis pomonella | reverse complement strand
TGTCAATTTGACCCTTTTTTATAATTGATATATCCGCTCCTGTATCGATCAGGAGGGTTGAAATTGAATTATTTAGAGTTGTTTTGGAAGATATGTAGCAGTTAAGGTGTAAATTGAAAACATATAGTTTTTTATTTATTGAGATGGAGTTTGCTGGTTTTCCTGTTGGTTAACATTTCTTATAGTCCTGGTACGATTAGAGCCTCGTGCTCCAAAATTTCGTCCTGACCTTTGGTTATTTGATCGATTATTATTGTTATAACTATTATTGTTATTAAAGTTATTAAAGCGTGATGGGTATGTACGCCTTTGGTTACCTCTATAATTGCCAGATTGATAACCTCTGCGGAAATTACCGCGAAAATAATTTTGTTGGCGTATGTGCAATAATGAATTAGGGTTACCTGTAATTTCTGTGCAACTATTTGTGAATTTCGATACAGCCTCGTTCATTGAGGTGAACGTTCCGGCTTGCATAATTGTTTTCACCTTATTATTGGAGCAATTCTTACACATGGCTTTCACAGCTGTTTGTGTAGCATACTTAGTTGCGAGGTCTGTTGTTAAGCCATCAGATATGTATGCTCCCTCTAGTGATTTCGTTAATTTTTCAATTTCTGCTGTGTACTGATTAGCAGTCTTAGTGCGCTGTTGGATGTTCAGGAGTTTTGCTGTTAAAACTTCTACTGACTCACCCTTTATTGCGTTTTTTAATTTTTGTTTAATTTCTTGTATTGTCGTCTCATTGCTTATGAAATTTCTGGCTGTGCCTTTTAGCTTTGTTTTTATCATAGACACTGCAATAGCCTCATGATTTTCTTTAATTTGTTCGAGGATATCAAGTGCATCTAGAAAACTTGGTAGGTTTTCGGGTTTTCCATCGAACTCGGGCAAAATCGAGGACGCAGTCTTGATGAATGCTACTGTTGTTTGCGTCATACTTGTTTCGGTTTGTGTATCTTGTTCTGCAATTTCGACAAAATTTGTTTGTGTAGATATTTCTTCTTGCACAACAATCTCTTTTTGTTCTTCCTCGGTATCCGACGTACCTTCGAACAACCAAATGTCGAAATCGATCTCGATATGTTGTTTGTAAGAGGTTGGTATTTCAAATTCAACGTTATACCTGGATAACGAGGATACTAGTTTGTCTCTAACGCTTGAAAATACCTGGTAGGACTCCAATTGGTGAGCTTTTGTTAGGGTATTATTAACTCTACTTATGAGTTTACCTATATTGTTTAGCGATGACAGTAGAACATTTAAATGTTTCTTTACTGTTTCAGTTTTAATTTTTATGTTCTTACATATGCACTTATAAGATTTTTCCGCGTTTATTTTATTTTCAGTGAGTTCCTTCCAAATTTCTTCCCACTTCTCCATTGAGAGAATGAATCAATAATAAAAAAAAATGTTTATTTAAACCTTATCCAGACCGTCAGCGCGGCTCTGGTATCTCTTTTTAAGAATTTTATTGTGGGTTGTGTAAAATTTCAAGAATAAACTCACTGCGTTGATAATGACGATAACTATAAGGTAAACTTTTATTGTATCCAAAGCTTCAGTGTGGTCTATTATCTGGTAATAATGTATTCCTTCGTGTTGTCCACCGCATTATATTGTTATTTGTTGCGTTGGTGTTTTTTTTTTTTTTTTTAAATTATCCAGGATCTGCTGAAAATAAAGCAGACTGGCAGGATCAAGCTAGTCTGCTGAAAATAAAGCAGACTGGCAGGATCGCCATAACGAATGTTTTATTATTAAATAAAACGCGTTTTGTTTTTAGCTGCGACTTAGCATGTCGCATAACAAAATCTGTCCTGTTCTTTATTGAAATCATCTTATTTATACTCTAACATCTTATGTACTACTTATTTACTACAATACATATTTACTTAAAATTCTTACTGACTGAATCTCTCGCTTGCACATATGAGCATGCATTCATATGTGCCTAGCTCAAAGCATAGCTCAGTGAAGTCACCAACACACACACACCCATTTCTAATGTGGAGCTACAAGCAATGTATCCACAGACATATCTACATGTACCAAGCATGAAGGTGCTAGCAGCGCAGTCGTACATATTTACATACATAGAGCTAGCGCATGCACCAGATATAGCTTGTGCCGCTTGTGTGTTTAGCGTGTGAAAATAACAAAGTAAGGAATTTGTTTATGCTGCAAAAATACATAACACAGGCGTGTGGCTTTGTTGTTGTTAGTGACTTATTCTGATATACTACAATGTCAAAGTCGTTTAATTCTTTAATTTCATAGAAAGTTAAATGATGTCCGTACATCGTTATTATTTTTTTAGAATTTATAATTGAGTGACCATGTAAGGTTTTGGTTTTAAATTGTTTTATTTTTATCGATTTTCCTATATTGCAATTTATATTTATGTAATTGTTAGTGGAGCCAGTGTCAACTAATAAGGTAACGGGCGTGCCGGTTAGGCCGCATTTTGTTTGTAAGCAAGGCAGCCCGTTTATTCGCCTAAAAAAGTACTGCCTGCTTCGAATTGTTCTTCGTAATTTGAAAAATCTACTGACTCTAGATCTTCTCTATTTACTTGATTTATTCTTTGTGACTTATTTTGTGGAGTAGTTACGTTATTATGACTGAATGTCCTATCTCTCTTATATATATTGTTAGGTATATTATTATTGTGACTTACGGCATTATTGCGTCTACTTGTTGGGACATATTGTCTAGAGTGGTCCACGTCCATTGGAATAGGTGTAGGTTGTCTTTGTTGATTGAAGAAGCTTCTTTGTTGATGGTCTCCTCGTTGTTGGTAGTCGTTTCTTTGAATTCTGATGTTTGGCTTATAGTACCTCTCTTCACGATGTGGTTATGAGTAGGTGCTCCGATTTTGCCTATGATGCTGGAATCTGGGATGTACGTTCTGTGTTTCGAATTCTTCATTTACGTTATCGTGTGATATGGTACAGGCTGTCGCGTATGCCGATTCCAAATTTGTTGGATTATGGCTATACAGTGTACCGCTGGTATATTTTGAATTTAGGCCAAGGATGAACGTTCTTACTGCCTCTTGGTTGGCGTAATTTTTCATACCTTCGTTGTTGTCATCACTGGACATTTCGATTTTGGTTAAGGCTAAATTAAGTGCCTTAGATACTTCACCGTGGAATTCTGCGAGAGTTTTTCTTCCTTGTGAGATTTTTTTCATTTGGTCCAGGAGGACATATAGTGGGCGTTGGTCAGCATAAGTATAGTCAAGTCGGTTGATGATTGAATCAAAATTTAATTTGGTGTCGTGATTTGTTAATATATTCGCAGCTGGTCCTGTAATCTTTGTTCGTATGATTCCCAGGGCGCTGTAATATTTTGGATGGTATTGGAAGTTCTTTATCGCTTCCATGAAGGTCCAAACTTGTGATCTCCATGGTCGGTATTGCTCTTTATCTCCATCGAATTTTGGTAGAGATTTGAACAATTCAAGGTCTATATCCCTTGGGTCGGTGATGTTAAGTTTGACTTCGTCGTGTAGTACCACTTCGTGTGGAGCGTTTTGTTGCTCTAGCCGAGCTACTCTCTCTGTGAAGTCCGCCTGTTGTTGTTGGATCTGATTTACCAATGCAGCCATGTTTGCGTGTAGTTGAGCTAGTTGTTCCTCCATTTTTATTGGGTTTTCTAGTTTTCTGTTGTCGGCGTAAGTTTCTGTTTTTTTTATTGTTTTTAATTTACGTAAGGTATCCAGTTTCGCCTTTGTGTTTCACTTTTTTGATTCACTTTTCGATTCACTTGTTTTGAATCGTGTGTTGTTTGTGTTTATATTAATTATTTAAGCACTTTTTTCAAATATGTAGTGCTGGAAGTCTTACTTCCCGTGGGATTTTATATTTTTCCTTATATTTTGTAACATTACAGGGTTAGAAAATGGCTTTTAAGACCGGTTGAGCCCCCAGTTTAATACTCAAGTCAGGAAAGTTATAAAAAAAAAAAATATTTTTATATTTTTCTGAGCAAGAGCTGTTGATCCGTGGCTGGACTCACGCAAACTCTCGAAATAAACTTCAACTTATTTGCGTAGTATATTAATAAATGGAGATGAATTGTGTTTTATTTCCTGTTTGAAGTACATTTGAATGACAAATATAATAAAGAATATTACAAGGTTAACAATGTTGAAGTTTTCTACTTACACATTTGTGTGATTGCAACCTTCTTGCTCCAATATGCCAGCCACGAATGCCCGCTATTTTCTTTCGTACATTATGACTGTCATATTTGTGCAATATTGGTACAGCGTTGCCACTTATACAGATTTTACAATAATTTAGTACAATACATAGGGTTTCCACATACTTGGGATTTACAAAAACTTTAAATATCATTTGCTGCTAGGCCGCGCAAACAAGAGCTCTTTATTTGAATTCGTATAATCTCGAACTCCTTACATGTTTATGCTTACATCTATTTATACCATTTCTACTACTGATGATAAATGGTGTTTGTTATTGGTTTAGTGAT
>NW_023458561.1:12677698-12681534 GCF_013731165.1 Rhagoletis pomonella | reverse complement strand
CAGCGGTTACCAAGATATACACATGTAACCATAAGTGGGCGTGGCTATGCCCATTTTGCAAAAATTTATAACATTCTTATTTTTCGTCTAAAAATTATTGTAATTATCAATTTGGAGTGACTTATCTTCAGTAGTTACTAAAATATCGCAGTTTTCGTACTTCTGGAAATTACCGTTATATGGGAAGTGCGCGTGGTTAAAGTCCGATTTCGCCCATTTTCAATACCAACCTACCTTGGATTAAGGGAAACCTACTTACCAAATGTCGTTGAGATATCTCAATTTTTGCTCGAGTTATCGTGTACACGGACGGACAGACAGACGGACAGACGGACGGACAGACAGACATGGCTTAATCGATTTCTTTTTTTATCCTGATCATTTATATGGGCTCGGGAATAAAAAGTAAGTGCGCCTGGGCCACACTGTAGAAGTGAAACTTACGTTACTTATCTTGTAGTAGCAGTGTTGTAGTTGCAGTGTAGCTTTGGTGTGAAATAGAAGTATAAGATTTTGCGCAATATGTTTATATGTATATGCATATGAAGCATATTCAACTGATGAAAACATAAACTGTTTTTAAACTGGATGTTTACATCAATCTCATAGTAGTCTTATTTTAATTTTGAGTCATTTTGCAGTTTTTATACAGCTAAATAGCACATAAATTACGTAATTCACGTAGATATATCAATATTACGTTCAACATTTCGTTTAAAATACCAGATTTCCTGCAAATACATTAGAATTTACAAAAGGAATTTCACTACTAATTGCCTACTTTGCGTACTGTTCTACTACCATTTTCGGACCAAGATATTTTATTCTTCCCCTTTCTCCGTCCTTCGTAAATGCAACCTTTTGTAAGGGAGTGTCAAACCGCAGCTGTCAATAATTATCTAACCTTGTATTATTGAATCATGTGTACACACATCTGCTTTTGCTTAGGGTTATATTTTTTCGCTTTTTTTCAATCAATGTAGATCCCTACCTCTACCACTGTTCGTTTTAATAACATTCATGTTATTCTGTTTTTCCATTAGCTTCATTTTTATCTTTATACTCTATCGACAACAAAATCGATTATAACGTCCATCAAAATACCGATACCAAAATCGATGACAAATTCGATAAAAATTTCAATAGCAACATCGATGATACCATTGGTACCTAATTCGATTAGAAAATCGATAAAAATATCGATAACAAAATCGATAAATATCGATATCAAAATCGATAAATATCGATAACAATATCGATAAATATCGATAACAAAATCGATAAGTATCCATAACAAAATCGGATAAATATCGATACTAAAATCGATAACAAAATTGATAAATATCGCTAACAAAGTCGATAAATATCGATAACAAAATCGATAGGAATCGGTAACAAAATCGATAATTATCGATAACAAAATCGATGAATATCGATACCAAAATCGGTAAATATCGATAACAAATCGATAATTATCGATAACGAAATCGATAACAAAACCGATAAAAATATCGATTATTTTATCGATAGGTCTCGAGAATCCCGAAAATCTTTAAAATTCCAAAATAGTTCCCAGATTGAGTCTATGTGTCTCTCTCCATATCCTTTCCTCTTTAATTACCTCTATTTTAATCTTTCTTCATCTTTGCTTTTATCGGTATCCTCATACTCCTCTTTGTCTTTACTTTTATGTTCATCATTTTTTTCAGCTACACATTTGCCCTCATATATATGTAGAAGTAAAGTGTTTAAATTTACCTTAGTCTTCATTTTTGCCTTTATCTTTACGCATCTTTGTTTTTGTTGTTATTTTTACCTTTGCCTTTGCCCTTTTCTTCATTTATGTACGTAGTCACCTTTACTTTCATTCTTGTATTGGTCTTTTTCTAAGTGTTATTCTTTAACCTTTTGTTAGCAAATTTTTGTTAAATTAATACCATATGCATACATATAAGAAGCACTTGTTTCAGCCCCAACCATTTCCATTGCACCATTTCCGTTGCATCGTTTCCATTGCATCATTTCCGTTGCATCATTTCCGTTGCAACATTTCCGTGTGCAATTTCCGCAGAATTTGCCAATTTACTCCCAACCAACCAACCGCCGCTAAAGAAGTTTCACTTCAATAATAATAATCCCAAGGGTTTTTACCCTCCATTCCCGCCCATCCGCACGAGGGGCGCAGTCTGCATGACGTACGGAACCAGTATTTTCAATTTTGGCGCCGAGTCACGATAGGCAGGAGCTTGTTAAGTGTCGAGATCTAAAACTGTTCAGCTACAGAACTAAATTCATCAGCCGATTTTATGTGTGATATGCATGATACATAAAAGAAGGTAGTTTCATTGGTCGCGTTCATAAGACGTAGCTGTTTAGCTCATCTGCTACGAAACTGCTGGCAACTGTTGAACCCAACAATTACGTCTTAGAAACGGCTTGATGAATATACTGCCAAATGAACAGCTGATAAATGTAAACAAATGAAATTGCAACAAATAGAGATAGTTCCGACTACTATTTAGAATTCAACGCTGAGCGGCCGACGTGTTGAAAAAATCGTTTAATGTTACAATGAATTAAACAATGTAAAATTATATAGCAAACATCTAAAACACATATATTTAGAAACGTAGTATTATTATAAAATATTTTAGTTACTTTATCACGTCAGTAATATAAAATATAATAAATTTGTTTGCAACTGCCACCTAACAAAGCGGCGTTAAATTTAATATAAGCGGCGTAAGTCTTTTCGATCAGCTGTTTATTCTAAGCCCAACGCGTTGAGTTCAGGTAGCGTAAAAACTTTCCGCTGGAAAAAATGGCGGAAAGTTGCCAACTGTCGGGCTGAGCGTAAATACTCAACTGTGCGTTTCTAAGGCAAATAGCCAACGGCAACAGCTACGTCTTATAAACGCGCCCATTGTCACTTTTCGGGCGCCATATGAACTACATGACAATTAAGCAGATTGTGACATTTCATGCTACCATACCTAATCCTCAAAAATAATCTTTTTGTAAAAAAAAATTATAATTACAAAATTGAAAGAAAATTTTCTTCGATTTGAGCAACAAAGAAATTTGAATTTCATACATCTTACAGGCTAACCTAATATTCGCGGCTTGCGTTTTGGTACGCATGCCGTCGAATTTGTTTTTTGCGTCACCCGAAATTGACTTGCATGCGTTTGCATTTGATTTCATTGAGCGAAACGTCAAATCAAAATGTCACGCAGAACGAAAATTGGAAATTGAGTTAGCTTCATACGCACGCCGTTCAATTTCGGTTGATCTCATACAAGTTACATGTGCATGAGAAATTTTTGACAATAAATTGGCGGCGTGCGTGAATATTAGGTTAGCATGTTAATATTTGCAAAATAAGCGACCAATGTCTTCTGTGAAATTAAAGACCGGTAAATATGTTGCCCACCGCAAACATTATTTATTATTAAATTTGTTTATTATACAGCGAATCATCCAAAATAGTTTTTATGTGCTTTGCAAACGGTAGACCAAGTAAGTCTTTATTTTCGGAGCTTCGTGATATCATAGAATTGTCTCTATTATAGTTAAGAACGATGATATTACTAGACTTTCTCGCATTCATTTTTATTAAGACGAGTATCGCCCAGTTGTCGAAATTCGACATCTTTTTTCATACACTTTTGAATTTTACCTGTCACCAATACTAACTCCTTTATGCGAATTACTATCCAACAAGCATTCCAGTAAATGTTTTTAAAAATAACTTAAAGTAAGTTTGCTATAATAAGCGTTAAATAAGCATTTTTATACCCGAGCGCACTTGTGCACAAGGGTATTATAACTTTGTT
>NW_023458561.1:12674584-12677598 GCF_013731165.1 Rhagoletis pomonella | reverse complement strand
TTTAATGTTCGGCTCCGCCCGAACTTAGACTTTCTTACTTGTTAATATTAAGCTTATTTAAAGTTTTTGCAAATAAGCCTTTAATAAGTTTTGAGAGCGAGTGTTTATAAATAACTTAAACTTATAAATGAAATGCAAATGCCAACGACATGAAGTAGTAAATATAACATTTTTCCAATCGTAAGTGACGTGTTTACGTTTTTTAAAATATATTATTAAAAGAAAAAATTAAATAAAACCGATGCGGTAAAAAAAATCCAATCCAGGACCCGCTGCGCTAATCGGTGGAGCATTCGAGTCTCCAAATGAAGAGTTCTCCTTATCCTTTCTTAGTTTAACATTCAATTAAAAATGTATTAAATTTTTCTCAGAAAAGTTCATCAATGAGAATGGTGGGATTGAAGCGGAATATATAGCTGCATCGATGTCGTTTTTCCAATTTGCCAATAACCGCATGTAATTGAAAGCACGCAACAAGATGTAATAATTAACTTTTTTATGCTTAATTTTTGTGCGTTATCGTGAATTTGTATGCTTAAATGTCTATTCCCTATTTATATTTTCGCGACTGTAGATGAGTCCGCCGAAAATTCGCATTTCGTTTAGTTTCTACATGTTAAGCAATCTATGTATGAGTTTTTAATGAAATATCTTTAAATAAAGGGTTATCAAAATGTTTATAAATAGCTTTTTTTTTGAAAATTTTTAGTAAGTTTATATTCATACGCTTATAAATAACTTTTTTTGAACCTTATTATAAGTTTACACTTTTACGCTTATAAAAAGCTTTCTTTTGAACATTTATTACAAGTTTATATTTCTACGCTTATAACCAATGTTCCTTTTTGATTATATTACTTATAATTGAAAACTTAAAAAAAACTTTCTTTAAGTTTATTTTGCTTGTTGGGTATTGAAGTCCACCAGTATAATTTATAGCAAATTTACAGGTAGACTTAAAATCGAATTATGAAAGCTAACACCGGATTGATTAAGGCTAAGTCTACGGAGTCTCCTCCAAATTTCTTCAGCAGTTTTTGAAAATAGACCGAGAAAGAAACCTCGATTTTCATTTATAAAAGATATGCATATGTATTGTATGTATAGATGAAATGTTCATCGCTGACTAATATGTCAAACATATACCAATTCAAACTGTATATAAGCTTTTCCATTATATTTGCTGAGAGCGTCTTGGAGGTTAAACACTAAATTGCGCACATCTACATAAACTCTCTCTTTTTTCATCAGAATCGTTAACGGTAGAGAAAGTATCTTGAAGGTTTACAACAAAAGATAATATTTTCTTTCTCTAACGGCGGTTTCACACTGGTTTTCATCAAGACTGGGCCAGAGCCCAATATTTTTTCATCACACGATTGGGCTACCGAGTTATGTTACTAATATGTGTTCTAAAAGCGAAACAACTCTGATCATAAATATGATTTTTTTGGATAGCTCTCAATCCCTGCGCCACCTATCGGAAGACAAACACACAGATCCTTCTAAAAACTTTTGCACAAAACAGCAATCATTTAATGCGATTTTAAAATCTGGGAGAAAATGGTTCCCAATTGAATGATTCTTGCGATTCTATATGTGTATAAATGTAGGTCTATAAAATTCCATTACCTTATGATAAGTGGATCCAGAGATAACCAATGTGAGAATTTCAGTTTGTATGGGCGGTGCCACGCCCCCTTTTCCAAAACCTACCACTCTTCGCCATAAGTACGGTAATGACAACATATGTTGCTGTGTCAATTTTCGGGACGTTAGCATAAGTGGTTCCAGAGATAAGCGATATTTCTGTTTGTATTGGCGGTGCCACACCCCTTTCCCATTATCTACCACTTTTCGCCATAAGTATGTTATTGTTATCATAAATAGCTGTGTCCAATTTCAGGACGTTAGCATAAGCGGTTCCTGAGATAGGCGATATGAGAATTTCAGTTTGTATGGGCGGTGCCACGCCTCCCTTTCCAAAATCTACAACTCTTCGCCGAAATTACGGTATTGACAACATATGTTGCTGTGTCAAATTTATGGACGTTAGCATAGGCGGTTCCAGAGATAAGGGATATGAGAATTTCAGTTTGTATGGGAAGTGCCACGCCCACTTCCCCAGTACCTACCATTTTTCACCGTAAGTAGGGTATTTACAATCTATGCATCTGTGCTAAGTTTCAGTTCTCCAGCATAATTGGTTTTAGAGATATAATGGTTTCACATTTTAGTCTATATGTCAGATGCCACGCCCCCTATGTATCGAGACTAACATTTCTGGATTAGAGCAAGTTATATCCTTTAATTCGGTGTATGTTTCATTGAAATCGAGCGAGCGGTGCCTTCAGAAAAGGGATTGCAAAATTTTCTTGTATTGCGTATTTATATATAGAAGATACACAAAACAGCAATCATTTAATGCGATTTTAAAATCTGGGAGAAAATGGTTCCCAATTGAATGATTCTTGCGATTTTATATGTGTATAAATGTGGGTCTATAAAATTCCATTACCTTATGATAAGTGGATCCAGAGATAACCAATATGAGAATTTCTGTTTGTATGTGCGGTGCCACTCCCCCTTTTCCAAAATCTACCACTTTTTGCCGTAACTACGGTATTGACAACATATGTTGCTGTCTCCAATTTCAGGACGTAAGCATAAGTGGTTCCAGAGATAAGCGATATGAGAATTTTAGTTTGTATGAGCGGCGCCACGCCCCCTTTTCCAAAATCTACCACTTTTTGCCGTAAGTACGGTATGAACAACATATGTTGCTGTGTGAAATTTTAGGACGTTAGCATAGGCGGTTCCAGAGATAAGCGATATGAGAATTTCAGTTTGTATGGGAAGTGCCACGCCCACTTCGCGAGTACCTACCATTTTTCACCGTAAGTAGGGTATTTACAATCTATGCATCTGTGCTAAGTTTCAGTTCTCCAGCATAATTGGTTTTAGAGATATAGTGGTTTTCACATTTTAGTCTATATGTCAGATGCCACGCCCCC
>NW_023458561.1:12663267-12674574 GCF_013731165.1 Rhagoletis pomonella | reverse complement strand
AGGGATTGCAAAATTTTCTTGTATTGCGTATTTATATATAGAAGATATACGCAAATGCATTTCGATCCAGCCGAAGATTTTGACAAAATGAAAGATAACGTACCACAGCAAAAAGTTAAACGTCATATGCGAACATCAAAGAGTTAGCGAATTTAAAACAATTTGGAAAATCATTTATGCATAACATTCTGTAACCCATTAGCAACAATTTTCATCATTGTAACGTGTCGACATTCATAACACAGGTCGGAAAGTTGCGATGGCGATCCGAAAATTGTTGCTAAGAGTTTCGCGAACCAACTTATTTTGTATATAAAAGTTACACATATATTTTCAAATTTGAAATCAAAAAATATTTAGAGGTCGCTCCAAGCGGCAAAGTTTTCCATGTATTTTATATGGAAAAAATAACTTTTCGTAGAAATGGAATAGAATTCTTGAAAACCAATATTTTTCGATCGGAAAACTCTGGTTCTCTTCAGGAGACCTACAATAATAATACTCAATTGTTTATTCAACCATTTTTTAATACTAAAGATTTTTTATTTGTCCCCCCATTGCATTTTCTGGGGCTTTCGGCGGACCTATAAAATATAGTTACTATAAAAAATGGTCAAATACACAATTGGTTATTATTATTGTAAATCCTCTGAAGGGAAACAGTTTCCTGATTGAAAAATATTGAATTTCAAGAATTCTATACCATTTCTACGAAAAGTTGGTTTTTTTTCCTAAATGAAACTTTGAGTGCTTTGAGCGACCTCTAAATATTTTTTTATCTCAAAATAAAAAAGTAAGGGTTAAATTTTTCTTCTTTAAAAACTTTGTTTAATCTTAGTGGCTTAGGAAAGAAACTAAAAATTGAGCTGTTTATTTCTTGAGTGCAAAAGCACGAAATACATACATCTACAAGGGGACGGATACAAAGCTTCAGCAAAGAAATTAAGAAAACTACAACATAGATTAATGTTTTGTTACATGTTACATATGTAAATTTGTTTATTTGGTTTAAAATAAATAATTGTATAAAAACTCGATTTTATTTTATTTCCTTATCTCTGCACATCGATATTCTTCAAAGGTAATTTTTACGCTTGAGAAAAACCTTCAAATTTGATTATCGATCACAACAACTTGCCTTTTTTTACTACTATTTAATCCCAAATATTTAAAAAAAATCTCGCTTCTCATAAAATTCCAATGTGGCAAAGCTATGCTTAATTTTTACATTTAGAAAAATGTCAAAAATCTGCTTTATAATCAAAAAATAGTAGTAATGAATCTACCTTCCATGATACCAAAAACAAGGTAGTTCCATTGTCACTTTTTCGTCGCCATATTAACAACCTGACAATTAAGCAGATTGTGACATTTCGTGCTACCATACCCAATATGTAAAATCCTTCAAATTTTCTTATTAATTTTTTGTCGATTTAAAAATCTTTGTTCTTAATCCTAGTATTTTATTCCTATTTCACGTGAAAAAGCTGTTAAATTGCATATAAAATTTCTTTCTGTGAAATAAGTGTGAAATTCCACAACATTTCCTCAGCAAAGTAGTATTCTGTTCACGCTGTGAAAAAGCTTGCAATATTTTTGCAAAATGAAGCTAGCAACACAATTTTCATGACATTTTTAAATACACATGTACATTTTAAATTGTGTGAAAGCTGACAGTTTATAGAATTCAGTAGCGGCGAAAACAAAGCGGGTTAATTGGTTAAACCTTACCCAAGCCGATCGTAAAACTTGCGACGCAATTTCAGCTTATGCCTGTCGGTCTTGGCAAGAATGTAATCCCCCAAGGTTTACCTTAACATGGTTGTCGCGCCCGTGTTTCTGTACATATTTCCATTGGAAAAATGCCTCATCTCAGTATTCTATGTAAACGCTTCCAGAGGTATCTATGCGTCACCAAAATTTTAGTGTATATGGCTTATACCGCTAGCTCTCGTAGCTGGCTACGAGATCGTTTTCCTATACCCCCATTTTTCATAGGTTTGGGATTGATTTCATTTACCTCCATTCCAAGTTCTACGGTGGCACGCTGCATTTTCCAATAAACCCTTATTTTTCCATGAGCTTGAGATTGACTTCATATACATACATATATCCATACCAAGTTCCAGAAATCTACCATAAATACTTCCAGAGATATGCACTATGAATAATTCGATTTGTATGGGAGGTTCCACACCCCCTTTAGATATCGGTTTTGTTTTAGCCTATAACCATTCTTGGACGATTTGTGTCCGAAATTTCCAAAAAATCGGTATAGCCGGTATGGGAATTGTGACTCCTAAAAGGAAATGAACTAATGATTGCAAAAAATGAAATCAAACGTCGTAGTTGACCAAAAAAAGAACATTAGACTTCATTCTCGCAACTTCTCAGAATGTAGAAAAGCTAAGAAATATATAATAAGATAGGATATGTTAAAACAGCCTCCAGAAGATTTACCAAAACTACACAAATCAGTTTGATTGAAAATTTGTTTTTATCTATTTATTTTATACATCACTTTTGGGTGTGTCAAAATTTCATCTGAAAACAATATGTATTACTGGAAAAATTTCGCGGCCTATGGGTCCCAAAGTAAATTCCATTTGCTGTTAAATGGACAAAGACAATATGTATTAAATAAATGTATAATTTCAGTGTCTGAATTATATCAGAATCATGGTATCCGATAAAGAAAACTACATTGTGAAATAATCAGATGACATGAGGACTCTAAAAATGTTTAAAATATGTTATCTAAAATTGTATTAATATTAAAATAATGATTTGGCAAGTTGTCCAAACGTTTTTAAGATAAGATATTAATTATTTTTAAAAGGTAAATATTAACACAACTATTTTATTTATAATCCCAAATTTAGGATATAAAATCTTCTACACCAAAATCTTACAATTGTGTAACGCCGCTTCGAATTTTTCACAATTGAGCAATTGTCAAAAATCTGCTTTTTAATCAAAAAGATGTTTATCAAGGCATATTCAACAAGGTAGAAGTGACAATTCAGTCGAGTTCTCTCATACCTGACTGTAATGTCAAAAAATGTAAACAAAGAAATTAAGCCTTTGTTATGCATTTACCATATTTGATAGAACTCAACATCTTTGAAATGAAAGTTTTTGTAAATATGAAAATATTTAAAATCTCATTAGAATCAGCTTCATTTTATTTATTGAATTTTCTGTTTAATGTAAATGTGGAAATGCTTACTTACACAAAATTACACACTAAATGAAACACACTCATTTATAAAATCGAATACTTAATTCTAAAGTATATTAGATATTAAAAAATGTTCGATTCTTCTAAATTTACATCAGAACTTAACTTCAATAATTTAGCTATTAAATTTTTGCTATTCGAAATTTCGTTTCCATTAAATTTATTAAAAATTACCTTCAGTTTCTTTATGTCAACAAGGAATACTGGTTTAGGTTTTATCAGACCACTATTTGAAATTTGGCCTATCCATGTACATGTGTATATGAAAGGGAGATTTTCTTTTCATATTCGGTATGATAAATCCTGCACCTGCGACCAAACGCGTCCACTTAGAAATACTCGGCTGCGATAGACAACAAATAAAGTCACGACCACACGTGAAGAGTCTCCTAATGAAACATCGCAGCGATTTGCCCACCGTTGTCGCTTCACTTGACAATTCGAAGGTTTAAAATAACGCACAAGTTTGTTGTCCAGGCTCTTGACAAACACAACGCACCGCTCGCAATTCCTTTTCATTTTATTATGTATTTAAAATCAGTCGCACAGCTCACAATTGAAAATTTATGTAAAAAAAAAATTTTGAATAGTATAGGGTTCAGAGTTGACATTTCAGTCGCAGTTCAAAAGAGAGAAATGTGGAAATCACTTCTATCTTGTTATGCCTTGGTTGTTTATTGAAACTACCTTCTTTTTTTTATCAAGCTACCTTCTTTTTTGTATCATGGTACAAAGTATAATGTTCCATAACGCTGAACTACAAAATTTTGACAATGTATACTTTTCCAAAACGCATCCGAAACAAAGTTGATGCTTCATTTGTTATTGGTTACCATTGGTGTTTAAAAAAAAAATTCAGAAAAAAACCATTTGCTTGTAAATAAATTCAAAATTTGTATAGCTCACTTAATTTCAAACGTTTTTTCTTTTGTTTTGAAAAATTTAAAAAATTAAAATGAGCGAAAACAAAAAGTAAAGCCAAATAGTTGAACTGCGTCAAAATGAAAATAAGGGAGCACGAATTTCAATGTGATGCAAAACTCTCTAGGAAGACAATACCTGTATTTATGGTACCATGATTTGAAACCTACTTTTTTATTTAAAGTGGCACTTTTATTTTTTCTCTCTGACCGCGGGATTTATTTTGAAGGACTTTGTAATTTCGAAGATATGGTTAATTCCCAAAATTATTAAAAAAATCAAAGCAATGTAGAATAAAAATATGGGTAACAAATGGAAATTTCTTTAGAATTTAAAAAAATTTAATTTTTTGGATTCACCTGGACGAATAGGTAATTTTTCAGCTGACAAAATTAGAAGAACGAAACTCGAACAAATATTGCGAAATTTCAAGGATCAAATTTTAAAATGACATTTTCAATATTTACCAGCCCTTCTGCACCAGAAACTTGAATATGTTTAAATTCTACGGGATTTCCTCATAAATTTTATACCCATACTTCTTCTCTAAGCACATTTTTCTGAATTTTTTAAATCATTTTTGAATTACTGACGTCAGAGTGAAAAACTAAAAACGCAATTTTACTACATTTGGCCCATGGTTGCGCGAATATATTGATATTTGTGTTTAGAATTTACTATCGCGCGGTGTTATACATACAATGAGCTAGACATTTATAAAAATATATTAATTATTAAATAAAAAAAGAATATAGCCAATACTGGTCAAGAAAAGGAGTTTCTATTATTGCCATCAGTGCAAATTACAAATCCCAAAAATCCCGGGATTACTTGCCAAGAATCCCGTGATTTTCGAGATCTTAAAAAGTCCCGGATCCCGGGATGCCGGGATTAACATTCCTAGTGGCATGCATCACGTATGACGATAATCGTCTGACGACATCTTGTTGGCGATTGTCGTGCTTCATGAAAACTAAAATTTTTTTAATCGTTTGTGCGATATCGTCAACTCTATTCCGATTTTGTTTCACGTAACAGTTTGAAATTCAGTATCGTTTAAAAGAAAAAACAGGTACATATTTACATATTTAATTTTGTATTTATTTTTAATCGTTTTTTTAAGACTAGAATTGAAGAGATAGCTTTAATCCTTTATCCTTCTAAGATAAAACATATGCAATAACATTTTTCTATATATTGTTGCTGTAGGTCATTTCAGCCAATTTGTTCAATCAATTTGTTTGCCGCAACTAAAATTCCGGCCGAATTTATATATGTATATGCAAAACCGCGTATGTGAGGTTGCATAAATTAATTTCTATAGAGTAAAAACGCTCATATTTCAAAATGGTCCTCTTTTTTATAAAGCAATCGCATTTCTGGCTAGTATATGTATTTCAGTAGCTCAATTCTGTACCTGTTCTCTACCGATTATTTCTCTACTGGTAGAGAATGGGACGTCAAATTGATGCCATTCTCTACTATTGTGTTTCTGTAAGTGTGGTGAGTAGGGTTTTGAATTCTCTACTAGTAGAGATATTGTACACTGCTCTTTAGCAAGTGAGAACTGACAAAACGAGTTAAGAATGAATACGGTAAGTCATGTTTTTTAATTTAAAATCTGTTATATTTAAATTTATTTTTATTTTTAGAAAAAGTTAAAAGCGCGCGTACCGCAAATTCAAAAAAAAAAACAAAAAAACTAGTCGAGCATATGCGGCAAAACCGTACACTGGCTTGTGGTCAGTTCTCTGGCCCGGATAGCTCCAAGAGAAATAAGGTAAAATGGGAAGAAGTTGCTGCGGATTTAAATGCTGTCGGGGGAGCCAATAAAAGTGCTGAGTAGTGGAAAAGAGTATGTACTTTTGTATATATATATTATATATACGTTATATATATACTAATTATAATTACTAAATTGTTTTAGTGTTGGATTGATTGAAGGCGTCCATAAAGCAAAAATTTTCAGCAATCAAAAGGTTTCAAAACCAGACGGGAAATCTTCCAAGCTGTTCAGGGCCAAAGCCATTGGATAGTTTGCAAGAACAAGGGGTTAACTTCATTTTGGTATCGGATGTTGTTGATGGTGACGGCAAAACTGTGGAGGGTGAATCCGATATACCTCTTGTAATTCTAATATATATTCCTTTGATTAATTTTTCCCTGAATAACAATCTTAAAATTTAGCTGGCGCTCGATGATGATATTATATGTATGGAAGAGGAGTACCTGAATCAGAATGTCATTGAGGTATCTGTCAGCAAGAGCCCCTGCTCCAAAAACAAAAGCCCGATAAATACGCCACGGCGAAAAATAGCTAAAAATTCGCAGCAAAGCAATGAACGACTGTATTCGGAGCTAGAGAAGGCAAATAAAGAACTTGAAGCTCGCTTTTCCAGTCAGGAGAGGTACATGAATGACGTGAAAGAAGACCTGAAACAGATAAAAGAGGAACAACGGTGGACCAATGAACTGCTGGAAAAACTTTTAAAAGCTCTTACCAAATAAAAATATATATTTAAACTTTTTTATTGTTTAGTACGCACATTAAACATACGGACAACTATTCAATAGATTCAAAGTAAAGAACACAATGTTAAAACCTTCCGACAGCAAATTTTACACAAAAAAAGCAATACACTCGCGAAACTAAACAACAAATGTAGCCAAACTGCATTTTTAGTTTTTCTCTTCGAAATCACTTTGAAAATTAAAAAATAGTTTTAATTATAAAAAATATTTAAAAAATTCAGTGCAATTTTAAATAAAAGTAAGTGTATCGAATAAAAGAGAAAAGGACGAATATGTATTGAAAATGTTCTTTTAAAATTTTATCCTTTAACATGTTTGTTTTTTGTACACACATGAAACCTGCATAAAGTAAAATTAATATGTAAGTATATGTACATGTCGATGGTCCTCTGCAATAATGGCACAATTCAAAATTTCTTGTGTTTGCATACTATACCTTGTACTAGGAACTTTCACATATTTGTTCATTCAGTTTCTCACTATGATATCCGTTACCTCGTATATTATGCGAGATATCATAGTTTTGCTTAAAGGACAAATGAATCCTGCCCAATATCGCGCAGAAATTTTTCGGAACAAATATATTCCTAACACTACTCTTCATAAAAGGACTAATTTCCTCCAAAATATTTATGCAAGCGTCTTTATTTGGCCGAAAAAGTTATATAAAACGCGCCTCAGGGATTATAAATGGATCACATGAATCTCGCAACCGCCGACGTTGAACTCGAAGCATATTTTTCCATTATCGTACATTATAGCATAAATGATCACACGTATCTCACTCATTTTATATAATTTTTGTTAAATGAATAATTATGTTAATTGTCTCTAATTCTTATTATTTTGCTCATTTGTTTATTATTTGCTGATTTAGCAATTTTGTGTAACAAACACCATAATGTAATAAACAAAGTGAAATCAATATTTGACATACGCTTATTTGAAAATTTATATATAAACAGTTCGTATATTTGTTTACATTAACCCTCTTTCGGCTTTGCTTTGGAGCCGAATTCTGAGATAGGGCGTTCTTCAACCAAATTCTGTGATACAGTGTTTTTCAATATTTTTTTTTCAGAATTTATGCGAGTTGAACTAGAAATTTCCCGTTTTTCTCGATTTTAGCAAATAAATTAGTCATTAAACCGTATTTTTTGTGCATAACTATTTACTAATATTTGCACGTGTAAATAGTATTGACGAAGGTACAGAAACCGCACTTGGCAGCGCATCTGCTTTGTCTCGGAAACAATATGCTAGTACGCAGAATGTCCCCATCTCAGAAGATTTCGCTATATATGTATATACATACACATTAAGATTAAGGATTCTTTCTCAAATTAATTACCTCAAATCAGGACCATCTATTATTACTAAATTGGCGAAAGTATAAATTTTATGCAATACTTCACATCTGTTTGGCGCACTGCGGTTGTACTTATTCGACGTTATTTTTATACCCGAGCGCACTTGTGCACAAGGGTAGATTAATTTTGTTCACATAACGGTTGTTTGTAACAGCCAAAACGAATCGAGATAGACATAGACAAATGTATACATAAATGATCAGGATAAAAAAATAAATCGATTAAGCCATGTCTGTCTGTCCGTCCGTCCGTGTACACGATAACTCGAGCAAAAATTGAGTTATCTCAACGAAATTTGGTATGTAGGTTTCCCTTAATCCAAGGTATGTTGGAATTGAAAATGGGCGAAATCGAACTTTAACCACGCCCACTTCCCATATAACGGTAATTTCCAGAAATACGAAAACTGCGATATTGTAGTAACTACTAAAGATAATTCACTCAAAATTGATATTTACAATAATTTTTGAACGAAAAATAAGAATATTATAAATTTTTGGAAAATGGGCGTAGCCACGCCCACTTATGGTTACATGTGTATATCTTGGTAACCGCAGCACCAATTTCTTCTTCTTGGTACAGCATAAAAAATTGCCGAAACTTTTTAAAATTGGACAATAACCACGCCCACGTCCCATAGAACGGTAATTTAGAGAAATACGAAATCTTCGATAAATCAGTAAATATTGAAGCTAATTTATTCAAAATTGATGCTTGCAACAATTCTTTACCAAGAAATACGTTTATGGTAAAATTTTGGAAAATGGGCGTGGCACCGCCCACTTATGATCAAATATATGTATATCGGTAAGCGTTCTACCAATTTGTACCAAACTCGGTGTGGTTATTGTGCTTGCCACATATAAGCAAAACGTTGAAAATTATTGAAATCGGACTAAAATAACGGCCGCTTCTCATATAACGGTAAATTTCAGAAATGCTTGAAACTTCAATATTTCGAAATTGAAGGACGCTAATTTACTCAAAATTGATACACCCCGACTTACCATCTAGCGGAAGGTTTCGGAAAGGTGAAAAAACATATATTTAATACTTGCGCCGTGTATTTAATGTTCGGCTCCGCCCGAACGTAGACTTTCTTACTTGTTACGATATGCCTTTGCACTAATGCATTTGAGAACATACCATCACTTTGATATTTACCTCTCATCTGATGAAATAGCAGGTAACATCTTTGAAGGTACTGCATCTGGATCGAGGCGTCTTCTCTGGGCATTAATACTTGCATAAATGATATCATTCGATTTGAACTTTCTATGATCCAGTTAGTTTAACACCACACGCATTCATCCAATCCCTTCCTTGCACGCGAAACATATGTACTAGGGTGGCTCTTATATACAACTTTTTAATTTTTTTTATAATTTTTCGAAGGCTACTCTTTAGTTTGGTTCCATTCTATAAAAAAAAGAGCTCTGTGGAATTTGGTGTCAATCGGATAAGGGTAAAATGTGCCCCTAGGCCCTTAAAAATGCAAAACACACCAAAAATCATATACAAAGCCACTTCAAGTATTTTATTTTTTCCAAAAATTTTTATAGCGTAATTAGTAAAAAAAAATGTCTGGTTAATTATATTAAACTATATATAAATTGTATTTAATTAATAAACTATAATAAACAATCAATTAATTAATATCCATATTGTATTTAGTTTATATAATTCTATGAGACTATTTATTACTTCAATTCAATTCAGTTTACAGAATAATGGCAAAGAAGTTTGAAATAAATATGAGTTAATAATTCACAAAGAAAATGTCATGATAACTTAGAACTCTTTATTTTTCGATAAAGTTAGTTTTCTGCTATCTGGAAATTTTTGTCGGTACTCACTTACAACCTGAAGCACATACTGCTTCTGCTGCTCGTTTTTTGTAAATAAGTTATTGTAGTCCTCCATTAGTTTCACGCCTCTCTAGGCCGGATCGTTTACAACCTTCAATTTCTCTACCAGGCTTAGAGCTTTGACGAAATCTTCATTCTTATGCCACTGCGAAGGATCTGTATTAAGGAACTCGTCACTTAAATCGAATCTAGTGAAAAATTTCCTTGTTTTATTCGAAACAAATTGTTCGATTCCATTGTTTATTATTTCTGGGATTTGATTTATTTCCACTTTAATCTTTTTAACATTTTCTTCTAATTCATCTGTTTCACGATTTAATGCTTTGACCATTTTCATTTTTAATTCCGATGGCAAATTAGAGTCAAAGAACGCCAAGGCGATGGATTCAGGGGATAGATACCACAAATGATTTTTAAGTTTTTGTAAAGCCACACGAGAGATTTCACGATCAACAACCTGATATTTATAAAGTTGTGAAAGAACAGTGAAATCCAAATATGGTGCTTTGGCTGCAGAAGGAGCACAAAACCACGCTTCTACATATATGTATACCGGTTAAGAAAATGCAAATATCACAAATAGCATTTTCTTCAAGCGGTGATAATTTAAAGTCATCGCGAAACATGAATATTTTCAAGCAATAAATCGCCTTTGCCATCCACCGCCATGGTGTTTCGCCAAGAAAAATAGAAGTCAGTTCTAAAAATTCTCTTTAATCCTCTCTGGGATGTTGTTTTTGCAAAGCGTCTCCTACAAAATCAAGAACTCGGGATACATCGACCGGCTCCAAATGTTTCTTGACCTTTGCATGCTCGACTCCGGGCTTAAAATTATTAACATTAATTCCATTCCAAGCATTTTGGAACTTTTTTAAGATTGGTACAGTTGGACCTGTAGTTTTCCCCATCTTTTCCTCGAAAACGGTTTTTAACATGATTTCGTAAATGTGATGCCGACAGTGTAAATACAAAAGGACTTTTTCTAGAAAGCTTTCGATCAAAACACACGCACCTTTAAAACTGCCAGTATTTGATGCTGTTCTGTCAAAAACTAATGCTTTCACGTAATCCTGAAGGCCCCATTCCGCAAGCGTTTCACAAACAGCTGTTGCCTGTTCTTTACCACTCCCCGATTGCAATGCAGGTACACCAAGAAGTTGATCAGTACCACAATTTGAGAGAATCACAGGAAGTCGATCTACTTTCTCCTTACCCGTAATGCTGGAAGTAATTTACCATCCCAATGCAAGGTAGCAGCGTTCAGTTTTCTATCCTTGAAAATTTTTTTGATTGCGGTAGCCTTTTGTTCGCGGAGTTTCTCTCGAAAACTCCAAATCACACAAGTCTAGATCTTCACTACTGCTTGAACTCGACG
>NW_023458561.1:12658862-12663167 GCF_013731165.1 Rhagoletis pomonella | reverse complement strand
TTCGCATTTTGAGGGCCGAGGGGCACACTTTACACTTATCGGATTAATTAAAAATTTCGCTCAGCTAACTTTTTTATATAAAGGAACTAAATGGAGGGGTAGCAAAAACAAAAAATTATACTTGACAAATAAGAGCCACCCTAATATGTACCTGCCTCATTGTTGTGAGTGCTTCTGCATATACACATGGCATTTTAAACGATTTTTTTTCCTTTTTGTTCTTTAATTTCTAAAACAATTATTTTTTGATTAGAAATCAAATTTTTTTATTTTGAAATTAATTTATAATGTTGCTAGTTTCAAATGGGTTAACGCAATGAACCGTTCTCATATAAGCGTATAAAAAATAAATATGTCATATATTGATTTCACTTTGCTTATGGCAACCACATTTCTCAAAAATAAATGTCAAAACTTTCAAATTTACTCTTCAATTTCAACTCAATACGAACTTCTCTATAGGTGAGTTTTCGGAGTTATAGAAACATTAAAGTCTCAACGATTGACAAAAACTTGGTGGTTTAGAACAAAGCCAATAGCAGTCGACAATTTCTCCACTGAGTTACAGAAACGAGCTACAGGACGAATGGTTTGCAGAACGACGATACGGGGGTTTGCACTTTAAACGACGATGTCCTCTGGATTCCTTAACGAAGGTGGCTATTAGTAGTTGACTGAAAATTGCGGTTGCATTACCGAACGGAACTAAGTATTCATAGATTTAATGTTTCAAATAATCACCGACATAAAATCAGAGACTTTCTCAGTTGACACGAATTATATTATAGGCCTTTTGTGTTAACTAAAACTCACCACCGTATCGTTATCCGTCTCTGTCTCTATCAACAGCAATTTAATAAATATGTTGGTATGTACGGAAGGGCGCTCCGTTGGTGGGTAGCTGAACAATAAGAATAATAAATAAATATGAACATAAATAGTCAGTAGGCAAAAATAATCATTTGTACATAGTAACTACGGCATCGTCCTTCGAAAGTATCGTAAACATTCAAGTATGCTTTAAATTTTGCTAATAAATTAAACCACTGTTATTTTATCTCCAATATTTCTCGTTACATCCTGCAACTGAGCGCCCGTTATTTTCTCTTCACAATTCTTACCCTCCACAACTTCCAGCTGAAGCACTATCTATAGCAATTTAAAAAAATATATTCACAAATATTTTGGAGACTGCTAGACCCACCTTTGCCTAGCTACCTTTTTGCAATAAAGTATAAAATAAAGATAAAAATGTGCTATAAATTAAAAAAATAAAAATCCTTGTCACTGTGAATTGAACCCGAGACCAACAAGGTGGTAATAATCCAAAACGCATCCATTAAGCTACAGTAGCTATTGACGCAGCAGGGGAAAAATTAATTATTGAATTTATTTTCAAATTTTGAATTTCATTAAAATTTCAAATATCGTACTTTCACAAAAAAATATAGTGATTTCCAAACTGTTGACGACACTACGATAGTCGACACGATAGTTAGCAACAAAAATACATGGGTCAGTGTTTTGACGACATCGTTTTGCATGCCCTGGTAAAATCATGAAAAGTGTTAAGTTACACAAAAGTAAACAAAAATGGTACGTTGTCAAGTTCATATCGAAAAATATTAAAGTATCACCGTAAATATTACCATTTCGCATGCGATTTATTGTTCCTGGCTAGCAATCAACTTTTAATTCATTCATTTTTTTTTATTTGAAAATTTTATTGAAAATTTAAAGTATTGGATCAGGGCTATAGTATCCTCTCAATGCAGTCACTAAATATAAATACTCCCATTCTTGAGCCTGTGAAACCAACTCCGGGGTACATTTCCTGGCCAACGCATCTGCAACGCAATTCCTTGCAATGTCAATAACTCTAAAACCGCATTTAACATTTTAACACTATTAATGTATGTAGTTAATCGAGCAGGTTCTGCAATTCACTTCCGAGTGAATTTCAACCTCTGCCAATTTGAATACAAAGCGAACTTGACTCAAATTCACTCGGAAGTGAATTGCAGATCCTGCTGGAATATTTTGAGCAAAAAAAGAAAAGCTAAACAGTTTTAAGAAAAAGCTAGAAGCTAAACTGCTATTGCTCTCTCAGTGAATTTGACAGAATCATTGTTTGTATGACGTCACACTCGTGCAACTTTTTTACGTTTTCCTTGCAACATTTTTTCTTCTTCTTCCAATCTTGCTCACGTTTTGGCATTTCTCTCTCGGAATTGCACCAGTGTGACTTCACACAAAAGTTATTCTCAAAAATCCTCTCTGATGGGCGCAATCTTGCATTCTATCATTCTTGATTTGTGGATATGTTTCACAGCTGTTTTTTGTTTACAAAATAATGAGCGGCACAACGCAATGTGTGTAACAGCCAATTTTTCAACGTCGTCAACACACAAACGGATCAAAGCAACGCCGCAGTAAATAAAATTATGTACCTTCAGCTTAAGAATAGAAATTTAAAGCAATTCCAATTCACATGAAGCATCTAACAAGATCACACAATCGGAAAAGAAGGAAAAATTAAATTTCTGAGCGTTTTTGACATGTGTCTAAGAATGAAAAAAAAACAAAGAAAACGAAAACGGCGGGGTAATTGAGTGCGATTAGATTGGTATTATTATAAAATATAAATAGTGAAACTTGATGACAACTTGCAAAAAAAGTTCATAAAATCATCACAAAATTAAAATTAAAATCGCTCATAAAGCACACCAAATTGCTAAAAAAGCCACTCCGAAGAGATAGAAGACGATGTAAACAAAACGGAAAAACATCAAAAACGCTACGAAAACTTTTTTCTGAAATTCGATTACAAATACAACGATGGGGGATCTGTAGCAGTGATGAAATTGATGGTACAATTGTATTTTTTTGGTACATTTTGGAAGCCAAAAGTACATTGGTACTACATTGACATTTTTGATACATTTTTGTCAAGATACGGTACTGCACCACAATTATGTCGAAATACCACTCTCTATTCACTTGGAGTTTTGAATTTTTGTGCATAAAAATATAGTCATCTTTATCTACTTTATTTAAGTAAATACGTGGGTGTTTATTAAAAACGAAACTCTTACTTAAATCAAAAAAAAGTTGCTGTCATAATAGGTCTATTCATAAAATGTTCCAGTAAGTACTAGAAGCCAGAAAATAAAAGAATCATAGCGAGTAAAATTGAGGGGAAGACTAAAATATCAGAAAAAGTTATTGAACGCTAAACCAGTAAAAATGTGGAACTTACGCCATTCTGACTTTCTCACAAAATCATCCAGCAGCAAAAATTCTGAGCAGTTTGCAAAATTTGCAAAAACTTGCAATCTTCGAAACAGCTGATCACTTTCACAGTTGCAATATCCGCTTGGTGCATTGTCCCCGATTTGGAATTTTTTACTATTGAATACTTTTGTACAGGAAAAATGTTTTTAACTTATAAATGAATTATCGCGGAATGAATAAATTTTTTTCTGACCAATATTTTTGATACCACATCATGACGCATTCAAAAATAAAATAATCTCCTCGTTTCACAAAAATTAAGTAGATATAGCTACAAATGTGCTTTTAAATTTATCCCATTTTCGTTTGAACGATCAACTGACAAATTCGGACAGAACCTTTCAGCATTATTATCTATTTTGGTATATTTCTGGGAAAAATATGGTACAATTGAACATTTTATACGGCAGCCATAGTAGACACACGGAAATTGGTTCGTCAAGCGGTTTTTTTGTCTTTGAACTGGGGTTTCCGTTCGGTTCAAGGGTTCGAAAAAACAAAAAAATAACGCACAAGTTTAAGTGTCGAGTGCTACAGCGCGCAAGGTTAAGGGTCTGATTATGCATACTTCGCATAACTTCGCACAACCATTTGTACCAGTGCAATAAAAATGTAACTTAGGAAAATGTGAAGCAAAATCTAAACTCAACAGATCGCTAAGTTTTTAAAAGTTCTGCTAATTTCCGGTTAATTGGAATACATACAAATCAGATACAAAATTCATACGAAATTACAGTTTGAAGTTTATGCGAAGTTGTGCGAAGTTATGCGAAGTATGCATAATCACACCATAAGGGTCAAGTATCTGTCAAATGAGATGGGTTGCCTTTACATTTGATATTGTCACATCCAATAGAATAAAAAAAAATTAAATAAATAATAAAAACAAACATTTTTTCAATGTTATTGTGGCTTATTAACATTTTATTTTTAATATTTTTATTGAGCTTTGTACCACGATTGTTTATTAGGAAAAATTGAAAAAGCAACAAAGTCTACACGGTAGAAGTT
>NW_023458561.1:12657466-12658762 GCF_013731165.1 Rhagoletis pomonella | reverse complement strand
TAAAACGTTTGAAATAAATCCCGTCTCATTTTTTGTATTTTTCACTTCGTTGCTGAAGTAATGAAGAATTGAACATTCATCAGGCAAAATTATAGTTTTTGTAAGTTTTATCTTAATATCTTAAAAACTTTAAGACTTATTGAAAAATGATCAATGAACATGAAGTACTAAATTTTAATTTAATATATCGTCCTGTTTATAACAACTAACGCATTCCATAGATATTACCAGCCAAAGTTTCATTTTCAAAATTCGTACAATTTAACTCAATTTCGCGGGCTAAAGATAAGTTTTAAATTAATCTTTCGTGGCCAATAACAATAGGCTAAGACCTAAGACTTCATAATATTACTATTACAATACGGTCAAATGCCTTTTATTTCCCCCCATACAAAATCGACCCAGCCTAATGTGTACATAGTGCTTGAAAATCAGGGTTCGGATTTACTTCATTTTAGCCCCTCGCTCGCTCGCTAGTTTGCTCTGAGCCAGTGATCGGAATTTAAAAAAATTCTGTGTGGTAGAATCTTGAAAAAATGTGGTAGATTTCAAAAAAATGTCGTAGATGTAGTAGCCCAACAGAATTTAAGGTTGTGGTTTTTAAAGTCTTCGATCCACAAAAATATATGAAGTTGGAGACACTTATTTTCATACTAAACTATAAACTTAAATGTAGTAAATGGGTTGCTATATGTTTAAAAATTAAAAATATATTTTTTGAAAAGAGAACAGAGTTTCAACGAAATAAAAACAATATTATGAAAAACAAACTTTACTATTTTTATGTTTGGATCAAACTTTTGTACAAAAATTAAAAAAATTCTGCAAGGTTTCACCTAAATGGCAAACTTTTTAATTAGACTCTAAAAAATTTAATTTTAGTATAATAAAGTGCAAGATTGAAGTTGCTAAAAATTGCGTTGAGTTTTGCCAATTTTTTTCCTTGACAGTGAAAAGCAGTTCCTTCCATATTAAGATATTTTTCGAACATATTTTAAGAGATTTCTACAACCCTGCGGAGCACTGCCAGCTTTTCGTTTTATCACATCACGAAGTAGCGAACAAATGTGGCACGATCCAGTAGCAGCTAATTGGGATTTGCCGATTTTGACAATTCTCAAGTAAAAGTAAACAACGCCTCAGAATCCTTAGATGCACTTAAATTTGGTAATACTTTCACATAAATCGCCGTTTTTTAACATTTTCGCTATTAATTCTTTTCATAAATCATATATTTTGCAATTTAACACAATAAAACCGCGTTTCCTGTCGAAAAATTAATTACTGAGAAAATTT
>NW_023458561.1:12653236-12657366 GCF_013731165.1 Rhagoletis pomonella | reverse complement strand
ACAAACCGGCTAACAAATCGGCTGCCGGCTAGATCGAATTTTCTCCGGCTAGTTACTATCAAAACCGGCTAAATCTAGCTGGAAAACGGCTAAAATGGCAACGCTGCTTACCGGTAAAAATACATTTTGTATTCCGTAGAGTAAAACTTCACACATTTCCGAGAGTGAAACTTCACTACATTCGTCAATAAATTTCAAAGATTGGCAATGCAGCATAAGCAAATACAGAGCAAGAGCAACTGTTAGCAAAAACCAAAACCTTGGTTGAAATATCTATTATATCTGACTCATGAACCAAAACCAAACCAAAATTTAAAGTTAGGTACAAATTTTAAAGGTTGCAACAGGAAAGCAACAATTTATCGTTTCGAGAAATTAATGCGGTGATGAGAAAACGAAAACTCGTATATCGAGGCGATAAAGTGGCCGGTAAACTAAAGGTTAGGTAATGTAAGCAGTAAAGTTGCCTTTACTAACAGGGCAGATAAATTGTTCCTCACTTTAAAGTGTTTTCGTTTTCTTATCTTACCTGTAAAAATAAATTTTTTATTCCGTAGAGTGAAACCTCACTATATTTCCGAGAGTGAAACTTCACTACATTCGTCATAAAATTCCAAAGGTTGGCAATGCAACAAGCAAATATAGAGCAAGAGCAACTGTTAGCAAAAACCAAAACCTTGGTTGAAATATCCAATATATCTAACTCATGAACCAAAACCAAACCAAAATTTAAAGTTAGGTAAAATTTTAAAGGTTGCAACAGGTAAGCAACAATTTATCGATTCGAGAAATTAATGCGCTGATGAGAAAACGAAAACTCGTATATCGCGGCGATAAAGTGGCCGGTAATCTAAAGGTTGGATGAGGAAAGGGCCCTTAAACAGTTTGTTTACATTTGAATTTGAAACATAACCTTACTTTTGGACTCCTGCAAATTCCTGCTAGTAAAATTTTTACTTGCAGAATTTGCAGCTCTCTCGGGTTGTTACGCTCTCGAATTCGCTCCCTCTTGCAAATATTTTGGGTTATTGAATGCATTTCCAGTAAAAACCTGCAAGTACTAGTAACAATTTTTTGATATTGAATGGACCTATTGCTATGCTCCTTCTTAGCAGAACGTAATTTAGCATGTTCGACAACCGAGCCCCTAACCAAATTTCTACAAAAAAAAAAAAATTATTAAAAATCGCCGCGATTATTTAGCCCCTTTAAGCTTGCACATTATTGCCCTGAAATTTAATGGGCTAAAAAATCTGAAAAGAAAGTTGAAAATCCAGCTGAAAATTTGCAGATTGTTTATAATTTTTGCACAATTTTTGTGAATTTATATTTTGTTTGTTAATGAGCATGGCTTTTATGGAAAAATAATAAACATTAAATAAACGAAAGAGAAACAGCCAAAATCGATCAAAATGTTGATGACTTAATCAGCTGATCACAAGTGTATGTATAAAATGATTTTTATATTAACGATCTCAAACCAGTTTACAATGAATTTTAAATGTGCTCTGTCGAAATGATATTGTAATATACTTTACGTACATATCGAGCTCTAACCGCCAAAATAACTTAAGTGACATTTTTTTTTTGAATTTTCTTTTTGATGCAGAAATGCATCTAGATGCCCTAGGAATATTTCTGCATCAAAAAGAAAATTTTGAAAAAAAATGTCGCTTACGTTATTTTGGCGGTTGGGGCTCGATATGTACCTTTGTATACAATAAAAGTTTAAATAAGAACAATTTTTTGTACATTCATTTGAAAAAGACGTTTTTGGGTGGGAAATGACGTTTTTTCAGACCAAAAGGGACGTTTTCTCATGCCGAAGACCTGGCAACACTGGTACGAATGGCAATTATAATAGGGAGGTTTTAGTTTTTTAAACTATAATTTTATTTTAATACAGTATATTTTGCTTTGCTGCAGTTATGCTTAACTGCACATTTAAGATACCTACCCTAAAATGCGCATCAGCGGCATTATTTTTAACATTTATAATGAAACTGCTCCGATAGATGCATTCAACATACCTGTACAATAGCGATACCTGCCTTAAAAATTGTGCAACTATTATTAATTATCAAGGAAATTATTACGTTTACCTGCACTGGCCCTACAATTACTTAATTTTAAAAGTTTTTATTTATTTTGCTCATCCCATTCGGAAAAAATTTCGCTTACAGTAATTTCTACGTGGTAAGTGCTCCTCCACTACTTGGTTTCATAGGGATTAGGGTACCTTCTTCATTGAAGTAGTAAAGAAAATTCGCTTAAGTACCTTTTTCGGTCAAGTTTTTTCGTGCAAAGAAGGATGGGCATCTAAGCAAAATATACTGTATTTGAGAAGCTCTATCAAAGAAACAAAAGGTGGTAGAACCCTCCACTAAGACTTAGATTAAAGCTAAAAATCGCGAATACTATTCCTGAAAATTCCTGCACCTTTGCTTGAAGGTCACTGATAGCCATTTGTTGAACAGGAATAACTGATTTTGGGAAATTTGAGTACCTGCCGCAATTAAGCAAACTTAGGCCTAAATTAAGGCTTGGACTTCTGACTTCAATCAATACCATTCCTGCACCTTGACCCTAAGGTCACCTATAGTCATTTATTGAACAGCTAACACTGATTTTTACACCTTTTTTTTCAATTGCATAATCTTCCAGTATTTTTTTATTGTTGGACAATAAAAAGTATATATCTAGTATAGGTGACCATCAGGGCAAGGTGCAGAAAGAAGTATTTTCAGAGAAAGTAGCCTGTAGTTCTAGCTTTAATTTAAGCCTAAGTGGAAGGTTCTATCACCTTTTGTTTCCTTGCTAAAGCTTCTCAAATATTGCAAAAACGCGATTTTTTTACACTTTCACCACATTTTTCCCAAAATCTGGAGCTGATGGAACTTTATATTTACGGATTAAAAACGCTTAACAGCTTTTACATTTGCCACATCAAAATCGGTGTTGCCCAGTATTACCTACACTAATTATATAAAGAGAAGCTCCTTCTTTTTATAAAAGGTGATCTCGCGAACGGATGTACCGATTTTTTTGAAATTTTGGACACCTACTGCAGACTTTCGATATATTAAGGCATCACCCATACATATCGAATTTTTCATACCGTATATCTCTGGAAGTATTTGTGGCAGTGTTCTGGAAAATGGTATAGAGATGGCTACTGGAAAGGGCATGGTGCTTTCCAAACATATTGAAACTTTTACCTATCTGTAAATATATACAAACAAAGACTTATTCTGGTGGCTGAAATCCTCCTAAACGATCGAAACGATTTTAATGACATTTTCTATGTGCTTGAGTAGGTCCCTGTATAGTTTAAGTTCACAACTTAAAACGCCAGGTGGCGCGTGAGTTGAGTTATTACTCAAAATCGTATTTGTGCTCCAATTTGACTCATATTCGAGATATATGAATAGGGGGCAATACTATTGCAAAAAAAGATGCGCAAGGTGGCGCTGGAGCTGAGTTATTGCTAAAAATCGTCGATTCGGAGGCATTAGGGACCATCAGAACCATTGCGGCCCTTTTACGGTGACTAAACATACCAATGATACTCACCAGTTTGGAAATTGCCACCAACTATACTATACAAATTCAAGGACGATTCACCATCGAGCCTCAAGGACTTCTTCCCGGTATAACGCTTTCGTCAGGTTATTTAAGACGGCAATGGAGGATATGCCCTCTGTGGAACACAAAACCAAACGTGAACGTGAATTGCTGGCGAAAACGTTGTACCAAATGTTTCAATAAAAAAACTAATTTTGGGCGGGACTAAGTTCGCCAAGTCTGCTAGTTGTATATAAATTTTTTGTCCACCTCATCAATATATGTATTTCTGTTGTGTTTAAATCGTATGACTTTCAGCAACAAACGTTTGTGAAGTATTTCTGGTCTTAAAACGAAATCAAAATTCGTAACTAGGGGTGTACAGAACAAAGGTCATTCTTGGTAACTAACTACATACATATGTATGTACATTAGGGCGTTCATCGAAAATGTTCTTGTTGGTTGAAAAATTAAGGCTCCGGTGAATTATGAATATTAAATTCCAATTTTGAACCACTGTGTGCTGGCTTCGTATGAATTATGATAAACGCATTTTGGTAGCAAAG
>NW_023458561.1:12651923-12653136 GCF_013731165.1 Rhagoletis pomonella | reverse complement strand
CGTATTTATTTAAGATTTTTGAATTAAAATATAGTTCATTCCCTAACACCTAATACCATGTAAATATAGGCTTAAGATTTTATAGAACACTTAAAGAAAAAAATTCAACATAATTCAAAATTTTTTTCTTAGATGCGTTTTTTGGGTATACAGTTTTATAGCCCATTCAATTTGAGTGTAATAATGTGCAAGTTTCAAGTGGCTAAAAAGTACCGTAAATTTTTTATATTTTTTTTTGCCGAAGGTGTGTAACGCTGTCACTGAGATTCAAAGTATGTAAATATTTTAAGGCATTTTAAAAGAGCACTTAAAAAGGGAAAACTATAGGTAAAATTGTAAATGGGGTACGAAAAATTGAGGTTCTTAGGCGGGTTGGGTAAATAAGCGGGGAGGTCCTTAAGAGAGAGATTTTCCTCAGATTACATTCAAAAATTCACATTGCCGAAAAATGTTGGTTATTTAAGGGGGTTAGGTACTTAAGCGGGTTTCACTGTAAAAGCAGCTAGATGGGTCAAATCTTACACTGTGGGCCGTTGGCGATTTCTTCAAAACATTGCCAAACATCCTGGTGAGCTCGCTCTTCAATAGAAGCTTTCGCTAGAGTTCGCCCTTTTTCATATGATTAAACTGTTTTCTCTATGCTAAATGATTTATATTTTCGAATTAGTTTATCATCAATCCAGCTTTTAGTTTTCTTGATGTCGAAAAAAACGTAGAAGCCAAAATATTTCAACAATGAAGCATTACGGGACAATACGTGAAGCGGAACGATATGTAGGCATGTACATATAATAGAACGAATTTCAAAAAATCTTTTAATAAAAATACAGCGTTGCTCATTGTTGTTTATCCTTTGTTTCTCCTCTATTTTCCAAAAATATTCGATAAAACAGGGTTGCAGACGGAAAAGTTATCTTTTTAATAAAGGATTATTTTATATCTTGGATTTCAGAGGAGAAATTGTTTATTCTTAATTACGTATTGGATAGTTCAGCACGAAAAAGCGGATAATCTGCAGTGGAATTCTAAAAATCGCTTCGCTAAATTTTCATCGCCAAAGTTATCTAAATGAAAAGCCGTGGGGCCTAAAAGTAAACAACATGAAAACGTAACAGCTGCAATGTGTAATCAGCCAAATCTGGCAGTATGAGGGCTATGTTACTAGCCGCGGCATGATGTAAGGCGCGCCTGCTATTATTTTGGAGACTTTTGG
>NW_023458561.1:12648409-12651823 GCF_013731165.1 Rhagoletis pomonella | reverse complement strand
CGCGGCATGATGTAAGGCGCGCCTGCTATTATTTTGGAGACTTTTGGCGATCAAAATTAGCGATAGCGAATGCTGGAATCCTGCTGGTGGTCATAAGTATGTCGCTAAACAAAAAATCGAATATAATAATATCGGCGGTCGCTGTAATGTAGTGGTAAGCAGTGCGCGCTTCCACTCCACAGCACCTGGGTTCAAACCCTGGTCAAAGCAACATCGCAAAAAAAATATAGAAAAAAGGTTTTTTCTTAACAGCGGTCGTCACTCGGCAGGCAATGGCAAACCTCCGAGTGTTTTCTGCTATGAAAAACAGCTTCTCATAAAAATACAATCGCCGTTCGGAGTCTGCGTAAAACTGTAGGTCCCTCCGCTTTGTGTGACAACATCAAGGTGCACGCCACAAATCGGAGGAGAAGTTCGGCCAAACACTTACATATGTGTAAGCGCCAATTTATTATTATTATTATTATTAGGTGGTGGTTAAAATTTCACTAGCTCATGAGACTAGTGAAATTTTTGACAATAGCATACAAATTTTGACAATCACAAAGATTGTTAATGTGTGTAATTTTTCGTTAATTCAAAGCTTAAATTGATGAAATGCAATCAATGTTGGTAGATGTTTTCTTAAAATATTAATTTCACTTCAATTTGTAATATTTTATTCTGCACAAATCTGCGGTCATCAAAAATTTACTGCTGTCAAAAAAGATTTCATTTCACACAGCAGATTTGTCTCACAATAGTAAAAATATTATTCACCAGCTTTCCCCATAGAACTTTGTTACCGATTCACACACGCCGAAAAGTTCTAAATTTCCAAAATTTCATATTTTTTTTATAAACGAAGCGATGGAACGTTCACTTAAAAGTATGAACAGAACGAAACCCTGTGAGAATTTTGTCGACCGGAGCGATGCCGATCGGTGATGGTTGCCGCAACATTTTGCATAGTTAAACCGAACAGAGACGAAATTCGCATCAATTGAATAACAAACAATAAATATAACAATACAAAAGCGAAAATATGAAAATAGGAATCACCAAATTTTGCCATTCTGATTCTTGCCGATAATTATCTGCTAGAAAAATAAGAAAACAAAGCTACTTTTCCACTGAGAGCTGATTTTATAACCGGCGGCAGTGGCAAAATTTAAAAATATGTATCTATTCTCACCGAGTTTCCTCAGACGAAATTCGTCGTCGCTTTGGTTCTGGACAATCTCATATACTGCAGTGTGTTTTAATTTTGGCAGCGAAATTTCATTCGACGAATTTCTCGGAGCGATTTCATTCTGTTAACACACAAAGAAAGTTGCAAAAATGTTTATATTTTCTATTTAATTTTTTTTTTTCATATTTCACATGACACACTATGATTAAAAAAAAATACAGAATACTTTTTTGATAGTTAACAGCAGTGTCGCCAAGTCTTAAATTTTAAAAAGCACTAAAACCCAAGAAAAATCGCGTTTTTTCTCGAAAAAAAGCACACACTTTTTATTGGTGTATTAAATCGAATTGGTATGATAAAATTTCTTTTTGGTAGGGATGCGATTCAAACTAATAAAAATAATTGTTTCTTGCTCAACGGGCGAATTTCTCTGTTTTCTATATACATATTCCAATACTTTTGACGTTAAGATTCTTGTTCTTATTTTCTAATTTACACTAGCGTTGTCGTTGCGCTTAAAAAAATGTAAATTTTTTCCTGACAGTTTAGATGTAATTTATTTTTTGTTTTGTCTGACTTTTTTACAATTCCTATCTAGCGAAAGCAAAAACAAAAAATGATGTTTCGTGAACTATGAGGTAGTCTTTTATGATCTCGTGAACTAAAGGAACATAAAGAACTTTTCTTTCCGGCCGCTTGACATCTAAAATATAACAAAATTTGATTTCCCGTTTTAATTATTTTGTGCCAAAAAAGCTTCCGAATGTAATTCCGGCGTGATTGAAAGTGCTGCACATATTTTGTTGGTAAAAATATGCTCTCTCGCTTATGATTGCCATTGTGCCATGAGCAACAACAAAATAAACGTAAATGTTGTTTTTGCTCTAATGCTACAACCTTCTTAATGTGCCTTGATTTTGTACAAGGCGTTATCAAGGCATACCTTTTGTAAGGGAGTGTCAAAACTCTCATGTCACTACCCAGTACGGGAAAAAACTAGCTTAAATATTGATTTTCACCACCACAACTAATTAAAGACCTCATTTTCTTTCTTGGAACGAATTGTATACTTTAAGATGGCGATGTCCTAGGAAGCAGTCAATTATCCGACTCTTCATTTTATTTTAACTACTTTAAAATGCAGTTGGCTTAAAGCACTTCAAAGTCAGTATGTTTCGTTTGAATACGCTTTTGTTCTGCACTTCACATATGATTTTTCATATTTCCAGGACAAAAAAATTTCTACAGTAAAACCCGCTTAAGTACCTCACGAAAAATGTCAGCTTTTTGAGGTACTTAGGCGGGTTGGGTACTTAAAAGAACCCGCTTAAGTACCTCGATGCTGGTACTTAAGCGAACATAATTATTGATGTAGTTAAAACTTCTTTTTAACTTACATAAGTAAATCCCTGATTTAATGAAGTATGTATACGCATTTTAAAACCAATATCGTAGCATTATTTAATCACATTAACACATAAAGAAAGACTTTATTAAAAAATACATAAAGCAATGTTTTGTAATTTTTACTATAATTCAATTCTTTAAAAAGTGATTGATTACAAATATTTATGTATACATACACACATTTTGGATCAAATTCAAAATAAGTACTGTTTGCCGCTTGTGTTTATTAATGTTTAAGATTTTTCAATTAAAATACAGTTCATTCCCTAAAAAATACCATATAAACCTAAGCTTAAAATTTTATAGAATACTGAAACTTCATCAAATTTTCATAAAAATTTCAAATTTTTTTTTTAGAAGTGACCCCATTCTATTTTAGTGTTACAAGTTGCAAGTGGCAAAAAATTACCGTTGATTTTTTAGAATTTTAAATTGTGTTTATTCATTATATGGAAGCGAATTCGACAGAAAGTTCTAAAAAAATCAACTGTAATTTTTTGCCACTTGAAACTTGCATGTTGTTACACTCTCGGTGGCAATTAATATCGATTGTGTAGCGCTGCCACTGAATTTCAAAATATGTAAATATTTTAAAAATTTTAAAAGAGCAATTAAAAGGGGAAAATTATAATTAAAGTGGTAAAGGGGGTACGAAAAATTTAGGTACTTAGGCGGGTTGGGTAAATAAGCGGGGAGGTACTTAAAAGAGGGATTTTGTTCAGATTACATTAAAAAATTCACGGTGCCCAAAAATGTTGGTTACTTAAGCGGGTTTCACTGTATTATCATTTTCACATGTTATATCTACGCTACAGCCACACATGGAAATGTGCTTT
>NW_023458561.1:12646367-12648309 GCF_013731165.1 Rhagoletis pomonella | reverse complement strand
AATGGGATTAAACAACGAAATGTTTGAATATGTATAGATTTTAATAATTATTTAGTGATATTTCAGCTAAATCAGTGTTGTACAAATGACATGTAAACAAACCGACTGATGTTTTTACAGGAAATAGTGCTTTTTGCGTTCCTATGCACTTCTGCATCTGTTCTCCTTTTACTCTCATTTGAGAAAGTAAAATTGTAGTTTGACAGTTCCACAGGTTTTAGTCCGAAGTTCAAAGGAACAGACTAAGTGTATGTACGCTTTGCTCTTCACTATTATACGCGCTTTGTTAAAATTACGTTTGTTAAATATATTTAAATGTAAATAGTGCTAAAATGATTAATGCGATTTTTAGAGTCAGGTATGGAATGAAAAACAAAGACAAATGTCTTGATATATTACGTCGGCAGAGAAAGGCTTCGAATTTATCTGATATCTCCGAGGGTAGACTGATTTTTGAGCTCTTTCGACACTCATATCGCCTTTAGGAATGAGCGAACGGGAAGCAGTAATTGCAGGACGAAACCGGTGAATTTGTACACGGATGGGTCGAAGCTTGACTGAAGTGTCGGTGGATGTTCTTTCCTGCACGGCGCCAGCATCAGGCAGAGTTAGCATTAGGGAAGCAGTATAATAATATTGCAGGGAATCGCGTTGAGGAAAGGTTCGTTCGAGTTGTACTCACTGGGTAAAAGTGGGAGTACTTTATCTTTGGGAAACTTATTGGGAAGATACCAAAGTATTGGTTTTCATGCGATGAGGCTAAATACCACACCGAATAGTCATTGTTTACAGAACAATGAGGTGGAATTAAACTTTGTTTTAAATTGCCTAGAGTTTGTGGAGCTACGAAAAATATTTACTTACTTAAGTACAAATAAGTTGTTCCTTACAAGAATGCATAATTTTTATCTTACACATTGACACTATTATGAAGTTATAAAAACGACCAAAAATATTTGATTTGTTAATTTAGCTATTTTTCTTAGTCGTAACAAAAATTTTGGTTTATTTTTTATTTTGGCCCATTTTGCTTTTTCTCTGAAAAAGTTCTGGCAGCACTGTATTCAACAGCTTAGTTGTTTTTCAACCGCGTAATTTCTACTCGTTCCTCGTCATAGGCAGGCAGTTGGACATCGCTTCCTTCGTCATCGTTTGAAATTAGCATCTTTGCACTCTAAGCCGACGATATATGTTAAAAGAAAATGATCTGAGCACTCTAAAATGCGTACGTACTTCAGTACAAAAAATAATTGTAATTGCCATATATAATCGCATGTACGTAACAAATATGTCAGTATTTTTTCCCATTGTGTTGTTTAAGCATTAACTAGGCAATTTAATTCGCAACAAAGTCTGGATCTAGTTACTCAAGTTATTTCTATGTCATATATGTCTAACACCTGTCGCTATTGAAATTATGGGTTAGAGCAGGTGTTTCAGAATCTGCCACCAAGTAGAAGTATAGTACACAGTGTTATTTTCTAATCCATGCATGTAATAACTGTCTACAAACAAGCATAAGTTTCATAAATTGATTGATTGATTAACTTGTATATAAATAAACAAAAACTGAACGTCTAATTATTTTGCTGTAACAAATTGCTTTCCACACCTCAGTGATTATCGTGAGTATGTATTTAAAATTGAACTAGTCAAATTGTTATACTCTATTAAAAGTAACGCACCTAACACTTGGTTAGCGTGATTATTGTTTTTTTTTGTAGGTGCGATTGTGAATGCGAAATAATTAAAAAATACTTAATGAGGCTGTCATTAAATCTCTGCATATACACCCATATGCATGTACGTACATAAATGTGTATGTAAGTATGTTCATGTCAGAATGTATTTAATCAAGACGATTTTAAGCATGCATTTTTACACCTAACCTGGGCATATAGGTACATATCTACAAATTTAGAATCAATTAATAAAATATAAA
>NW_023458561.1:12644393-12646357 GCF_013731165.1 Rhagoletis pomonella | reverse complement strand
TAAATAAGCCATCAAATTATAAAAATTAGTTGCATTCGCGTACCTGTTAATTATTGAAAGATATCAAGAACTATCAGCTTTTTGCGCTCGCTTACGCAAAAAACTTGCAAAGTAGGGGAAATTGAGAGAGAAAAATGACATTTCATTTTGAGGGGAAGCTGCTAGTTTCAGCTAGAAAAATTTTTGCCAACGGAAAACAGCTGATCAAAAATAGCTGGTAGGACTTTACGCAAATCACAAAATTGAATTTGATGGTTTGGAAGTTAAAAATGATAAAATGCGACCGTTGACTTTTTTAAACGTGGCCTTTATCGGTATTAGAATTTAAATAACAATTAATATCAGATATTCAGTAATACTTTAGCTACGTTAAAAAACTTGTCTTTGTCTCCCGACTGCCAAAAAAAAAAATCCCAATACTCGCCTCTCAATTGTACGGACTTCTCCCGATTTCACATAGCAAAGTAGAACAGCCAATCAGCGATCGCCACGATGACAGTGAAAGTCGGTAGCAAACGTCAGATGCCAAAGACGTTGCCGGATCTTGCATCAGCGACTAATTAAATATGTAAGAAGAAAGTAGTTATTCGTTTAATCAATAAACTGTGTCAGGATAACACTTTGTGAAGAGTTTTCGTACGTTTTAAATTTTACACTTTCGAATGTCTGCAAAAATTCTGTCAGCTGTTCGTCTAACTTGCAAGTTTCTGCAAATTTTCTATTCGCGTACTATTCTGGATATTTTTATCTTATGAGAGAATAGATGACATTTCGCTCGAATTTTGCTGTCGGATGTTTTTTACTGGAGATTTTAAACGAACGTACCTAATAACGATTGCCTGCGCGTGATTACACTATTTAAATGTTTTTCCATGTCAGTTTCGACCCTACCCCCTAATTTCGTTCGTTTTTATGAGAAATATTATTGTCTATTTTTATAGATTTTAAAGGTCATTTAGAGGTCGTGACCGGTAGATTTAGGTGAGAAAATACGATTTTATAGATTTATAAGTTTTTGAATGACTATTTTTGATTCAATTTCAAAGATCGAATATGATCTGAGAAAGGATATACATATAGGCCCTTAAAATGGTATAAAATAATCTATTGTCGGACTTGGCTTAATTCTTTAAACTTTGACCATCGATAATTTCTACATTTTCCAAATATGTAGTACGATCTTAAAGCAATATTTATTCATAATTGATATATGTAATCGCTCTTTAGCAAAGAAGTGGCTTTTCAAGAAATTTTAGGAAAATGGGGGTGGCACCACCCACTTTATGATATATGCGTATCTCAAAAACTACTTGACGGATCTCGACCAAATTTTGTATACACATGTGCTTAGCCTCCTTAAATACCGTCTTGAATATTTTTGAAATGGGACAAAACCTACTCCTACTAAAATATAGCTAGCTTTGAGTTTTTTTGAAATTACCGTTACATTGGTGGAGCCCGTGGTTTTTGTCCGATTTCAGCAGAAGCCTGAGCGCAATGTGTATTACAAATTTGGTTGAAATCGGTAAATTTCTAAAATTTTTTGAAAAGCCACTTCTTTGCTAAAGAGCGATTGTACATATATATCAATTTTGAATAAATATTGATGAATTCCTTAGTCACACTGCTCAAAAAAATCTTCAACAATTTTTATACGATTGCAATAAATGAGCCATCAGTTTATTTACAAATACATTTAATTTTAGATAGTACTACTATTTTGAAATTGTGGAAATTATCGATGGCCAAAATTTAAAAAATTAAGGGAAATATGGGTTATTTTTATTTTACCCGATAAAAAGTCCCAACAAGCCAATTTAAACCAAATATTTACCGGTTAATTACATTATTTAATTGTAAAAGTTCCCCTGCTGTAGCGAAAAATTAAGCCAAATCCTTTTCAAGAACTTCACCATCCTTTGCTACCAAAATGCGTTTATCATAATTCATACGAAGCCAGCACA
>NW_023458561.1:12622998-12644293 GCF_013731165.1 Rhagoletis pomonella | reverse complement strand
CTTTGCTACCAAAATGCGTTTATCATAATTCATACGAAGCCAGCACAGTGGTTCAAAATTGGAATTTAATATTCATAATTCACCGGAGCCTTAATTTTTCAACCAACAAGAACATTTTCGATGAACGCCCTAATGTACATACATATGTATGTAGTTAGTTACCAAGAATGACCTTTGTTCTGTACACCCCTAGTTACGAATTTTGATTTCGGTTTAAGCCCAGAAATACATATATTGATGAGGTGGACAAAAAATTTATATACAACTAGCAGACTTGGCGAACTTAGTCCCGCCCAAAATTAGTTTTTTTTATTGAAACATTTGGTACAACGTTTTCGCCAGCAATTCACGTTTACGTTTGGTTTTGTGGTCGACAGAGGGCATATCCTCCATTGCCGTCTTAAATAACCTGACGAAAGCGTTATACCGGGAAGAAGTCCTTGAGGCTCGATGGTGAATCGTCCTTGAATCTGTATAGTATAGTTGGTGGCAATTTCCAAACTGGTGAGTATCATTGGTATGTTTAGTCACCGTAAAAGGGCCGCAATGGTTCTGATGGTCCCTAATGCCTCCGAATCGACGATTTTTAGCAATAACTCAGCTCCAGCGCCACCTTGCGTTTTAAGTTGTGAACTTAAACTATACAGGGACCTACTCACGCACATAGAAAATGTCATTAAAATCGTTTCGATCGTTTAGGAGGAGTTCAGCCACCAGAATAAGTCTTTGTTTGTATATATTTACAGATAGGTAAAAGTTTCAATATGTTTGGAAAGCTCCATGCCCTTTCCAGTAGCACTCTCTATACCATTTACCAGAACACTGCCACAAATACTTCCAGAGATATACGGTATGAAAAATTCGATATGTGGGTCATTCTTAAAAAACATGACCAATTGGTGTCCCCAGACTTTACTATTTTATATTTTGTTTCTTCAAAAAGAAAATAGAAAAATATCTGCATTTTTATAAATTATTATCGATTCTACGTAACTATATTATAAAAAAAAAATAATTAATTATCTGAAAATAACTTAAAAAATATTTTCAATGTCAAAGGTTTAGCAAAAACCTGTGTCCCGAGCCAATTTATAAAAATTTAATAGTTGTTTTCAGTTGAAATAAAATTGAAAAAAAATAATATTTTCAATTTTTGTTATTCAGTTTGTGTATATTAATACCATATATAGAAAAGAATGATGAAAAATAATTTTTTTGTATAATTTTTATGAAGAAAATTTGTGTCCCCAGGTTTTGGTCCCCTCTGTTACGTCCACTCATTTTATTGAAAAATGTTTGTTAAACGTTATGACGCGTATATTTCTCTTATGCTTCTCCATCATAACTTAGCTAAAATCAACAAAATGTGTTTTGAACTGTTCAGTCTTGTTTAGTGCGTTGTTGAGTAAGGAACCCAATTGTATGCCGGGTACGTACCCTTATTCAGTGTCAACTCTGTTACTGTTGAAAAACGGTGAGTAAAGTGATTTTTTATTTATTTTATAATTTTTTTATAAATATTTTATGTACATTAATTAAGTGGACAAATAAATTCTCCAAAATTCGAACAAAAAGCTAAAATATGGTATTTTTGAGTTAATTTGTCCCCTCTGTTACCGGTCCACTCTGTGACTTATTAAAAAGTAACAGAAGGGACTCAAAAGTAACAGAGTGTACAATTATGCTTAAATTTGCTATTTGTTTTTCAGAAAATGGGCAAGAATAAAACATTATCTGCAGCGGAAAAACAACGCCGATATAGGGAAAAAAGGAAGCTTAATAAGGAGAAAGTTGAAGAAAATAAGAAGAAAGATTTGGAAAGGTATCATAATAAAAAAAGACTTATAAGTGATATGAAAATTAGAGAGGCTAGGTTAGCAAGAAGAAAATGGCGCACAAATAAAAAAAACTATCGTGAACGTGTAAAAAAATTTAAAGCCGTCATCGATATTACACCACCATCGTCGCCTTCTACAGAGCAGGTTCGAAATGTCGTCTGTGGCCGTAAAAAAATGCGTATGGAAAAAGCAAAAGTACATAGGAAGAATATCAAATTGCAAGTCGAAGTTAATAAGTTAAAAAAAAAAGTTGAGAAATTGAAGAAGCAGAGACAGCGATCCAAAAAAGTTAATATTATCAGTTCAGCGTTAAGCCCACTTTCAAAAACCAACGAGCTAATAAACACATGTTTGCCAAATGTACGAGGTGCTGGAGTTGAAACTGTTAAAAAAAATTTACTGAAATACGCCACACTAACTGAAGCGTTAAAAAATAGGTATGCGGAATTGCGAACAAAGAGCCAAAAAGAAGGATTTAAATCAATTTTGACCAATAAACTTATTCGGAAATACAAGCTAAAAATGCAATTTCATCACGATGTGTTCAATTTAACAAGAGTACGTAAGAGTTTTTCAAAAACAAAACCAAACGACGATATCTTAAGTCTGCAACGTTTTTACGAAAGTGATGACATAAGTCCTGCCACTGCTGGCAAGAAAGAAACTAGAACTAAATTAAAACAGAAATTACAAAAACGATATCTTCTTGATACCTTACAGAATATCTACAAAAAGTATAAGTCTGAAGGAGGTCGGTATTCTTATTCATATTTTGCTGCTCATCGTCCATTTTATGTGGTTTCACCAACAGTTGCATCAAGAGATACATGTGCATGCAAACTCCATGTAAACTTTGAATTCAAATTGTCCGCTTTGAAACAAATTAATGCAATTCATGTCAGCAATTTAAATGAATTATTAATGTCTGTAGTTTGCGATATGAACAGCAAAAGATGCATGTACAATGAATGCACCTCATGCAAAAAAAGATGAGCGGTTCCAAAAAAAATGGAAAAGTAACTGTTGCTATTAAAATGATACGAGTAGAGCATACCACAACAACATCGTTATTAGCAGAGAAATTTAGTTCTCAATTACAAGTTTTTAAAAAACATATATTTAATATTCGCACTCAACATAAAGCATATCGCAGCTGTATCGATCAATTAAAAACCAATGAGGCTGTATTACACGTCGACTTCAGTGAGAACTATAGTTGTAAAATGGGTCAGGAAATCCAAAGCCATCATTTTGGATCTTCGCGTAACCAGATCACACTACATACAGGGGTATTATATTTCTCAGGTAAGGTGAACTTACCCCATTCTTTTTGTACACCTATCAACCTTATATTATATTTTTCAGGTGAAAATAATCCTTTTTCTTTTTGTACTATATCGGCCTGTAACGAACACAGCCCCAGCGCAATATGGGCTCATTTGCAGCCAATATTTGATTTGATAAGAAATTCAAAAAAGGATGTTAACACAATTCATATTTTCTCAGACGGGCCCTGCACTCAGTATAGACAAAAACAAAATTTTTACCTTTTCGGAACAAAACTTTTTGAAAATGGATTTCAGCTAGCAACGTGGAATTTTTTTGAAGCAGCTCATGGTAAAGGAGCAGCCGATGGGATTGGTGGAGTGCTAAAAAGAGTTGCTGATAGAATGGTCGCACACGGAGCAGACATCATGAACAGCCAGCAGTTTTTTGAACAGGTACAAAAAGAAACAACAATAAAATTATTTCTAATTGATAAAGCGGCAATTGATTGCATCAGGAAGACACTTCCGTCCAATATACCATTACTGAAAGGTACCATGCGTCTCCACCAACATATGACTAAAATTCAGGGTACTGTTTTATATCGTGATGTTAGTTGCTTTTGTAGCAACATTCCACGAGGATTTTGTAGCTGTTTTGAAAGCAAAGTATATAAAACTAATTTAATCAGAATAGAAGAAGGAAAAACTACTAAAAAAAAAATATTTTATAAAGAAGTCTATACTCCGTCGTCGTCAGAAGATGAAAGTGAAAAAGAAAATACGGATATTGAAAATAAGAATGGAATTATGAATGGGGCATTTTTACTAATTCAAGTGTTAGGAAAAAGTATAACTTATAGATACGTTTGTATAGCACAAACGTGTGTTGATGAAGATGGTTATATCAAGGTAATTTTTCTACGTTCGAATGACAGCACAAGTGCAAACTTCAGGATTGAAAAAAATGACATTTCGTATATAAAAAAAGAAGCAGTAATTAAAATCCTGCAAAATGCGAACATAAAATTGAAAGGTGGTCGAATTTACTACAATTTCAACCATCCAATAGATATATTAGAAGCACAAAATTAATAATCTACTTTGTAAAAAAAGTGATGGTAATAGCGGATACTTAAATAGTACAGTGCCTCAGTAACAGTGTCTCCTCTGTTACGTTACGTCTCCTCTGTTACGTTAAGTCTCCTCTGTTACCATCTACTTTTCTTTAATTAAGAAATAAGGCTAAGTCATTAGATTTATTATATGAGTGTAATTTAATAAGGTACACTGGCCTAAAGTCATTAAAAATAATTAACCAGTATTAAACTATTTAATATTTTATTTATCATTAACTTAGTTCACCAAAATGAAATTTGAATTAATATGGGTGACATTATGTGTTATTTTTTGTTATTTTTATATTACTTTTTAAATTTTTTATATAATAAATTAAAATGAATTATCTTTGCTGGGGAAAAACAATAAAAAGAATTTAATTTTCAATTGTTGATGTTTTTTTATTTCGTATTTAATTTAGGTAACAGAGTGGACGAAAGTGCATTGGTCTCTTCATGTTTTTATCTGTAAAAACTCCAAAAATTAAAAAAAATACTGCTGGTTATGGATTCCTATTGTTGATACCATCCGTAACCACATGAGGCCAATTATAAACATATTTGGCCAACTTAATTTTTAAAAATTACAAAATTCAGAATGGTCATGTTTTTTAAGAACGACCCATAATGACTTAGCCATAACGTAGAAAAAAACTTTAGAGCTTCTTATGGTTATGGCGAAAAACTAAAACTAAATAGATACCTATGGTATTAATAACAGAGTTGCGCGTACGTTTTATCGGAACTTTTAATTCTTATGGTTATGGTTATGGCTATGGTATGGCACCACTAATTCAGCCTAATACTTATTTATGGAAATTCATATCGCACGATATTATACAACTTCGAAAAATTAATTGAGGTATTCACAACATCGTCGCAAGTGTCGTATTTAAGAATGCCGTAAACTTTAAACGGCTAAAAATATATTAAGGGGATTCGCATTGCATTTTCACTGTGTTAAAAAGTACTTGGTAGTGGTTTCAAGACCATTTATTTAAGCATTTTAAGTTTACGACATATGACACCGTTGTGAATGCCTGAAATATTTCCTATAAAAAGAAAAATAAAAGAATCTAATAAAATTAAAAAATGGGCATACTCCGGCTAAAATTTGTTTATCTCTAAACGTTTTAAAATGCCTATAACATTAAAAGAAAAAACTTTTGTTTTAAATCTGATAAATCTGCTTCACACCCTTCAAATGATCTTTAATTTTATAACCTTTCACTGCTGGGATATTACAGATGTGCATACATTTGTAGGTATGACTGTGCCTCTGATCACACGTTAATTGTTTTTCGGCAGCTCAAATGAATTATATCTCTATGTACATACATATGTATACGAAATCATTAGCTGAATTGAAAGCGTGCAAAATTTAAATTTATGTTCAAACTTTCAATACCTGTTTGCTTTTAAAATAACACAACGATATATCTCAATCAGTAATGGCAACTAAATTTGTTAAAGTTTTAGTTAAAGGCATATATGTATATATATATACTAGGAATTTTAATCCCGGGATCCCGGGATCCCGTAATTTTTAAGTTTTCGAAATTCCCGGGATTCTTGGCAAGTAATCCCGGGATTTTCGGGATTTGTAATTTGCACTGATGGCATTAACAGAAAATCCTTTTCTTGACCAGTATTGGCTTTATTTTCTTTTTATTTAATGATTAATATTTTTTTATAAATATCTAGCACATTATACACATACATAACATCGCGCGAAAGTAAATTTTAAACACAAACATTAATATATTCGCGAACGCCTCTTTAAATAAAAGTAGGTTTCAAACCCATTTATTTATTATTTATTTTATGGTAGGAGAGTTTCTCAAACAATATAGAAGCAATTTTTTCGATTTAAGTTGGTGAAAAGTAATGAATATCTAAATCCCGGGACTAATCACACGATCGGATCGGAGAAAGCTGAAAAATTAACGTCCCTAATATATACATATATGTATATAAGAGTGATATTAGAATCGATGCCTTTATAGATCCTCAATATCTACATACCGAAATCACCACTGATTTTAACAAAATTTATAATTATAGGTAGTACAGATTAGGGCCCTATACATTTTTTTTCAAAACCAATAATTGTTACTAAAAAAAATTGTTATAGCTTAAAATTATTGTAACCAATAGAGGTATGTAGTACACAAACACATAATTAGAAGTTCACAAAAGTTGATATAAAACTATTCATCGATTTAAGTAATTAACTTTTAACTGCACGTGTTTTTTTTACGAGGAGGAAGCATCGAAGTCCTAACCTCGTCTGTGTGAGACTTTAACCCAAACTAAACCTCCTACCGTCATGTACCGTTCCCCACCCGGTACCACCGTCAAGGATTTCGTCGGGATAATCTGTGTGACTTATAAAGTTATAGATCTAATGATGCACAAAAAATATGCATACTTAGAATTTTGAATACCCCCTCACTATCTGGACTTAAGGTATAAAAACGCGTTTTTCATAGTTTGAGCCTTATAATTGTTCGTAAAAGCATAAACAGACGGCAGCGTAGATCCGGATCAACTCGGGAATTGACTGCAGTTGATCCGGATTAAGTCCGAGCTAATCCGGATCAACGCTGCCGTCTGTTTAAGCTTTAACTTAATTTTTGTTTATCCGATGAAAAATATATACAGTGCGTACACGGTAACCGCAACCCTCAATACGTGCAACTCCTTGATTAATGCAAGGCTCTAAAACAATACATTATACGTACCTTTATAAGTGCAACTTCAAAACAATTTTATCTCAATACCTACAACTTTCTTTGCTTATGCATGCCACCAGTATTCTGGAAAAACTACAAAGTGGTGTTTCAGTTACAGTGATGTGTGATGAGCAGGACCGAAGAAAATAAGCAGGAAAAAGGCAAATTTAAACGCTTAGATAAACGTTAAAACATTAGTAAATATGCTTCCAAATATGCTCGAAAACAACCAAAAATCTAAGTAGCGTTTAATCTTTTGTTTTTTATTCAGTTTTATTTCAAGGATTTCGAAATTTTCATATTTCCAGTAGTGTTAATGCATCGATTTAGTTGTCACTTTTTTACTATTATTAAAAATAATGCGGATTATATTACACTAAGATATGAATCCTTAATTTATTTTTAAGACTGAATTTCATTGTTTTCAAATATTTGTTATCCTCTATTAAAGTATCTAAGCAAAACTGGAAATGAAGTTACGAGTTAAAAACAAAAAAAAACCAAATCGGTTTTTATGTTATTACTAGCAGTCCTTGTGAACTTCGTCCCTCCCAAAATTAACTTCTTATTTAAACATTTGTTCCAACGTTTTTACCAACAATCACGTTCACGTTTGGTTTTGTGGTCGTCAGAAGGCATATCCTCCACTGCCGTCTTAAATGACCTAATGAAAGCGTTATTTCCGTGAAGACGTTCTTGTGGCAACAATTATCTGGTCCGATGGTGAATCGTCATTGAATCTGTATAGTACAATTTGTGGCAATTTCAAAATGGGGGAGTATCATTAGTCCACAGAAATCCAATATACATAGACTTATTTCAGACGAAATACCTTAGAAGTGTTACAATTTTATTTGTAGGCATTTATCAAGAATTGTCTGTATTCTGTTTAGTTGCCGTGTAGCAAGGACCGCAATCGTTCTGGTGATTGATTTAACGGTGGTAATTTAACTTTAATCCTTGGTGTCTCCGATTAAATTCACTTGACGACTTTTACCAATAACTCGACTCCAGCGCCACCTTGCAGCTCTTTTTGTGCAATAGTAGATATTGCCCGTACCTTTACCAATGTATTTATATTTCGAATATGAGCCAACCTTGCCTTGTCCGGTCCATCGCATGGATGGCGGTGATGTCAGTATTTATTTTCCCGAAGACATCAACCAACCGGGAAAAGGCACCATCCCTATTAAGGGTCCGGCTACTCCAGGTGCATACCCTCAAATCATAGTCCTTTCTACGTTTGCCGTGATCGTCATCAAAAGAAAGGGCATGTTGTTTTTCATTGGATAGGGTTTTAATGTGCAGGGACCAAAACCCAGCGTACGCGGGGTTATACGTCTTGTCACATTAGCTCGCTCCCCAAATGGTGTTTGGTCGCTATCCAGGGGATATGTGGATATAAATATCCGGACGAATTGAGCTGCGATTTGAACCGTAAGCAAACAAGTCACTTTTGGCCACTCCCAAGTGATTGGCAAAAGCCTTGCAGTATTGGGAAATTTACAGAGCATAGTGCTCAAAGGAGAATATCTCAACTAAAACCTAATGTATTTTTTAAATTCATAGCTCTACATACTTGTATACCAAATAGACGGACAAGACGTTATTCTAAATAAAAACTAAAATAAAATCAAAATTTTCCGTATACTACAGTGATTCCCAAAGTGGTCCAGGTGGACTCCCAGGGGTCCACGGGAGACTCGACAGGGGTCTACGTTGGCGTGAGCAAATAGGGGGTCCACGAGTTGTAAGTGGGCGTCCACAAGAATTCATCTGATCTCGATAGTAAAGAACCAAAATGGTTGCTTGATAGCCTATTTATTTAACTTTAATGTATAGTGCTCTTGCCGCTCTGGTGAACTTAACGTCACTTTGTGCCATCATACGTGGCACATACGTGCCACTAAAAACTAAAAAGAAACGGATGTTGGTATAACACTGAGCGTGGCGATGCGAAAATTGCCGGCGGCAAAAATTTGAGCACTTGTCCTTTGTTGAAGAGATTCAACAGAGAGAGAGTTCCCTGAGGGAAATGCTGGTTGAATTCCAGCACCGAGTCCGCACTCGTACATTATCGAATCGTAACTGATGGTTCCAAAACTGACTCAGGGTCAGGATCTGGAGTATTTTTTCGAAGTTAATTGGGATAAGCTTCACTTTTTCTTTTGGGGAATATGCTTCGGTCTTCCAGTCTGAGGTATTTGCAATCCCCAAAGCCATAGACTACGTGGTGGAATATAGGTGGAGGGGAAGGATAAGCTGCAGTTAAAGTATTGGCCAGCCCTCTATCTAAGTACCTCCAAACTAGTTCGGCAATGCAAGTCTCGACTAAATTATGTTGGTAAAGATATCGAGCTTGCATTACTCTGGATGCCGGGCAACTCGGGAGTACCTGGAAATGAGACATCTGACTCTTTGGCCACAGTTGGCTTAGACCAGGCATTCCTCTATCCGCAACCAGTTATAGCACTCCTCGCTTCGGCCATCGAAGCAACCATCAGAAACTGGGCGGATACTTCGCTCAGCAATGACTTGGAGCCATCGAGTGGATGCAGGTGGGCAAAACTCATGTTGCCTTCAATCTCAGAAAGTCTCTCTAGTTTTCTCCTCTCACTGAGAAGACGCGTCTAGACGGGACTACTGACTGGTCACTTCACGTGGCACAAACACCTGACTGTGATACGCGTAAATGTCAATTCCATTTGCCCATCCTGCTTTGAAGAGGATGAGACGGTGGAACACTTCTTGAGCTTCCTACTTGCTTGTTTGTTTATCATCGGCTTATCTAGATTCGGTCTTTTGTGTTTTGTCAGTTTGTGAATTTGGCGTAAAAAGCTTTGCAGTTTTGTTGTTTCAAGTTTTGTGTTTTACAAATACGGGTGACGAATATTTTTCGCATCACTTTAAAACTCGGAGCGATAAAAATAAAACTGATGCCATAAACACAAATAAACTATTTGACAAATTCATGCAAATTTTTTAAAACTTGCAAATATGTAATCATATTATTTTAATAAATAGAGCTCAAGAAAATATTTTATTTTTGTATTTGCCAATCCGAATTTAGTTTTGGAACTCACTCGCGATGCAAATTTACATCCTTAGATTTATGTTATAAATGAGCATCAGATGGTCCACCGAAACCAGTAAAGTTTTGAAAGGAGTCTACGAGAAAAATAAGTTTCGGAACCTCTGGTATACTATGTAATATACCTCCGCAATTTTGTAAGAGAAACTAAAAATGTATACATCGTTTTAAGCTGTAATTACTTAAGAAATAAACGTCTTGGTTGTTCACCAAACCGGTCTATAGTTTTATCAATAATCTCAGATTGGTTCTCTCATACAAATTTTCGATGTACACTTAGAAGACACAAATGTAAACACAAAGTAATAAAAAGTTGTACTATAAATTTATTTATCAGTTTACCATTCAATCCATTTTCGCTCATTGTCGACTACAGCCAGGTTTTTTATCCTTCTTAAATGGAATTACTTTGAAGTTAGCGAGAATAACTTGAAACAGAACCGGATAATCCACATAAATATTCACATTTTTCATTATGAAAATTTATAAATTATTTTTCTAGCATTGAGTGTATGATTTTATATGTAGTATATACATAGGAAAAAACTTTAAAGTTAGGGGAGGCCCAAATTAACGGCATAGCATTTCCTGGTACAATTTTTGAGTATATGGCTACGCCCATGCCTCTTGACTTTCATCTTCACTTGGAAAATCTAGCATCATACCAATATCGTTGTTTAAACACCGCTTACAAGCCAAACCAGATGTATCTGGGTTTTCTAAAGCTTTTTCAAAAGAGTTCTTAATTATCATTCTTTTGACTGTTTTATAATTTGGAGAACCTGTAACGTTATCAGCGTTCTCCGATTTTAGATTTTTAATTCTTTCTTCTACGACTGGCTTGAAAATTTGTGCCTATAGCGAGCTTAATAGGTGGATACGGCAAATAAACTGTCATTTTGCAGAATGAAAACTTCGAACCAAATTTTGTTTTCAAAGTCGTGACTGCCATCCGAATCCGATAAGAATCACGATATTTTTTAAAAAGGCGCCCCGTTTTTTATAAACACTTGAATTATTGAAATCACGGATGATGAGGGTCTCAGAACTGCTTAGTTCCCGGATGGCTTATTCAAAAGGTTCACCTGTAATGAATAGCTTGTAATTAGTTTTCTTATTTGCTGAGCTCGACTTTTACTACCCTGCAGGGAAAGCTACTAGTTGTGAACTAGAATTCTACCAGTTTGCGTTTCAGCCCAATTAGTTCACGTATCCTTTTTCAATGTTAGCGACTGGTATTTTTAACATTGCGATGTCCTATGAGATGTCACTTGTCAGGCTATACATCAGCATCTTCTAGTAGAAATACTAGTAGCATCATACCAGTTGATGAGATAGTCTGCCAATTCATCCCCTATGAAAAGCATTAGTATGCCTTTTTGCTCGCGGCGCTCCAACAGTCGTAATGGTCGACAGAGCAAAGCACTCGCGTGGTATGCCTGAGGTACGAGGTTCAAGCCCTGGTGCAGGGAAATTTTTTCTTATTTTTTTTTATAATATTTCTTTTATTTATATGTTTTATTTAGGGTTTTTTTGTTATTCTTAGATTTAATAAAAAAAAAATATTTTTTTTAATCTATTGTTTTATGGCACAAGTATTTCTTCCCATATATTTGTTTTTATTTTTTTTGTAATGCAACTAGATTTTTAAGTTTGTTATTTATATTTAAATTGAAATAATTATTCCTACTTACATTGATCTAACTTTAAAAATCTTAACCACCTCCAAGCGGCCTCGAACCTGCGATCTCAGAACCAGAACCAGTAGTCTTCACGTGACGCCACAGCCGACATTTGTAAGAAAAGCAATCAATTGCGTTTTATTTTAGGCTTTGGCAATTCAAAGGCAGATGTCGCTGAACGCTTAAGTTCTTCGAAAATGTCGAACTGGTAGGCACATACTAGTTTATGAACTAGTATTTTTTCTAACTGGTTTGGGTTTTCACTGCAGCGTAGTTGCAGGCAGCTACAATTAATTACTCACCGCTGTCGGCAAGGCGAATTTATATAAGGTGATAGCAGGAGTACAAAAACAAAAACTTACATGTATTTTGTTTTTGCTTTGGCGGCATAAACTGTCAAAATCTGTAAGAGTGTGTGTGGAAATTCAAACGAAATATTTAAATTTGACATAAGAAGCCGTGAGGCGAAACACATACACAAAATTAGCTGATCTAGTAACACCACCTTATATAAATTCGCCTTGGCTGTCGGTGTCCGTTTTGTAGTTCCTCAATATATATTAAATTCGCCTTGAATTGATTCTTATTTGATTTGTGAAATTGGCTGTTAACTTTTTCACATTCCTTTTATCTTTATTTCACTGCGTGCTAATTTTGACAATTATTATAAAAACAAAAAAGAAAATGATTTTTCGTGCTGGAGACGGCGCACTGCATAGTAAAACAGGTCGAAATAATTTGTAGGTTTTTTCTGCTAGAAAATAAAAGAAAACACGGAACTTAATCATAATAAGCCGTTTTATGATAAAAAATCATAATTACACTTATCTAAGAAAAAGTAGAAAAAACTAGCAATGAATCCAGTATTTTCAACAGATCTTTGACTGGTTTACAGCAAAAATGCATGACCTTTTTTAAATTAATTAAGCAAATTTTTATTTGATTGTATGTTTTTTGAACGGGAACATACCTCTTTGTCAAAATCCTACAAAACACTTTCAAATAAAACGTTTGCCTATTTGAAACTTTGAGGCGCTTAAAGCAAGTGAATAAAAGCTGCCATTTGGCCAACCTTTATACGTTTTAGTATATTCGAAATAATTTTTGACACTTGTCGCAGCGAAGCAAGCAAAGCAAGCCTACATTGGACCAGTACCTTTATATGAACATCACTTTCCGATAGGACTTATAGCTTCTGTTAAGTTAATTAATCATTCCAGTTTTTTTTAATGTTTAATGAAAAAATTAAAAAAAATCACACTTTATCAGAAGAAAAATTTAAAAAGTAACAGATTCTGTGCCAAATTTTTGCATTTGTGTAAAGCCAGTTCTGTTACAAAAAAATCAAGTTTCTATTGAAGAAACTCGATGGATAAGTAAAGAAATAATGAGTGGTCAAATGAAAATACGCTAAGATTTTTTGTATGAAAAATGAGCAGGAAAGAAAGTTACTCATACGCCACCTACAACTGAGTAAGACGTTTTTCTGCTCATATTTCAGCACAAATGCAAAATCTTCGATAAATCAGTAAATATTAAAGCTAATTTATTCAAAATTGATGCTTGCAACAATTCTTTACCGCCCACTCAACACACAACAACTCAAAATAATACGTTCGTCAGAAAATGCGAAAAACTATTTCGTAGCACATACTAATCATATGGGCAGGGCGACTTTACCTTAGGCTTTTTTAACAAATTATAACAAAAATTTGCTCCAGCTTTTGCTGAAAGGTAAATAAAAGCTCTGTGTACATTTTTAGTGCATAATTTCAAAAATGCCAAATTTTGAGCTGTGACTCTTTTGAAGACGGTGTGCGATATGTATCTCGGTAACCGTTCTACCAATTTGTGCCAAACTCGGTACAGTTATTGTGCTTGCCACATAAAAACAAAATGTTGAAAATTATTGAAATCGGACTAAAATTACGGCCGCTTCTCATATAACGGTAAATTTCAGAAATCCTTGAAACTGCAATATTTCGAAATTTAAGGACGCTAATTTACTCAAAATTAATACACCTCGTCTTACCATCTAGCGGTAGGTTTCGGTTAGGTGATAAAACATATATTAAATACTTGCGCCGGGCATTTAATGTTCGGCTCCGCCCGAACTTAGACTTTCTTACCTGTTTATTTTGAAATAAAAAATATTTAGAGGTCGCTCAAAGTTTTTGGTGTACTTTTAAATGGGAAAAATAAAATTTTTCGTAGAAATGGTACAGAGTTCTTGAAAATCAATATTTTTCGATCGGAAAACTCTGGTTCTCTTCAGGAGACTTTGTATTTTTCGGGGCCCCATTGTATTTTTCGGGTTTTTATTATAGTTGCGATGAAAAAATGGTTAAATAAACAGTTGAGTATTATTATTGGGAATCTCCTGCAGATAATAGAGTTTCCTGGTAGAAAAATATTGATTTTTAACTATTCTATACCATTTCTATGAAAAGTTGTTTTTTCCCCATATAAAATATATGGAAAACTTTGGGCGATTTGAGCGGCCGCTAAATATTTTTTATTAGCATAACAATTCCGACTTTACTTTTTTTTACATGCATTTTTGGACCACCCTAATGTACAATGTATGAAGTATGTGTGGGTTGGGTTCCGAAAAGTATCAGTTTGTTCGAGGCTGGTACAAAAAAATGAAGGCGGCGTGGCACCACCGACCTTTACAGCTTGAAAGACCAAATACCAAGGAATTCAATGGTATGCTTTTCTTTCTCCTACGACTAAGGGGCTCCTCGGGCGAGCCTATTCAAAATGGGGAAAACATCGTTGCTTTTGCTCACAAAATGCCACAACTGTTTAAAACACACAAAAAAAAAATTAATTGCTCGGATTTAGTTACTTATTAAACGTAGATGCAATATAGCACTTTGACCAGTTACTTTTAATAACGAATAGCCAAAACACGAATTAGAATAAAACAAGCAAGTTGAATTAAATAGCTTTTGTAGTAGTTGCCAATCCACCAAATATTCACAAAATTATAATCAGGTTAGACTAAGCCTTTTAAATAGTACATTTTAAAACTCATAACATAAAACCCAAAACACTCTACTTTAAAAACGTGCTTAAAGGATTTAATAAAAAGTGTTTAAGAATGAAAGTTTTGATTTAAAGGAAAAAGTGTAGCATAGCGACTCCGGAAAATATGAAATAGTGGGTATGGTCCTCCCTTTATTCCTGATATGAAAATTTTAAAATCTTAAAATAACTATATTTCGTAAAATACTGCACTGATTTTTACGAAATTAGTAACTGTGCAGGTGCCTTTCGTATGATATGCATACAAAAAGGGAGTTTTTCCTTAAAACGTTCCTAATAAACCCGGTTTGAAAGTAAGTAAGTTAAAAGAACAAAATTACCTAGCATTTTATATACCATGTGGGCATAGGTGCAGTATGGCTACGGTGACCATGTTAACCAATGTAAAATAAAGGACATCGTATGATAAAAGTACCTTACCCATATCGTAATTTAAATCAAATATTTACCAGTTAATTAACCAATTCCGAAAAATGAAGCCAAATCCTTTTCAAGGACTTCGCCATCCTTTGCTGCCAAAATGCATTTAGGATAATTCATACTGCATGCCGAAGTCAGCACACAGTGGTTCAAAATTGGAATTTAATGCTCATAATTCACCGCACCCTTCATTTTTCAACCAATTTTTACTAAAAACCAAAAAAAAAACATATTTTTGTGAACCTTTTTTATAACATTCAAACATTTTTTGTAATTTTTTCGTTTTGGGGAACCATACAATTGTTTTTAACTAGTCTTTGTTATGTAACATTTATTAACTGGAACAGGAGAATACATTTTCTGCAAAATTGCCACTTTTTTCTTGAGAGATGAGCGTTTGTGTCAGTGGTAAACACCGTACATGACACTTGGTGACGGTTATTTTCGATCTCTGCCTATGACCATAAGAGATATTATTAATTTCTCTGAGCAAATTAAATTATTATTTCCTATTGAAGATTTGGTAAGATATTTCAAAAAGCATACGTTTTAAACTTTAAAGTGTGCGCATGTCTAAACATACTAACTAATTATTTTTATTTTTATACAGAGATACTTTTGCAACCGACGCAGCGGGAAAAATCCCACTGGAAAATTATACGACAAAGCAACAAATGTTCGTCGAAAAATCAAAAGGAGTTCGCAAGCCACAGATCCAGGAATCGATACAAAAACATGTCAAATAAACGAACAATCAAAAACGCTACCTAAAGGTATCAATTATGTTTGATGTTATGCATGGTTATATACATACAGTGGCGAAAATAAAAACAGGGAAGAGACATTTTAGCATTATTTGGCTGTTTCCCTTTCGTTTATTTTATCTTATAAGTCCACTTCTAAAAAAAATTAATGAATGGTAATTTTAGTAAAATACAGATATTCTATTACTAAAATTAGCTGAAAACAATTTTTTTCAAAAACTGGACTTATATATTTAATTATATGAGCACAAGTGTATATTCATCTCAAGATTTTATTCCGTAACTATTTGATCGTCTTAAAAATTTTCAATTTTCAAATTTGGCGATGATGCATTGGAAAAAGGTGTGGCAAAATTTGGAACCATGGAGCATTGTAGAGCAAACATGGAGACACAATTACTTTAAGAATGGAAGACGTTGAATGACCACTTTTTAAGCATTCAGTTGGTTATTCTTTGGTTAGAAAAATTACATTTTTTTTTACATACATACATGTGTATTAAACATCTTTTTTCTATATACATATAGATTGAATTGACTTCGAAGCAAAATTCCCAAAAAAAATCACAAAGCTTGTTGAATGGATGGCTTAATTTTATGAAGAATATATGTAAGTAGTTCCATAAAAAAATAAAAGATGGAGTCTCGAAAAACATGTTTGCTGAAATTGAAAAAAACCAAATTCCGGTAATTAAATATTTTGTTATGCAGCTTGCGACAAAACGATGACATCTCAACATACTAGCAGACCCGGCGAACTTCGTCCCGCCCAAAATTAGTTTTTTTTTTTACTGAAATATTTTGGTGCAACATTTTCACCAACAATTCACATTCACGATTTGCACGTTTGGCACAGAACCTGCTATTTTAAACATTTGTCTTCTGTTAAAGTTTGATTTTTTATTTGGATTGATTAATTAATTTCTCGGTAACTATCAGTCCTATCGGAAAGTGATGTAAATATGGTTTATGGAGAATTTTATTAGCTTTGATTTGACGTTTTTAAGATTGTTAAATTGGTCCGTAAGATATACGTGAATAAGTGGAACCACTTTTTGTTTTAAGCTGAATAACGGTAAATTGCAAATATCTCGAAAACGTATCCATAGAAAAAAAAATAACTCGATTTTCGGAATCACCGAGCAATTCTACATAGGAATTGGATAGTGGCGTCTGGAGAACGAAAACCAAACTAAAATTTGTGATCCAGTGTTACCAATAAACGAAATATGATAGGAAAATTGTTTCGTTAGCTATCAAAAAATATTAAAAAAAATCGTAGAAGTTTCTCTACGACATTAGACATAATCGGTATATGCAGTTGATTACTTCGGCAGCGACTAGTAAATTTAGAATTTGCGCTAAAAGTGGTATTGCCGCCTACTGACACTGCTCTTATGTTAGGGCTGCCATACGTCCCCGTTTCCAGGGACATGAACCTGTTTCGGACCCTTTGTCCCCGTGTCCTCGTTTACAACCAAAATGTCCCCGTTTATTGCAACGTTGCGGGATAACAATATATCTCTACACACGAATAAAGGCGCGCTGGTGTTTTGACGGCGAAAAAAGGCGTTTAAAAAAAATTGCGAAAAAATATGTTTATAAAAAACTTTGGCGAAGTATGTTAAGAGTCCTTGACGCTGAAATTTTTTTAAGCGCCTTTTTTCGCCGTCAACTTTTGAGCTCGCGCCTTTATTCGTGTCTAGTGACGATATAATTTTATTTTTTAAATTTTAAGTGGTTAGCGGGAAATTTTTTAACCTATCGGATTCGAACGTGAAAAGTTAACAATTTTGGGCGAAAATAAAACTTATGATAACGCTGCGTTTACATAAGACAATTTGATTTAATTTGATTGTCAGATTTTTATGAAAAATAGGCATCCAAGCAATTATAAAGACAATACACTTTGCAGCAACCGCCGCACAGTGCGTAATTTTGGCGATTTAGGGGGAAAAAAATCGATAATCGAAGTTGGTAAAGAAAAAAATCCATCAGTTATTTAAGAGGAAAAATTATAATGATATCCGATGAATGTTATGAGGAGGTAACTTATTTAAAATCGTTTATTGAAAAATGTTCATTAAAGTGGAAAGAAATGCCGCCCTTAGAAAATTTTTTTTTTTTTTAAGATACTATTGAACAAGAACGAAAAGTAAACTTTCTAAAATCTTTGCGATCATGTGTATTTGCGATCCCTTCCCACAATGCGAATGTTGAGCTAGTTTGTTCTCTTATTTCATCACAATGGTGCAAGGAGAGAAACTCGCTTAACATGAGCGCTGTGGAAAGTATAGTTCAGTGCAAGTTCAACTCTAAAATGCGTGCACTGAGTTTTACCATTATGTAAAAAATTAACACGAACTTTTAAGCAAAGTTAAAACTAGACAAAAATACGAATGGTATACGCGAAACGAGACCGTATAACATGTAATATGAGTTAGTTACGTAAAAATGTGTTAAAATATTCCCAGTTTTATTTGCTTCCACTTTCGTTAAGAAGAAAAAATACGTTCCGGAATTAAACTGAACTTTTTCTTTAATCTCCAACGATTATGTTATTTTTATTGTAAGTCAATCATTTTTAAAATTTTGAAACAGTTATTGTTTTGTTTGTTTGTATATTAGGGTAGCCAAAGAGAGTAAATTCTAAATTTTGATTCTCTAACCAGCTAGGATTGTTCTACGTCGAAAAAAATTATACCCTTATTTTTTATTTTGAAATCAAAAAATATTTAGAGGTCGCTCAAAGCGCTTAAAGTTTTCCATGTATTTTATATCGGGGAAAAAAACTTTTCGTAAGACTGTTTCGTAAGATTTGTTTCCCATATAAAATACATGGAAAATTTTAAGCGCTTTGAGCGACCTCTAAACATTTTTTGATTTCAAAATAACCAAGTAAAGAAGTATAAGTTCGGGCAAAACCGAACTTTATATACCCGGCGCAGGTATCAAATATCGTCGTTTCAACTTTCTCTGAACAACCTTTGCATGATAAGTAGGGGTCTTTACCCGATTTCAAACGCTTTCGTTAATATGCAGAGTTAAACTTAATGATATAATTGAACCTAGTTCGGTACAAATCGATTAGGTGGTTACCGAGGTACACCTCTGTAGTTATAAAGTCGGCGGTGATACGCCCAACTCCTAATAGTCTGTATCAGTCTTATTTATTGTTAGGAGATTGCTGTAACTATTAACTTGAAGTAAATTAGCGTCCTCAGTTATTGGGAGTTTTCGTCTTTCTAAAATTTACCGTTATACGGGAAGCGGGTGTAATTTTAATCCGATTTGAATAATTTTCAACAAATTGCTTTTCCGTACCAAGGGAGATGGACATTTGTGATCATAATTGGGCGTGTCGCCGCCCTTATCCAAAAATTTATAATAGTCTAATTTTTTGCTCAGTGATCATTGCAATAATCGATTTTGAGTAATTTTTTTTTTTTATTGTTTGCGTTTAAGTACTAAATAATACATATACATTCTCAAAAAAATACATTTTGTGAGAGAATTTAGCTCATCTAGTTTATAAATTTTACGCATACAGTTGTGTGACTATTTAATTGAAAACAACAATAAAATAAAATAATAACAAAATAAATAAATATTATAAAGTTTATCTACAATAGAAAAAATATATAAAGAGACACAGAAAAAGTAAGGAACCATTCTGTGTGTAACTATATGGACTCATTTTCGATCTATAACTTAATGTTGTAAAAGCTTACAGATTTTATGTGATGTCGAAGTTATAATTTTGGAGAAGCAGCATTGTCACATGTTTTTTGAATGCATCTGTATTAGTACACGCTTTAACATTTCCTGGCAATTTGTTAAATAGTTTTGCACCATAGTTGCGAATAGAGTTTGCACTTTTCCCTGTTCTGAAAAACGTACTTCTGATGCTCGTTATATTTTGAAGACTATATGCTGAACTGATAGTTACATTTAGATCGAGGTTGTTTTTTATCAATTATTTTTAATTTTGAAGACTACTGACAGTGTTTTCAAAATAAAGTTTTTTTTATGTTTAGCCTGTTTTCATACAGACTTGCGGTAGATGTTCTTATCGGAAGTGATAATATATTTTTTATTACTTTGTTTTGCAGACGTTGCAGTAAGTTGATTTTATAATCTGCACAGCGACTCCAAATCGGGTTTAGATAGTTGATCTGCGACATGAAGTAGGCATTGTATAGTAACCATAAGTGTTTTTGTGGAATAATATTCCTATTTCTATACATTGCAAAGTTAAAGGGAATCAGTTTCAATTTTAAGCTATTATGTGCTCACTCCAATTTAAGCTGGTGTCAAACCAAATTCCTAAATATTTTAGCTTTTCTACCCTTCTAATCCTGACATTATTATATATGATCCCGGGAAACTCATCGATGTCCGGAAGCGGCTTATAATTTTTAAAAATAATAAAATTGGTTTTCTCAAGGTTAATTTTTAGCAAATTTTTGTTGAACCATTGTTCGATTACTTCTAAGTCGCAAGTTATACTACTTATTAATTCCTCAAAGGAATTTTCTGCATACAAAAAGCTACCGTCATCTGCGTATAATTGAGGGGTTCCTTTTAAATCAAGTTTGAGTACATTGTTGATATATATTAAGAACAAGGTAGCTGCTAATTTGGAACCTTGTGGAACTCCCGTTTGGATTGTCCTATTTGAACTCCTTACATTATTTATTTCAACAAATTGTTCCCTACTTGTTAAAAAACTTTCAAATATTTTTAATTCTTTACCGCTCATTCCCAGTTCTGCAAGTTTTCGGATCATTATCTTCAAGTTTACTGAGTCAAATGCTTTAGATAGATCAATCGCTAAAAGCGCTACATATTTCTTTCCGTCTAAGTTTTCATATATAAATTCCGTACATGATATACATGCAGATAAAGTGTTCGAGTTTTCTACGAAGCCGAACTGATTTTTATCAAGGATTTGATTTTCTATCAGAAATTTGTTTGGCCTTCTTAGCATAACATTTTCAAAAACTTTATCAAGCGCAAGGTGTTTAAACAAGGTGTGATTGACAACTCAGTGCGGCTCCCTTTTAAGGTACTATAATGTCAAAAAGTATAAACAAACGAATTAACCCTTAGTGATGCATGTATCTTATCAGCACTGATGCCCTAGGCTTTTATTTCGATTATAGTTTTGTTTTACTTACATTACTTACATCACATATATTTTGTCAATAAAATAAAACAAATTGTTTATAAAATCGTTTTAGCAATTTTCTTGTTTTTAGTTGCCCAAGTTTTATGCTTTTGTGCGTTTATTTTTATATTTCAATTTTTTATCCTAAACTTTATTTGACA
>NW_023458561.1:12621437-12622898 GCF_013731165.1 Rhagoletis pomonella | reverse complement strand
TTGCAAAGATTAGAAATGGTTTGATAAGTTAATAGTATTGCATACATCTCAATCGGGTACAATTGGGCATTAATTAGTCGCAACTAGTCTCATACGGGTGCTAATGGAGGTCAATTAGTCTCGACTCATCCCTTATGGGTATAATTGGAGATCAATTAGTCCCCAACTCATCTCTAACGGGTACTATTAACGATTTAATGATATGTACGCACTTAGTCAATGAAATTTCATGTGCGGCGTTGGCACACAGAGAGAGTATTCGCCTAACAAAACTGAGCAACCCGATTCGAATCTCAGCTGGCGCAAATTTTTATTTTTATTTTTTAAAAGTGACTAGTCGCTTTTTATACCCTTTCGGGTATAAAGGTGAACAATTAGTCTCTTCATAGGACATGCTCGAACAAAAACGATCAGTTCATTCCATATAAAGAGATCAAAAGTGGTATTAGTCGCATGCTCCTTTGCGATTGCTCCCGGAGTCATCCCGGATTAGTCCCATTTTTTGCAGGGTTAGTAATAATCAATGGTTTTTGTGTTGGTTTTGTTTTATTGTTAAAATGTCTCTTTCAACTTTCTCACACTCGTTTTCATATTTGTGTTTTTTGCCTTTAATTCAGCTAGCTCTGTCTTTATTTGGTTATTTTCTTCAGCAAGTATTTCTTGGAGAGAATTTGCAAATTTAAGCTGGAAAAAATTTTGCCAGCAAGAATTTGTAATTAGGAAAAACATATGATTGTGGCACATGGTTGGATTTTTTCTCGACGCTAGTTTGAATAAACAAGTTCGTTAAATTTAAAAACTTACAAACTTGAGCGATTTTAAAATGAAAAATGTAAATACTTGTTTACTTATTTAATTTAGTTAATTCCAATGATTTGAACTTAACTCAGCTGAAGAAACTGTATTCGTAATCGGAATGCAGTCTCAACCAGAGTCGATATAGTAAACCCGAAAAAGAAATTGAAACGTATGTTGAAGTCGGACTAACAATAAATATACATGTAGATCCTGTTTTTTGCCCGTCTGAAAGTTTTAAAAATTCTTCACAAATTTTTTTTTTTTTGTAATGCAACCGTGGACACTAAATGGCAGAAAAACCTGCAAATTCCTGCGAATTCGCGTTCGTCCAGAAATTTGCAAGTTTCTTTACTTGAGAGAGAATTTGGGAACATTTTTTCTTTCTATCTGATATTTTGAGTGATAATTCTCGCTGGATTTCCGACGAAGAAACCTATTGTCTTCCCTACAAGAAAAGTACTCTTCAGACTCTCTTTTCTCAATTCACTCAAATAAAAACCAATACACATAAAAAACGCTGTAAAAATTGCCCTTCAATTTTAAGGTAGTAAAACAAAGACCTTAACTTAACATCAACGGAGGCCATGTCTTGACAAGGGATGCAAAATCACTTTTACATTTTTTGTATTTTTCACTTGGTTGCTGAAGTAATGAAGAATTGAA
>NW_023458561.1:12619570-12621337 GCF_013731165.1 Rhagoletis pomonella | reverse complement strand
CATTTTTTGTATTTTTCACTTGGTTGCTGAAGTAATGAAGAATTGAACATTCATCAGACAAAATTATAGTTTTTGTAAGTTTTATCTTAATATCTTAAAAACTTTAAGACTTATTGAAAAATGATCAATGAACATGAAGTACTAAATTTAATAACCCTTAATTTAATATATCGTCCTGTTTATAACAACTAACGCATTCCATAGATATTAACATATATTCTAAAAATAATTAGCTTTTTAATAATAATAAATTATGGAATACTTAAACAATAGAATGTTGATAGAAAATATCGACTATAAATGTAATGAGTTAAATTTTGAAAAGGGTGAAAATATACTAAACATCTTATATATAAATATACAGAGTATAAGGCATAAACTTCAAGATTTAAGGAGCATAATCGAATACAATAAGAAAAAGAAAGGAACTATTCATGTGATAGCCTTAAGCGAAATATCGATCTACAAAAATGAAAATATATACTATAATCTTCCTAACTATAACGCATTCTTTGCAAACCGCGAGTCAAATAGAGCCGCTCACTGGTATCTTGTACAGAATTTGAGAAAAGTAGTTTCCTGGTAATTAAATTAATAGAACATGATATTCGCTTAGCGTGCATTTATAGAAATTGCTCTTCTAATATCCAGTCGTTTGTAAATGCATTTGAAAATGAAGTCTTGCACATAAAAAATTTTATTATTTTGGGTGACTTCAACATAAACTTGCTAAATGCTAACAATGAGGTGATTAATTATCTGAATAGTGTATATAGCAATGGGTTTTTCTGTCTAAACAAACCTAGCGAAGATATGAATACAAGGAAGAGTAATACTACTGGTACAATAATCGATCACATTTTAACTGATATGGTAAGCTACAGATATCTACTTACACTAGAAAACAATCCAATATCTGATCATAGAATGATACACCTCTCCGTTAGATCAAACAAAAAAATAACCCTATCGCATAGAACCAACACCATGCAAGTGGTAGATTATGATTTCTTTGAGAAAAATGGATACATCAATGACATTATTAGAAAAGAGTCCTATTCAGGTTTTCACTCAAATTTATGTACGTGTATAATCTCTGCAACTAAAACTGTTAAAAAGTCAAGCAAAAATTATAGAAGTCCGTGGAAGAACAATGAACTCTTTACGCTAATTAAAAATAAAGGAAAATTACAAAAAAATTTGTTCAACACGTTTTTTTAATTTAATCTAATTTGGTTATAGTCCCAACGATTTTCATCATATTATTATCATAAATCAGTAATAGTAAGTCTCGCCTTCAATTTGGTAATTACTACGTGCCGATCGAGTAACATTTACCAAAGTTATATCGAAAAACTTAAGTGGATCTCCAGTTTTTTTCTAAAAAAATGTATCTTCAATTTTATAAATAACTTACAGAAAAGTGTGCCAGGGGTGACTTTTTTCGTTCAAGCTGAATGCAAAGCACTATCGTCCAATTGGAGAGTCTTCAAAAGGATTTCCCAGGATATGTTAAAGACTTTTTCACAAAATATAATTAACTAAAATATTTATATATATCTAAACAATTACTTCACGTCTCCTACTTTCATATAACGGCAAATTTAGAAACCACGAAACATGTGCGTCTTCGTTGACCAATAAAACCATTCCGCACCAATTTTCAATACTGCATAAATGGACTAAAATGGGCGTTTCTCACCCTAATTGTATTATGTTAATGTATGCAATACTATTAACTTATCAAACCATTTCTAATCTTTGCAA
>NW_023458561.1:12612273-12619470 GCF_013731165.1 Rhagoletis pomonella | reverse complement strand
GTGTTTAACGAAATCAAGCCGGTAACGCAGTATAAACCGAAAAATTTGCCGCAAAACAGTACGAATACCACCCCAAGTGAAAATCGTGTTTCGAAAACATTTGAAAATGTGAAGTGCTATAACTGCCTTAAATTCGGTCACTACGCATTAAAGTGCCCCGAACCCCAAAAAAAGCAGCGTTGCGAGAGGTGTTTGCGCACTAATCACAAAACCGAAAATTGTCCGAACAAACCCAAAAACGATATCCGTGCAATTGGTAAAACGCTTGAAAATAAAATAATTTGCGAAAACGGTATAATTGAACCAATTAAAGTTAATGAACATAATACAAACGATTTTATTGACCCGGGAAGTACCAGCACACTCGTACGTGAAACGTTCTGCAAATCGCTGGGTGAAGTTATCCCATGTTATGTTACACTAAACGGTTTTGGAGGTGGTAAGGATGTGTGCAACGGTAAACTAAATGCATTGTTAGAGATTGATAACGAAAAATATAAAGCAGACATGTTGGTCGTAAACGATGACTTGTTAAGTGAGAATGTGTTGCTAGGTACAGATAGTTTGTGTCGTGATAGATCGCGTCTCATAATTGAACGCGGTCAATGTAAGTTCGAAAAAGTATTAAATATTACAAATGTAACAAATGTTAATGCAAGCGAACATAACAAGCTAAAAAATATATTGAATACAAATCGCGAAGTGTTTGCGGAGAAACTTTCCGAACTGGGTCGTTGTACTGTGGCAGCACTTAAAATCGAATTAAATAATAATACGCCGGTTAATTTAAAACCATATCGCGTACCTTTCGCAAAGCGTCCAATCATATCCAGTATTATAAACGAGTTGCTTGAAAACAACATTATACGTCCGTCTGACTCACCGTACGCCTCTCCAGTCGTGCTAGTTGAAAAGAGTAATGGAGAACACCGTCTCTGCGTTGATTATCGCTGTTTGAATAAAATAACGGTTAAGATGTCTTATCCAATGCCAATAATGGAGGAACACTATGCGCAACTAGCAAGTAAAAAGTTCTTTACTACTTTAGATTTGCGTATGGGTTACCACCAAATAGAGATTGATGAAAGTTGTAAGAAGTATACAGCATTCGTAACAACAGACGGTCACTACGAGTACAATCGTATGCCGTTTGGTTTAATCAACGCTCCAGCCATGTTTCAGGCTGTGATGAATAAACTGATAGTTAAAATGGAGCCTGGCGAAGTACTCGCATACCTCGATGATGTCATCATTCCTAGCCGTACAATAGAAGAGGGTTTGCAACGACTCCAGAAGTTTATCGGTTTATTGCGAGAATCTGGACTAACCCTGCGTCTATCGAAATGAAAGTTTTTGCAACCCGAGATCGAATATCTGGGTCATATCATAAATGAAAATGATATATAACGCCGGGAACACGAAAAGTATCGACCTTACGAAATTTCCCAACACCGACGAATATCACCGATTTAAGAAGATTCCTTGGACTTACTGGATTTTTTAGGAAATTTGTGCCAAATTACGCATTGCTAACGAAACCCCTTACGATTTTGACACACAAAGCCAACGAAAATAAATTTTTTTGGGACGAACCACAGAAAAACACTTTCTAAAAACATCGAAATACTGACGAATGAACCTGTTTTAGTCTTATTTGATTCTACGGCACAACATGAATTACACACTGATGCAAGCAGCGTTGGTCTTGCCGGTGTGTTACTACAATCGAAAGACTGTAAGAACTGGAAGCCTGTAATGTATTACAGCAGACATTGCACCGATGTAGAAAGCCGCTACCACTCCTACGAACTAGAATCGCTGGCCGTAGTCGAGGTTCTCGAGCGTTTTCGCATCTACCTGTTGGGTAGAAGATTTCGCCTGGTTACTGATTGCTCAGCAGTTGCTAAAGTTCGCTACAACAAAGAACTGAAGTCGAAAATTGCGCGTTGGTGGCTTAAACTTCTGGAATTTGACTTTGAGGCCGTGCATCGTTCTGGAAGCTCTTTAGCTAACGTAGATGCCTTAAGCAGATCACCAGATCAACCTGCAGGTAACGTTGAACCAGCTGGGTTCGTAATGAAGATAGATCCAAACGTAGACGACTGGTTGCACACAATGCAACTGCAAGATCCTGTGTTAAACGAAATCATCGCTATTCTGAGTGGCAAAACTAAGTCGCCACGTGAACCTGAGTTACGCAAAGAATATAAAATTCACAATCATCGACTATACCGTAAAGAAGATAGTGCACTAAGGTTCGTGGTGCCTAAAGCAGTAAGATGGCGTGTTGTTCAACTGTGCCATGATCAAATGGGTCATTTTTCCGTCGATAAAACTATTGAACGCATAAGACAAACATTTTGGTTTTCGCAAATGCGATAATATGATAAAAGCTATATAGCCGCTTGTATAGACTGCTGTTACCGAAAAGCACGTTCAGGTAAAACCGAAGGTAACTTACACTACGACAGTCTCGAACCGATACCATTTCGCGTAATCCATATGGATCATTTAGGTCCATTCGTACGCTGTAAAAAAGGCAACAATTACATCCTTGTCATATCAGATGCGTTTTCTAAATTTTTGATTGTTAAACCAGTGCGCGATACAAAGACTTCCCAAGTTATAACCGTGTTAAATGAAATTACGTCATATTTCGGGTTACCGTCGCAAGTAATCACTGATAGAGGTACGGCTTTCACCTCCAAGACATTTGAACTATACTGCCAACAAAACGATACAAAACACGTTAAAACTGCTGTGCGAACACCGCGTTCAAACGGCCAAGTCGAGCGCGCGAATCTGACAATATTGAACTTTTTGCGTACAGCAACTGAAAACCCGAAAGAATGGGACTTAATACTAAGAAATTTACAATGGACTATAAACTCTCAGAAAAACAGTACTTCCGGTTTTAATCCTAATGAACTTATATTTGATTTCAACCTTCGCGATATAGTACACAACCGATTGATAGCCGCGGTGCATCATGATACGACTGATTACGAAAATCCGGTAAATATTGTTGATAAGCGAAATCAAGCAAATGAAAATGTTGAACGCGAAAGACAGAAATGGAGAAAACGGTTTGACGCAAAACGTGCCACACCGCGCGTATTTAAAGAAAACGATCTCGTAGTTATTGAGCAAGAGCCGCCCGCAACCGGTGAATGGCGTAAACTAATACCTAAATACCGAGGTCCGTATCGGATCGCAAAAATCTTAAATAAAGACCGATATATGGTTGAGGATATACCGGGTTTACAAATCAAAGCACGAAAATTCTGCTCCATCTATGAATCCAGCAAAATTAAACCTTAGTGCGAAAGCAGTCCTGAGCTCGACGACGATTTAACCGACTCCGAAGAAATCGAGGACGATTTCCCGTCAGGATAGGCCGAGCTGTCACGCTTGGCAACCCTGCTGAAAAAAGCCGAAAAGCCAGTAGTATTCGGGTCGCTAGCGGAGTCAATCAACTTTTAATTACTACGTCTTGATAAACATTAAATTTCTCTTAATAATTACTTTTGCTTATTTGAAAATGTTTAAAATCAGTACAATTGCTAAAATATTCATTTGTATTAAACTTTAATGTTAATAAAACAACCATCCATTGACACTAGGGACACGAATTTCGATACGATACGATACCATATCGATATTTTTGCTATTCGATTTATGATATGTTACGTTATATTAAAAATAATTGTCTTTTATTAAATTCGTTTTGATGTACTTAAGGAAAAGTACATATGGGTATTTCCAATCTGGCGTGGCGTGACATTTGTATACCAAAATGTTAAAAAATTAAAGGAGAACGTCAAAATTTCAAGACTGTGGGAATTGGGAAAGACTATTTGTTTAAATTTTTTTGTAGTAATATTTAAAATATTTAAGGTTAATTTTCCAAGTTCCATAATTTTATGCCGAATATTGTGTTTTTTATTTTGACTCCAGCGTTACCTAGCGGTTCAATTTTTTGCATATCTATGCCGTGATATGAGTAATGTGGATATAGTATTTTTTGCTTTAAAGAGCACAAATGTGTACCAACTATTTTAGGTTTGGCATGTGGAGGGATTTCAACCATGTCCTGTTGTTTTTGTTGTTGTAGCGGCCATGTCCTCACTACGCAAGGTGAAGAAAAACAAGCAATCAGCTAAAGGAGCGAATTCCAGTGTGGTAAAACATAAAAGTATGAAAATGAGGAGATAAATACTAAAAAGGCAAAACATGAATAGAGGGCAGAAAAAGGCAATAAAGTAAAAAAGGCAAAAAAAGGAAAAATTAAAATTAAAATTTTTAATCAAGGAAGACATAAAACGTGTAATTCTTTAATTTGTTTACAGATACGACCAGGCAGATAAAATACGCAAATGCTTTAAGATCCTAACCCTGCCCTGCAGTAAAATTTAGAGACAGTCTCTTAAAGCGCTAGTTCCGCCCTACACATTTCAGAACCATCTCTGAACTAGTGCTAAACGGCTGCAGAGAGGGACACTTGAAACTCTCGGTGTGTTAGTTGCGCTCTGTTGAGAAGTAAATGCACAAATTCTCACTTCTCGTACAATATGAAAATAGCTCAGCGGGAAGACCTCCGACTCTAATCTCGTTGGTCACGAGTTCAAATCGCGGAGGAGGCAGTTGTGATTTTCAGATTTAGTAAATATAAATTGTTGAGTGCCGCTTAAAAATTATAGAGAAAGTGATCAAATTTAATAATATAAACATCGAATAATCAGATTTTTTTTAATAAAAACTTATTGTCACAGATCTGTCCAAAATGGAACCAGTTCCGAATAGAAAAATAATCAAATAATCGAGTTTTAAAATTTTTTCTCAAAAAAACTTACTGTCCCAAAACTGTCCAAAATGGAACCAGTTTAGAACTAGTTCGAAAGTTCTGCAGAGGGGGCCAATTTCCACTTCGTAGGATACCGCCATGTAAAAAGAGACAGTTGAAAGCATTGCGTTGGGATAGATCGAGAACCAGTCCCGCCTCTTAAAGAGCTAGTTCTGCGCTAGTCCTGAACTAGCGCGATTTACTGCAGGGTGGTCATGACAATAGCAATACATGCACACTTTTTCACCAATACAAGCATACTTCCTCAATTGTCTCAATCACTGTCTTGATTATTTTGAAGATAGTAAATCGGACAGTGGTTTGACGTGTGCAGACAATAATTTTGACGTCTTGTGCTAGAAAGAAAAGCAATTCATTACAAAAGAACTGTAATAACTGAAGAGGCACTGACATGTATGTAACATTGTCTCTTCTTTATTATTTTTTAGTTTTTAGCTTAAATAGCTCGCGCGAAATGAGTATTATAATTCAACGTTCACGTTCGACTTTTTTCTCAAAATAAATTGTCTTAACTATAGTCAGGATGCCTACGCCACGGAGACAATTGTCAGCGTTTTTGACAACTAATGCGTATTTCTTCAATGTCTTGAAAGCATTGTCCAATGCAGAGGTTCCCAAACTTTTTTCCCCGTAGACCCCCTTCATAAATTTACTGGCTTCGGTGGACCCCCTGTTGATAATAATAATAATAGATTGGCGCTTACACATATGTTAGTGTTTGGCCGAGCTTCTCCTCCGATTTGTGGCGTGCGCCTTGATGTTGTCACACAAAGCGGAGGGACCTACAGTTTTACGCCGACTCCGAACGGCGATTGTATTTTTATGAGAAGCTGTTTTTCATGGCAGAAATACACTCGGAGGTTTGCCATTGCCTGCCGAGGGACGACCGCTGTTAAGAAAAAACATTTTTTTCTATATTTTTGCGATGTTGCTTTGACCAGGGTTTGAACCCGGGTGCAGCGGAGTGGAAGCGCGCACTGCTTACCACTACACCACAGCGGCCGACCCCCTGTTGATATATCTCTAAATATTCCCAAAGCGCGTAAATTTGCATCGCGGGTGAATTCAAAAACTAAACTCAGAGTGGCCAAAATAAAAGTAAAATATTTTCTTGGGTTCTATTCATAGAAATAATATGATTACACACTTGTAGGTTTTAAAAAATAGAGCAAGCAAATACATCAAAATACTCTCTCGCTCGGAAAAGTTATATTTTTTAAGAGCACTGCGAGCGCTAGCTATATTTACATTATCTTCACCATAAACTCATCAAATGTTCGGCTCACTCATGACTTTGCACGTGGAGTATATGTAAAATAGTTTATTTGTGTTAATGGCATCTTTTTTATTTTTATCGCTCCGAGTTTTAAAATGAGGCGAAAAATATTTTTTCACGTTTTTAAAACACAAAACTTAAAACATCAAAACGGCTCAGCTTTTTACGCCAAACTTTTCAGAAACTGACAATAGAGAAAAGAACGAGTTAAAAAAAAACATATGACAAATAACCAAGCAAGCAAGAAGCACAAAAAGCGTTCCACCGTCTCATCTTCTTTAAGGCAAGATGGGCAAATGGACTTGTCATTTACGCCTATCACAAACAGGTGTTTGTGCCACGTGAAGTGACCAGTCAGCAGTCCAGCAAGTTGTCTGCAGTGTCGTCGGCTCAGTGAGAGCAACAAATTAGATAGACCTTGTGGGATTGAAGGCAACATGAGTTTTGTTCACCTGCATCCCCTCGATGCCTCTCAGTCATTTCTGAGTGAAGTATTCACTCAGTTTCTGATGGTTGCTTCGATTGCCGAAGGTCGGAGTGCTAAAACCGGTTGCGGACCGAGGAATGCCTGGTCTGAAGCCAACTCTGGCCAATTGATCAGATGTCTCATAACCAGGTACTCCAGAGTGACCTGGCACCCAGAGTAAAACAATCTCGTTATGTTCACCATCATTTTTTAATCAAGACTTGCATTGCCGAACTAGTTTGGAAGTAGTTAAATAGGGGGCTGGTCAATGCCTTAAGTGCAGTTTGGTTGTCACTGCGGTCACGTAAACTCCTTCCCCTCGACCTATGTTCTACCACGTAGTTGAGTATTGCAACTACCTCAGCCTGGAAAGTGGATCTTATCTCCATTAACCTCGAAAAAGACCCCAGATCATGACCCAGAGTCAGTTTTGGAATCAAACCAGCATTCAGTCTCTGGGAACTCAACATTATAGATTTATTCTTCAACAAAGGCAATGGTACTATCCTGTAGCATTGAAGACACAATTGCTTAAATCTCTGCCGCCAGCAATTTTCGTGGCGCCCACTCATTGTCATACCAGCGTCCGGT
>NW_023458561.1:12608461-12612173 GCF_013731165.1 Rhagoletis pomonella | reverse complement strand
AAACAACCAAAAGAATTGGTGCTCCAAATTGGAAAATAACGGTGTTTAAACAATGATCTTGCCATGATGCTAGATTGTGAAGATGAAAGTCAGGAGGATGCATCCGACATTTGCAGCCCCGATGCAATTTCCAAAAAGGAATTGTTGCACCGCAATAAAAAAAAATGTAACTGAAAATTCTCTCAACTGGTGCAGCGTCAATCGAAAAGAATTTACAATTTTGTCAAGTTTCAAGTTTTTCAAGTATGTCGCCTCGAGCGAGTAGTTATTTAGTGGCGCAGGTTTGATTTACGACCCGTTAGCAAACAGGCTGTAATCCGAAAAGGCAGCAAAATTACTCTTTCTTAAACACAATGTTCAAATTTTTTTAATCAAAGTACTAAATAAAAAAATATTATTAAAAATTAATAACTTTTAAATTTTTTATTTACCTAAACCCCTAATGTACTCACCAAATTTATTTCTTAAAAATATTTGACATCCGCATTCGCATCCGCGGATGTCTAAAATTCCACATTCGCAACATCCCTGATATGCACATACACAAAGGCCCTAATTAACGCTTTTTTCGAAACTGCGTTTTTCACAGATTTTGCTAGGATATATTAAAATACACCATCACTAAAATTTTGAAAGTGTTTATACCAAAATCAATGGAGTTGTATGACGTTTTAAAAAGCTGTAGTGTTACTTTTGTACTATTTATTTAAGTCATATGTGCTGCCCTATAGCTGTCACTTTAGATTTAAGATAAACTGAATGCCCTGTACCACAGTGTAAAAACATTAGGTCCATTCAATATCAAAAAATTGTTACGAATTGTTACTAGTAGTTGCTAGTTGTTACTGGAAATGCATTCAATAACCCAAAATATTTGGAAGAGAGAACGAATTCGAGAGCGTAACAACCCGACAGATCTGCAAATTCTTGCAAGTAAAAATTTTACTAGCAGGAATTTGCAGGAGCCAAAAAGTAAGGTTATGTTTCAAATTCAAATGTAAACAAACTGTTTAAGAGGATGATTTGATGAAACATAATTAGTGAAATGAAAATATGGACGAAAAATTTAAATCTATTGTATATTTTTTTTTTTTTTTTTTTTATGTCGATGGGAACTATTCCCAATTGAAAAGAAAATTGCGCGCCAAAACTTAACCGCCAGAAAGTGTCAAAATGGCTTAAATTTCAAGTTTTTACTAGTTTTGCGTTCAATAACTTTTTCTGAAAATTTTCTCTTGCTCTCAATTTTACTCTCTATTTTTCTTTTCCGCTCTCGCTATTATTACATTATGCCCTTTACTGAAAGGGCGGCCACCAGTGATGGAAAATGAGTGTGCATTGTGCCATTTTCGGCCCTTTCGGAAGCAACCGGCACCTTAAGCACAATCGGCTGATTTTCCGCACTATTTTGGCATAACTCAATGCAACTAATATACCCATTTTAGATAAAGAAAATTTTACAGAAACTGAAATTAAAAGTTTTTAATTACAGCGCACAGTGGTTCGGATAGCAGATCTGGCTGGACGAAAGTCAATTTTTTGTTTGTTTTTAAAATACTTAATGGTACTTGGAATACATTCCTGACAATACATTCAAACAGAAATTGCATTTATTAAAGCATTAACATATGAAAACAAACAAAACAAGTAAGAAAGTCTAAGTTCGGCCGGAGCCGAACATTAAATACCCTGCGCAAATATTAAATATATGTTTTTTCACCTTTCCGAAACCTACCGCTAGATGGTAAGCCGGGGTGTATAAATTTTGAGTAAATTAGCGTCCTTCAATTTCGAAATATTGAAGTTTCAAGCATTTCTGAAATTTACCGTTATATGAAAAGCGGCCGTAATTTTAGTTCGATTTCGATAATTTTCAACGTTGTGCTTATATCTGGCAAGCACAATAACCACACCGAGTTTGGTACAAATTGCTAGAACGGTTACCGATATACATATATGTGATCATAAGTGGGCGGTGCCACGCCCATTTTCCAAAATTTTATCACAAGCGTATTTCTTGGTTAATAATTGTATCAAGCATAAATTTTGATAAAATTATCTTTAATATTTACTGATTTATCGAAGATTTTGTATTTCTCAAAATTACCGTTATATGGGAAGTGGGCGTGGTTATTGTCCGATTTTAAAAATTTTCAGCCATTTGGTATGTTGGGCGAAGGCCAAGTTTGGAAGAAATTGGTGGAGCGGTTACCAAGATATACACATGTAACCATAAGTGGGCGTGGCTACGCCCATTTTCCAAAAATGTATAATATTCTTATTTTCCGTCTAAAAATTATTGTGAATATAAAATTTTGAGTGAATTATCTTCAGTAGTTACTAAAATATCGCAGTTTTCGTATTACTGGAAATTACCGTTATATGGGAAGTGGGCGTGGTTACAGTCCGATTTCCCCCATTTTCAATACCAACCTATCTTGGTTTAAGAGAAACCTACATACCAAATTTCGTTGAGATATCTCAATTTTTGCTCGAGTTATCGTGTACACGGACGGACGGACAGACGGACAGACGGACAGACGGACGGACAGACGGACGGACAGACAGACATGGCTTAATCGATTTCTTTTTTTCATCCTGATCATTTATGTATACATTTGTCTGTGTGTTAAAACAGAAAAATACTTGGAGTTATAAAAACTTTGGTTATGTAAGAGTTAAAAAAAATAGTAACTCGCGAATTTTCTGCTTTCTGAAATTAAAAATTATACAACAGGCATGCAAATCTTTAAGCGCTGTTATAAAGTTTTTCTGAAATTTATTTGTGTTTGTTTTTGGTCATGGTAAATAAAATCTTAAGAAGTGAGTTGTTTGACATTTGGAGAAGTGTTGCTGGAACTTCTAACTAAAAGACAACAAGGTGTCCGTGATTATGTCATTAGTAAATTGAAAGAAATATCTGGTGAAAATGCTCGTTCCGAAGTAAATAAAGTAAATTACATTAGATTCGTAATCAGCAACCCAGAAACCCCCCAGATACCCAGTTTCATAGAAATCTACCGATTTTTTTTTAATTTTCGTCCGCCATATTGGATCCGCCATTTTGAATTTTTGGTAAATGACTTTAGATATGTAATCAGCGACCCAGAAAACCCCCAACTACCCAGTTTCATAGAAATCTACCGAGTTTTTTTTAATTTCGTCCGCCATATTGGATCCGCCATTTTGAATTTTTGATAAGTGACTTCAGATTCGTAATCAGCGACCCAAAAATCCCCTAGGTAAGAAGTGGTGTAAAGATCCATCAACGAGTATTTGTTTAAATAGTTTCGTCCAGCTAGATTTGCGATCCGAACCACTGTGCAGCGTGGCTATGAATAACTGTTACCCTGGTTTTTTTTTTTTGAGAAATAAAAGGGTCCTTTATAGATTTTGTGAAAAAAGTATTTATTGTAAATCTTTCACAGAGTTTACTTTAGTTGTATTAATTAGTTATTAAATTTCAATGCCTATTTACATTTGCCAGCAGTTTAAACTTAGAGAAAAGTTCATTTGGCACGCAAGTCTTTTTCAGGTGTATTTTTTCTTAGGCTTTGTATAAAAAAAAAATACAAAAAAGAAAAAAAATGTACAAGGTTGGTCGAATGAATGGCCGTCCTAGTCACCAGTTCCGAGTCCATTCGATTTTTAAGTATGAGAACTTATGTTGGACAAAAGGGGGAGTATAAGGGACTCAAAATGGAGAAAATTT
>NW_023458561.1:12604744-12608361 GCF_013731165.1 Rhagoletis pomonella | reverse complement strand
TGTTGGACAAAAGGGGGAGTATAAGGGACTCAAAATGGAGAAAATTTTCCTATGGTTGCAGAAGATATGAAATAAATTAACTGACGAAGACCTGCGTTCCAAATGAACTTTTCTCTCAAAGTTTATACTGCTGGCAAATGTAAATAAGGATTAAAATTTCAAAACTAATTAATAAAACATGTAAAATCTGTGGAAAATTAACAATAAAATACTTTTTCGCAAAATCTATAAAGGACCCTTTTATTTCTCAGAAAAACCGGGGTAACAGTTATTCGTCGCCACGCTGTAAATGCTTTAGAATTAAATGTTAAATTTTGCCAAGATTTAAGAAATAGAACCTTGATAATGAAACTTTTTAAAGCCGTTTCGACTTTCGAGCCAAAGGCAGTAAACTCTGGCGATACGAATAATATTGTACCCATACGTATAAAGTTATTTCCTGAAGCCGAGATGATAAATGCAGAAGCCATCAATTAAGAATATAGAGCATTAGCTGACTATGCAGGTTGCCTGAGAAATTAGTTGAATGAGTTGATGTTTCCAAATGTGTTTCATATCGCGCAGGGGACAATGTCTTTTTCACATTCTTCAGCTTGCGTTGGGCGCATTGTTTCATTTAAAAATTGAATTTAAACAAAAACAGGTAGAAGTTGGCTATAAAACCGGTTGGACATTTAATCTGCAAATACTTTAGCAATAAAATATACTTATGCTTTGTATTTTTACAATGCAGGGTTAAAAATTAACGACGATTTTTGTTCATGCGTATTTTTTTTTTAACTACATAAGTACTTTCGGGTATGCAGTTTTATAGTCCATTCAATTTTAGTATAATAAAGTGGAAGATGAAATGGCTCAAAATCGCGTTATTTTTTGGGAACTTTTTTCGTTGAATGTGCAGCACTTTTTCTTGTACATACATATATAAAGCATACTCATTTTTTGAACATACAATTAAAAATATGTATAAAGAAATGCAAAACAAAATAAAAAATATAAAAAATCAAAGCGAATTCCTAGCCACTTTAAACTTGCACTTTATTATACTACAATTGAATGAACTATACACTGCATATTCGAAAGTTCTCTAAACATTCTGATAACAAAGTTTTAAATTTCAATGTAATTTTTTTGTAGAAAGTTTGAAACTTTGATTTTTACGATTTTGGTTGTCGAATTGACTATATTTTTATAAAAAAGTTAAAAATTACATAAAAGGTTATTAAGTTGTCAAAATTTGTCAATATACCGCGCAGCTACTTTCGTAAAAAGTGTTGTACGTATATGTTTTGTTCTGTAAAGTTATATTTTCCCATTAATTTTTGTGATAATTCATTAAAACATTGAAATACTGGTTACATTTGCTAAAATAAAGATACAAATATCGGGTACTATTCAGTAATAAAATACATCTTTTTAAAAATAGAGTAGGCATAAATTAAAGGATCTTTCTATCGAGCGTACTTTTCACAAAAGAATGAGTGCATATAAGAAAAGGTTTCCGTGAACTTGTGTGTTTCTAATATGCAATAAGTATTGTATATATATATATATATATATATATATTATAAAGGAAATGGTACCTATCGACGATTTTTAATTTTTGGCACATTGACCTGCATTTAGGCACATTTTTTCGGAAAAATTAGGCACAATTTTAAATATTGATTTTCCATCACTGGCGGCCACGTTGTCTTCCTCTTTTCCGGTGACAGCGAATACGGGTGGACGTGCCAATTCAACAATAAAGATAAAAGTGGGAAGTGTTTCCGCTGCTCCTGACGTTGCCACCTCCGCCGGGTATGTGCTTTACACTTCAGCTGTTGCCGCACACTCTGCCACCGCTGTCGCAAGAATTGCCACCTCTGAAATTAACGGCCCGTTGCCTACCAACTGTCATTTTTATTGCCTGATATAAATTTTATCAGAGGCAATATTTGTGCATGGGCATTTTTTATCTTGATATAAGCATTTTCAAGATAGCTAGTTTCGCCGGATTTATTCAGTTCAAAAATTTTGAAAATTTTCTATTTCACATCCAAGTTCATAATAACAAATATTTTAATAGAAAACAGCTGTCAAAGTACCAAATTGCTTGGTAATATTTATCAAGATAAAAGCTCTAATAATTATTGCTTGCCAAGAGCAATATGCGGTCTCCATTGGCAAAGTATTGCCTGATAACATTATCAAAATAAAAACTTTTGCCTGTGGAGACAGCAAGTAGCGTTGATCATGGCGTCACCGATCACCCCGGCTTTTCAGTGACCGCCGTTAGCCGCGATGCTTGCTCCGATAGACCGATCAATGCGTTCCCGTCTGATGACATAAATCATCCACAGGACCAGCTGAAAATTATAAAAGTTCGACGAGAACTGGCAGATCTTCAAGCATTTAACAGCACTTAACAGCAAAAGCTTTGACAGCTTCTGCGTTCTCCTTTTCCACTATATTTTATCAGTGTAAAATAGATAACAATATAATAATATGCATTAATGCCAGCAATAATAATTCATATTTACCTTATTTTTGTGTTTAAATGCAAATGCAAGAACGCAAAAGTTGAGAGTTGCATATGATCTTTCTTCGCTCTGTTTTTCCCACATTCTATTTAGCAAGACTCATATAAAATCATGTATTGAACTTATCTGTCAAAGCGGATCAAAAGTCGTTTGTAAACAGTCCTTAAATATATACACTTTGATGAACTCGACGCAGCGGTTCCAAAATGCAGCGGCGACAACCATTACGATATTAATCGGTGATATTTACAGTTTAAAGTCTATGCCGATGTCAGTAATTATAATGAAAGGCATAAGTGTTTAGCCCTGAGACGATGTACATACGGCCGGCACAGCCAAAGAATTTGTGTTAAACCAATGATTTGCAAATTCCGCTGAAGTCGTTGTTGTGTACTATGTTTAGACGCAACTGTTCACTTCAAGAGGTCTACCGCCAATTACGATTGCGCAGATTAAAGTTGTCGGAGTCTTGCGTGAGCTATGTTGTTGCAATGCAGTAAATTGCCGCCAAGTCGGATACATCGGAGCAAGAACTAGTTGATCTGATAACAGATGGAATTCCTGATAGCAGCAACAACATAAGAACCCTGTGTAGCGCTAGCACAGTTTCCGATTTAATTAGACGGGTGGAGCGTTACGAGCAACGCCGGCAGAACATCGTACTCAGTGTTTCCCGAAAAAATGTCGTTTGGAGCTAAATCGGTCGAAAAGAAGAGCTAGTAGTAGCTAAAATTAAGAGTTAATTTTTTTTTTTTGAAGTTGAGCATTTATTGACGTAAAGTTGCTTTTACATTTTCCGCAATTTTAATAACGAATTTTATAAATTTAAGTGCTGAAAAAAACTTTGACGACGAAAACAAGGTGCATATATTTCGAATTAATTGCTACGACACTTATAACGCTTATATGTACGCATATTAGGTGTTCTACATCGAAAAAAGTATACCCCTATTTTTTTATTTTGAAATCAAAAAATATTTAGAGGTCTGTTGAAATAAAAAAAACACGTGCGATCGTTTTTTGTGCAAAAGAAGAAGTGACATTTTATATTTCCTTTAAGCAAAGAGAGTTTACATTTGACAGCTGTTAGTGGTA
>NW_023458561.1:12603643-12604644 GCF_013731165.1 Rhagoletis pomonella | reverse complement strand
GGCGATCGAGCGGGCCACGTGATTGGCCCGTATCGTCCAATCCATCGGCGAGGATAAGTTTCGTCTAAATGAGCTCTTACTTCACGCCCGTAGTGAGCAGGGCACCCGTCATTTTGCAGCCATAGTCTTCGCCGCAGGTTTAAGGGTACATCTTCCAAAAGAGTTGGAAGCCGTTCCTGAAGGAACTCTGAACACCTGTGAGAGTTGAGCGTTGGCGGCAGTTCCACAGGTCCCAATATCTGACAATTAAAAATACCGCACCATAAATTTATTTTGTACCGGTACTGCGAACGATCTTCTCTCATTTCGTGAGGATTGTATATCTGCCAACTGTGAAGGTTATGTAAATTAAAATAACCATCACGTTTGCATGATGATTCATCGCTCCAAATTATTTTATTAAAAAAGTTGGGGTCTGATTCATGCATTCGCAACATTTCACGGCAAAATCTAACCCTCGACAGGTAATCTCTTTCCTGTAGAGCCTGAACACGTTGAATGTGGTAGGGATGAAATCGATGGTCTTTTAAAGCTTTGTGAACTGTAGTTTTTGGTATTCCCGTCCGTCTTTCCATCATTCTCACTGAAGTCGATGAAGCTAGTTCCACTTCCTCTAACACAGCTTCAACATCTACCGTTGCAGGACGTCCTGTTTCGCCGCCACGCCTTCCAGGTATGCGACCTTAAAAAGTGAAAAATTATAGTTAACAAGCAAGCAAACAAGAAAGGTGTAAAAATCACTTACCTTCATATATTTCTCTATGGGTCCGGGCGAATACTTCTCGACCCGGATGTCGACGATTGGGGTATCGCTCTGCATAGAGTCTTTGAGCAGCTCTGGCATTACAGCAAGCTTCACCGTAAATTAGGTGAATATCCGCATATTCATGCGACGTATACTGCGTGTTCTCTGTCATAGTATTAATAACACAATGTTCGAAGGGTCCAATTTCACAAAATCCACTTTCACTAATTCCGGTAAGTAACATAAAATAATGTCA
>NW_023458561.1:12602363-12603543 GCF_013731165.1 Rhagoletis pomonella | reverse complement strand
TTAGATTTTTTCTACTGGGGCTGTCTTAAGGACAAAATTTATTCAAAAACAATTCAAAACGAAGAGCATTTGCGGGAACAAATAAATGGAGCTGCTGCTGAGATAGCCCAATTGAGTTTAAGATCTCTAAAAGCGTATTTTCTTAAAAGGTGCCGAGCTTGTATTAGAGTAGAAGGTCGCCAATTTGAGCATATTTTATCAATAAATGAATAAATTTCTCTTCAAACGACTCTTGTATATTTTATTTCACGTGAATCCATGCTTCACAAAAAATATTGATAGATATAGCCCTTGTTATAGACTCTAGTCCGAATTCCGGTAAGTAACACAAAATAATGTCAGGAGCAGGTAATAATGTACCTTTGTACTATTTAGCATGTCATTTGACGGTAACAAGAGCCAATTCAATTTAAATCTATTAAATACATTCTAGCGTGTCTCAGTCCTTTACCCACAAAAGCGGCTATAACTTTTTTTTTTCTATTCAAAACAGTAAGTGTGGCACCTTTCTGAAATCTTTATTAAATGAGCAATTTTTTTATGTAATGTAAAGTTATAGCTCAGTACATTTTTTTTTCACCCGAGATAGTCAAAGTTGGGGAAGAAAATATCAAAAAGTTAAAAATCCAGAAATAGTCCTAATTTTATGATGGTTCCTTAATTTATTTTAACTACATTGCATTTGAGTATGGAGAGTCAACTATCTGGAAGTATTTTACATAAAAAATTTACTAAGTATTGCCCGGTTTGTAGTTGCAGTTAAAGAAAACACATGAAAAGGCACGATTTTTTTTAAATTCGAAAAAATGTAAATATTTCAAAAACGGTGACACTTTTACCTGAAAATTTTTTGTTTATCAGTGAGCTCACCCCCCCCACCTACCTTGCCCTAAAGTTTGGCACGTTACTTTTGGGACACCCTGTATAATACACTCATATACTTTTTGTCTCCTTTTGTCACTTCCAGCAGTCTTACTGTTCTTGTGCATCCATGTGTTTGTAAAATGATGACGAAGTCATTTTGTGTGAAAAATTGTTTATTCCTATATATTTGAGTCAAATAAGCATAATTTGAAAATATGAGTCCAATACTTTGTATATATCAAACGAAAGGAAATGAATTTAATTTTCGGCCTTTCGGGCTGTCGAGCCTTTTGATAACAAAAAATGTTATGCTAAA
>NW_023458561.1:12600186-12602263 GCF_013731165.1 Rhagoletis pomonella | reverse complement strand
TTTAGCATAACATTTTTTGTTATCAAAAGGCTCGACAGCCCGAAAGGTCGAAAATTCAATTCATTTCCTTTCGTTTGATATATACAAAGTATTGGACTCATATTTTCAAATTATGCTTATTTGACTCAAATATATAGGAATAAACAATTTTTCACACAAAATGACTTCGTCATCATTTTACAAACACATGGATGCGCAAGAACAGTAAGACTGCTGGAAGTCACAACGTTTTGCTAGCTATAATTTTTTTGTTATTTTTGTTCAAAAATATGGTTCATGTTATAAACAAAACCATATAAATGAAGGTTTCAAACTGTATACAATATTAAGGAAAATTTCATGAATTTTCATCAAACTTTTAAACTTTGTACCCAGATCTTTTACGAAAATTTCTGGTATAAAGTTTTATAGCCCATTGAATTTTAGTACAAATTTGAAGTGGATGAGAAATCGCGTTGATTTTAATGATTTTTTTTTTTGCTGACGGCTCTAGGCATTTTTCATACCTTGTATGGAGAAAAATGCTTAGAGGCGTCAGCAAAAAAATTATTAAAAATCAACGCAATTTCTGAACCACTTCAAGTTCATACATTGTTGTACTAAAATTCAATGGGCTATAAAACTGCATACCAGAAATTTTCGTAAAAAATCTGAGTAAAAAGTTTAAAGTTTTGATGAAAATTCAATAAATTTTCCTTAATATTGTATACAGTTTGAAACCTTGAATTATATGGTTTTGTTTATAGCATGAACCATACTTTGGTACCAAAATAACAAAAAAATTATAGCTTGCAAAACATTGTGAATATTTATAAAAAAAACAAGGGTGAACGTAGATATAGTGGAGCGAGCGTATATTTTGATTATTGAATGACAGATTGCGCAGGTCTAGGGAAATATTTTTAAGCTGATCGCAGCATACCTAGATATGTACCAGGGTTGTAGCGAATATTCGCATTCGTATTCGCAACCGCGGAACTTCCGCATAAATTTTAACATTCGCATTCGCTTTCGCATTCGCAATAATCAATGCGGAGCTTTTGCGAATGCGAATATTTTGCAAGTACACTGATAAAACGTATATCTGGCAAACAAAAATTTTTAGCCGACACTTTTTTGCCTGTGGAGATGCTACGTTAAGATTGTCCCCTACGTCGACCTTCTTTCGTAATTTAAAGTCAAAGAGTAATTATTTTTTTCTCATAAAACTTAATATTCTTAAGTTCTGTGCTTCCTTTTATTAGTCTTTCAGCTCGAAAACAAAAACATTTATCTTTATTTTGTGTAAATTGTCAAAATTAGCACGCATCGAAATAAAGATGAAATGATATGTAAATAAGTCGACAGCCAAGTTCACAAATTAAATAAGAATTAATTCAAGGTGAATTTTATATCTATTGAGGATTGGGACTTGGCATGTAATATATCGTTAGTATAGTATGGAAAGGGCTTAACTCACATCGTCACTTAAATACAAAAAGCCGTAACTAACTAAAAATCCAAAATTAACTTTTTGTTTGATTATGATGCATTTCCTCGAATCATAAGTCACCGCATCGTTCTAGTTAGTTAGTTGTGGTTTTTTGCCTTTCATCGACAATGTGAAATAGTATTAACGATACATATGTTGAAAATTTGCGTTTAACCGCTTCAAAAAATGTATCAAAACACATTGAGCGCATGGAATGGAACAACAAAACGGATTTGATGGCTTATGGTACCGACAGCGGTGAGTAATAAATTGTGACTGCCTGCAACTAGGAAAAGCCGAGTTCAGCTAACTAATAAAAAAAAACTAATTACAAGGTATTCATTACAGGAGAACCTTTCCAAGAAGTCACCCGGGAACTAAGCAAATCTGAGACCTTTATCGTCCGTGATTCCATAATTCAAATTACACTGTGAGACAAATGGTAGGGGTCAGTGATCGGGAAGGGTTCAAACTACCGGGGAAAGTTATATCGGTAAAAAAGAAGTTATACGTGTCCCGGCGTTTCGCTGGGTCACGTCTAGGAATCGAGATATATCGATTTGAAGTTAGTAACTATCATATAGGGGAAATTGTCACCTTTGGTGG
>NW_023458561.1:12599030-12600086 GCF_013731165.1 Rhagoletis pomonella | reverse complement strand
GGAAAAATCTACTAAATATGAAATGGGTGTCTATATGGGCGTATTGATATTAATTAAAAAACCATGACAATTTAAGTGTGGACCAGGACAGCAACACAATTTGCTGAACCAGGTCAAATTCCGGAAAACCAGGACCTCTGACAGTCCTACAGAAAAGAGGTGTTTGTTGTAATTTTGACACAATCGGCATCCCTAGTATTGCCGATGCTGTCTTTTATACTACTTTTCACCATGGAAATAGTATCTAAAATTCTCTATTTGAGTACTACGTTTTTTCGAGGTTTTTTAGAAAATGCGTTTTAACCGACTTCACAAAAAGGAGAAGGTTATCAATTCAGCGGTATATATATATATTTTTTTTATACCCGAGCGCACTTGTGCACGAAGGTATTATAACTTTGTTCACATAACGGTTGTTTGTAACAGGCAAAACGAATCGCGATAGATATAGATAAATGTATACATAAATGATCACAATGAAAAAAGAAATCGATTAAGCGGTGTCTGTCTGTCTATCCGTCCGTCTGTGCATACGATAACTCGAGTAAAAATTGAGATATCTTAACGAAACTTGGTACGTGTACTTCTTTTCAGCGTAGGACGAATGGTATCGAAAGTGGGCAAAATCGGACAATAACCACGCCTACCATCCATATACCGGAAGTTTTCAGAAATACGAAAACTGCGATATTTTAGTAACTACTGAAGCTTATTTACTCACAATTGATATTTACAATCATTTTTAGAATAAAAAAAAGAATATTATAAATTTTTGGAAAATGGGCGAAGCCACGTCCTCTTATGATTACATGTATATATCTTCGTAAACCGCTCCACCAATTTCTCCCAAACTTGGCACACTTGTTGGCCATGGTACAACATACCAAACGGCTGAAAATTCTTAAAATCGGACAATAACCACGCCCTCATTCCATATAACGGTAATTTAGAGAAGTACGTCAGTAAATATCGAAGCTAATTTATTCAAAATTGACGTTTGCAATAATTCTGTTTAGACGCGACTGCTAACACCAGGCGCCTAAATGCATGCTATGT
>NW_023458561.1:12585380-12599020 GCF_013731165.1 Rhagoletis pomonella | reverse complement strand
AGGTGGTAATAGTTGATTACCATTGGCCACAGTGCCTACCCACTACTAGGGATGGGTAGTGGAGGGTTGAAATTCGATTTTTCCGAATTTCGAACACTGCCCTACCATTCGATTATTCGATTCGAAATTTGGTGGTGCAAATTCGATTTAATTCGAATTTTTTCGAATTTTCCAAAAAATTTTTTAAGTGAAACTTCTTAATCGAGTTCGGAGATGTTTGCGTTAAATATTTAACACGATTTCATAAAATCTGTATCGTTCGTTCGATTTTCAAAAAGGAGGTAGTTGTCAAATGAAAGGGCTTGCCCAGCAGATGTGTAATATGGTTATATGGTTTTAGCTTTGTGCCATATGAATGTATGTATGAAAATCAAAATCAAATTATTTAATAAGTTAAATAAATTACCCCAATATGGGTATCAATCGAAATGATTTTGAATAAACTGTTTGAAAAGCTAAATTTAGTTAAAGAAGTGTTGTGCTTAAAATACTGTGCAACAATTACAATATTTTTGAGGTGCTTGAAGAGAGTGGCCACCTGCTTAAAAAGTTAAACTCAAATTACACTGTAGGACAGCCCAAACCAGCCCGGACTTCGTTAACATTTTCTGAAAGTATACCCATCCAGTAGTAAAACACTCGTTGGATTTGCTAAAGTTAGCTCGTATTTTTATTTCATGGCCTACTAAAGTTTTCATGTCTCGGCTTAAGTAGTTTTCAAAAAAATAGTTAAAATAAATGTCTGAGCGAAATTAAAGGTTAAGACATATATAATAAAATTTCATGGGAAATATTTTCGTAGAACATTTCAACCTATTAGCTCCCGCCTAAAAGGGCAATTTTGATCCTTACTTCAATAAATCCCGCAAAAAGCAAATTTGGAAGGTCGTTAAAGGACTGGTGTACTCTAGAAAAATATTCTCCGGAAAATTTAACTAGGGGTCTTCTCTGGCAAAAGCCTCGTGCTACCAACGTAAAGGCCTCAACAAATTTAAAATAAAAAATCAACAAAAAAGTACTTTTTACATTTTTTTTTTTAATTTTTTTAATTTTTTTTTCCTTCTAGGCACAGATTTTTCGTCTCGATGCATCAGATCGAAAAACATATATTTTTTAATTGCAAATTTAGTCAGAAACAAGAAAGTTGAAGAGTTGACTTTTTTTGAAATAAATATGAAATTCGATTTTTTCTAGAAAAATTCGATTTTATCCGAATTTTAGCAACACAAAGTTCGATTTCAAAAATTCGCCATTTTGGAGCTAAAATTCGATTAAAATTCGAATATCGAAGCTTCGAATATCGAATTTACCCATCCCTACCCACTACTTTTTGGTCCAATAAATATTTTTTTATATACATACATGCAAACATACTGGTCTCCCCTCTCACTGAGTTATTCAAATTCTTTAGTACAAAATACATTTGTGATAAAAATATAATATAACTATATAAGTATAACATATAACTATATAAGTTTATCGAAGATGTTTGAGATAGGGATAAAACCACCGTTGCTTACCATGTAGCGGTAGTTTTCGGAAAGGTGAAGAAAACAATATTTAATGCTTGCGCCGGGTATCTCGTGTTCGGCTCCGCCCGAACTTAGACTTTTTTACTTGCTTTTTTATGTATGTTACCGTACATCTTTGGACCACGACAACCGACTTCGATAATTCTTTCTCTATCGGAAAGGTAATATCTCGCAGGTGGTCCCATACAAATGTGGCTTAGATCCGATCATTGGATCATGAAAAATTAACGGCACTCCTAAATTTTTATATGAGAATTGAAGTCGGTTTATCTCGCTTAAAAATTATTTGTTTATATTTAAAATTGCTGGATTTGTCTTAGTTTTGTATCGCCGATTTCAATGAAAAAAGACATATCGTCACATGGATAAAAGATTGCCGTATGTTACTTTCGGCAGGTTTTGGGAAATCGCGATTCAAGTTTGGAATAAATTTCACATAAACGCGACGATAGATTTTTTCCAAAGTCTCCGAGAATGTTACTAATATACGAAATTCTTAAATTATTTTATTTTCCATGCTTTATTGTTAATTATTTTTGAATTTATTAAGGTTTGCTTTAGTAAAATTTTATTGTATGCTACATTTGCAAAAATGTTGCAGCCTTCTTGTATGAATAACCATGACCATCCCATAAGCTGGTAACAAAATATGGCCGCGAGAAATATGCAAAGCCAGAATTTCCACAAATCTTCGTAGCTAAATTGCCGAGTATTTTAACTGCATTAACAAGAACTGGTAACACTTTTTGGTAATAAAATTGTCCGGTTACATTAATTAATTTTTGCAGACGGTACTAGGCACTTTCTTTGATATAAACAATTTTCGAGCAAACTGTGAAATCTAGATTTATTTGGCGCTTGTTATATAGTGTGCCGGGCTTTTATAAAAAAAAGTAATAAACATTAAATAACCAAAAGAAAAATGGCCAAAACTGGTCTAAATGTCACCTAACCTATGCCTTAACTATAATCAGTGGAGCTTCAGACTAGAGATGCGCGCGTGAAGATTTTGTTATACGAAATTTGTGTTTAAAGTGAAGATAAATTTCAAAAGCAACTTGAGAATACGGCCCTTATGGAAAAGGTTTGTATTTCTTCACTAAGTCCTGAAAAACTTATTAGTTGCCCCTCGCGTGCTGTGGAAACTTGTCTAATTTAAATCTGTCTTATATTTGCTACGTGCCAGAATTGCGTGCTAAATTTTGCATGCAACTTTGCCGAGTAACTTTTCTGTATGTGAACAGTGTGACTGCAATTTGACTGGCATTTCGAAATATATTGTATTACCACGTCTGACAGGCTCTGTTTTGCATTCGCACTCCACCATACGAAAATTCACGCATATCTTGCTTTTAGCGCCTTTTTTTGACTGGGTTTACTTCGGAGTTTGATTGCAATAAGTAAACGTTTTGAGTTTGATATTTAAATGATTATATAATTGAAGATGAATTTATTGAATTCAATGCCATGTACAATTCATATTGGATTTCGAGGTTTTTTTTTAAAACGAGTTCAGACTCTATTAAAAGGTTAACAATGTATGCAATTTTAAACGAATAATGAGAAGATGTAATTGAAGATGTTGATTCTCGGGCGGTTAAGAAGCGAATGAGTTGGTTTGCTAACTCATCGTTGAGCCCTTACGGATTTCGGGTTGCCACTTGAGTTTTGCCGTTTAGCGCCCGCCTTGCCAAGTAGATCAGTTACTCCGAAAATTGGATAAGATACGGAATGCTTTTAAAATTGTAAAAATAATAATTCTATTAAGTATGCGAGGTCAAATTGGTACTGTTTGATTAAAATTTAACAATGTATTTGCGTGATTTTACCTCAACCCACGTAACTCACGCTCATACATGAGTTTTTAATATTGTCTCACGTTCATGCATGATCACGGCTAAATCATGGACTGTCACGGTTGTATCTCTACTTCAGACCAACTCCCCTCCCCCTTCCCTTTGTTGCGCTTAAAGCAATTCGAAAGGCTCAGATAACTGAACTTGACTTTACTTGAGAAGAATCATGTAATCGTTCCGTTCAATGAACCATGTCCATATGAGATTGCCGACATCTACTCCAACTTAGCTTTACTAGAAAGTCTGATGAATTTTGATATCTACGTAAAAGTGACCTCGATAATGAGAGCGACTAAGGAAATAATAAGAACCGTAAAATATGTATGTATAATTGTTGTAAGATATCTATGCGGCAAGTGAAGTATAACCCCAACTATGTACCCAAAGCTAAGTTTTGGACTTATTTGATTCATATGGTATTCAAGAATGGAACGAAGTAGAATGAAGGTGTTTTTTCTGAGGAATTCTCTATCATACACAAATTTTTGCTCCGGTTCTTAAGCCCTAGGTGTTAAGTTCGAATACGATCAGTAAATGCTTAACTTCTATCCATACCGCATCAGATTATATCACTATACTCAAGAACTTACATGAGCTGGCAAGACAGGACATTATTAAGGAACTGTCGCCGAGTAAGGAAATTAGGGAGCTCCCCTGGCAACATGTTGTCTACATCTGAACAGAGGGGCTCATAGACAGCTCAACGAACGCTGAGCGAAAGCCTTGGAATGCATGGTTGCTAGGTCCTTCTAGCCAAGCGTTGACCATCCTAACATAATCTAACTTTACCTGACTAAAATATGCCTTGAAATTTACTAATTTTCTTTGCAAACCACCTCATGCAGTTGTTTTCATGTACGCATGAATATTTAATGCGCAATGCCGTTCACAAAAAAAAAACACAATAACGCTAATTTGTATAAGTTGCATTCGTTATATAAAAAAAAAATAAAAACGACCATCAGCAAAAAAAAATAGTAAAAATCAATGAGAATTTCAGCCGATTCAACTAAATTTCGTGGGCTAGAAAACTGCTTAACCAAACATGTTCTAAAAACTCAATATAAAATATAAATTTTAATGAAACTTTGTTGAAATATTCGAAATTTTTTATAAATTCTTATGGCCTTATTCATAAAAAATAAAGTAGGTTTAAAAAGCTTTATAAATTGACGTTTTCATACATTTTTCAATTTATAAACCTTTTATAAAGCTACTTTATTTTTTATGAATAAGGCCATTAAACTTTGATTTACCTATATACATACATGGGTTTGTTTATAAACAGTATTTTTATAAAAAATTAATTAACAACTTTTAACTTTAAAAACATTGTGAATATTAAAAAAAAACACCATGCGGGCGGTTGCTTGCGTAACTCTTACCAGAAATTTTGGTGGTTGAATGAGACAAAAATAGCTTCGATTCGATTTGACAACCTATTTGATTGACATTGTTCATTGGCCTTCCACGGCCTGCTCTCAAGTGCTTTATGTGCATGAAATAGTATTGAATTTAAAAATCAAAATATATATGTAACAACGCGTCGTTTGCCTCGTTCAGTACCGGTGTGTCGGGGCAACAAAAAGTTCGTGACCAGTAAATGAACAATAACCAGGTACTAGGGATGTTAATTTTTCACATTTTACGATCCCGGGATTTTCGGGATGTCGTTATCACAATCCCGGGATCCCGGGATTGGTCCCGGAATTTAGCTATTTATTACTTTGCAACAACTTAAGTCGAGAAAATTGCTTCTATATTGTTTGAGAAGCTCTCCTACCATAAAATAAATAATAAATAAACGCGTTTGAAACCTACTTTTTTGTTTACATAAAGTAATTTATTTTAAAGGACTTTGTAATTTCAAAGATATGATTAATTCCAAAAATTATTTATAAAATTCAATGCAAAGTAGAACAAAAATATGGGTACCAAATGAAAGAGGCAATGTCTTTTTTAAGCTGATAAAGTTAGATTGATGAAATTCGAGGATGTTATCGAGTTTATATAGTCCTTAACATGTAATTTTTTCAAAAACAAATATTGCGAAATTTCAAAGAACAATTTCAAAAGGACATTTTCAATACTTACCAGTCCCTATGCACCAAAAAATTTAACCTGATTAAATTCTACAGAATTTCCTCTTTGATTTGATATCCATACTTCTTCTCTAAGCAGATTTCACAGAGTTTTTTAAATCATATTTGAATTACTGACGTCAGAGTGAAAAACTAAAAACGAAATTTTACTATATTTGACCCATTGTTGCAGGAATATATTGACTTTTGTGTGTAATATTTCCTATCGCTCGGTGTTATATGTATAATGAGCTAGTCATTTATAAAAAAATATTAATTATTAAATTAAAAGAAATATAGCCAATACTGGTCAAGAAAAGGAGTCTCTATTATTGCCATCAGTGCGAATTACAGATACCGAAAATCTCGGGATTATTTGCCAAGAATCCCGGGATTTTTGGAACCTCAAAAAGGCCGGTATCCCGGGATCCCGGGACTAACATTCCTACCAGGTACATGACTTTTAGAGGGTGTTCTCCTGTATCCGACTCCGCGCAATTCTTACTGTCAAACCATCCCACCAGCTCGCTTACGTTCATCTGTGCTCTGTGATGGAGAGTGGAATATTGCACATACATACATACATATGTATATTAGCCTGCATCACCAAAAAAAAATTGCGGGTTTTCCGCCGGGATAACAAAACTTATGACATTTAAAGGCGTACACCGAAATATTACGGAAAGATATAAAGAAGAAAAATGGAATTTTTTATGAATAAAGATATTTTTTATGAATAAAAATAGTTTTTTAAGGATCTTTTTGGAAAAAATACCCTCAGATGACGAAACGGTTTAGCTTAAAAATTGTACATAAAAATATGTAAAAAGTGTTTCAACGGAAACGTGATTATGAGAGTTTTGAAGCTGTTTTTTTACTTTTTCATAGACTGGTTTAAGGAAAACTTGCATAACTGGGCAAACAGCATCAGCAATCTCATTACTTCGGTTCCATAGAAATTTTTAAATATTTTTTAAGTTTCAACTGTTTTGTCACCTGAAAATATATTTTTTTTAATATTTAAAAATCTATTTTTATTCTGAAAAAAACCCAATTTTGGAGGTATTTTCAAATCGGTCCAGCTCACGTAAATCTTAGTATTTTTCCGAAATATTTAGGTCCAAGTTTTAAAGTATAATAGATTTTATATTTCCAATGGAAAAACAGTACAGATTCGTTTATATGGGGAGTGATGCAGTCTAATGTACATACTACATATGTAGTGTTGGTGGATGCCGACAGCATTTGGTCTCCTAGCGTCAATGCAACCGACTCATGTTCAACCGGAACTTAAATTGCGAAACTTGCCGCAGTTGCCACTTATTCGTAAAATCTTTGCACTGTCGAAAGTCAGGTGAGTTAATTGTTGCGTTTGTGAATGCTTCAAATATAAGTAAGAACTTGTATACAAACATATGTGTACATGCATGCAGGTATTTAAGTCTATTTTGTACTTACCGGCTCAACTTGCGATTGTTTGGCTGTCACATTGTGATTAATCAATGAATGTACAAAATAATGGAAAAATTCAAAGAGTTGCGGTAGCAGTTGCATTTAATCTGCATACAATACCAAAGGCTACCAAGCACTCTCACACACAAAGCCAACAAACATGCATATGTATCTACTAAGGTATTAATAAAAAGTATACTAATATATTGCAATAAGCAAAATTTTGCAAACCCCCTGCAGTAAAATTTAGTCTACAGAAAGAAAAGCTTAAAGCATAGTATCCAGCTCTCAAAAAAGCAAAAACTCCATATAAAATGAGAAATGGCTAAGAACGCAGCTCTTAAGAAATTTGCTACGCTTTCTACTACGGGTTTCTAAAGTTTTTTGTGAAAAAAGAGCACAAGGCAACCCTGTTTGCAACAGAAATTTGTGCCCGTTCCATTATTTCTTAAGGAAAGAGTGAGGCGAGAGTGAGGCGACAGGCTGTGAAATATCAGACGTCGAAATTCCTTGCTCACACACACGAAACAATGCCAATTTTTTCTTGACCGTTTTCTTAAGAGCTGGAAACTAAGCTTACCCTACCACCAATTCATAGAGTCGGCCATAGGACTAGAGGTTAACTGGAAGTTCTACAGTGGGTATGTGTTCGATTATTTCTACACTGTAAACCAAACTTCTCAAAATTTTAAAATCTTTGGGAGTATCGGAAATGTTTTCTATATTCTGTAAATATTTCTTTAAGAATTTTTAAAAAAATCGTATGGGTGGTCGATACGAACTCGTAAAGAAATTTTTGTACGACTGCTTAAAGAAAATTCCAAAAATTTGTAAAAGAATCGAAGTGTGTTCACTATATTTTAGTTTATGAATTTTGGTAAAACATCGGTTAGGGAAATACTGATTTCTTTACAAAATTATCTACTGTTGAGATTACTCTGAAGGCAGGGTTTGCAGGGTAATTGCCAAAGTTGTTCATATGCCTTGTTCCATTCATTTGCCTGAATATCTGGGCTCGTTGAAATTACTCCTCTCCATTTCTAGAGCAACACCATAAGACTGATCAAAAATGACAAATGGGAGTTTCCATGGGAAACTGAACCTCAGAGCACAGAATTTTTTTTAATAAAATTTCAAAATGTGTGAATAATTTTGAATCAACCAAAAAATAACAAATTCAAGCTTTAAATGCATTTTTATTGCCTTTTTTACGTTTTAAAATCAAGCTATAAGTAAATTTTTTTAGTAGGTTTAAAGTAGGTTGTGTTGAAAGTACTGTCAAATAATTTGCGATTCTTAATTCAAGTGTTTGGTAACAAAAATATGTAGTAAATACAACTCATCTGCGTTTAATATATTAAATTGTGTGAGTGCTTTATCTATATTATGAGTTATTATTAAGCAGTATTGGTCTTGTCCCACCCGTGACAAAAAAGGTAAAAGATGTTATATTTAATTACAGGAGTTGAAGTTGTGTATCGGGTTGGTTATATAATGTTAGAACTTCATTGTCAATGTTAACCACAATTGCATTTTCGTTCCCACATAGTTAGATAATAATAATTCAACAGTCAAGCATGTCCCACCCGTGACAGCTACGGGTGATACAGTTGCTAGAGGTGAGTTTACAGGGCTGATAAGCTTTATTTGTTTGTTGTGGCGGTCGCAGGGGAGAAGGGCGGAAGCGCGAACTCGCCCATTACATATATACCCTTGTGGTCAGCTGATTAAGTCAGGTAACATTTTGACCCGTTTTGGTTTTTTCTTTTATTCATTTAATGTTCATAGTTTTTTTTATAAAATTCTAGCACATTACGTAACCAGAACCACATAAATCCATATTTCAAACTTCGTACAAAAATTATAAATTTCAACAAACTTTAACAGTTACAGCCAAAAATTTTAAATTTTTGTTCATAATTTTTAGAAAAATTCTAGGATGTTGAAGATGCAGTTTTATAGCGTTTTAAGTTTAAGTAGAACAAGTAATTTTTAGCAACAAAAAACCGACTCAATTCTCATATAAAACAAATGTATATATATATATCTCATGTTACACTGATCGGATCTTAACCAGATTAATATGGGACCACCTCTGAGACACTACCTCTCCGATGCAAAAAGATTTGTCGGTTGACGTGGTCCAAAGTTATGCGGTAACATACATAAAAAAATAAAAAATATTCCGACGAACTGATAACCTCCTCTTTTTTTGGAAGTCGGTTAAAGAAGTGAAAATATCAAGACGCTAGGAGATCGCGTTGATTTTTAATAATTTTTTTGACTGACGTTGCTAGGCTTCTTCTATAATATAAGGCATTACACTAAGATAAAACGTGAGTGAATTGAACCCCTACTTGGCTTCTTATATTTTTATACCCGAGCGCACTTGGGTTTGTAACAGTCAAAACGAATCGAGATAGATATAGACAAATGTATACATAAATGATCAGAATGGAAAGAGAAATCCATTAAGGGGTGACTGTCTGTCCGTCCGTCCGTCTGTGTACACGATAAATCGAATAAAAATTTAGAAATCTTAACGAAACTTTGTACGTGCACTTCTGTCGGGCGTAGGACGGATGGTATTGAAAATGGGAAAAATCGGGAAATAACCACATTTACCTCCCATATAACGGTAATTTTTAGAAATACGAAAACTGCGATATTTTAGTAACTACTGAAGATTATTCGGTAAACGTTCTATCAATTTGTACCAAACTAGGCATGGTTATTGTGCTTGCCACATAAAAGCAACCCGTTGAGAATCATTGAAATCGGACTAAAATTGAGGCAGCTTTTCATCTTCTTCTTCTTTATTGGCGCTGTAACCGCCTAAGCGATTTTGGCCGAGTCCAAAATAGCACGGTCGCTTTTCATATGACGGTAAATTTCAGAAATGCTTGAAACTTCAATATTTCGAAATTTAAGGACGCTAATTTACTCAAAATTGATTCAACCCGGCTTACCATGTAGCTGTAGCATTCGGAAAGGTGAAAATCATATATTTAATACTTGCGCCGGGTATTTAATGTTCGGCTCCGCCCGAACTTACAACTTTCTTACTTGTTTAATAACTCATCTTTAATATGGACCACACTAAAAGCCCGTTTTCATATAAAAAATTCGTACGTGTCCCACCCGTGACAAATGTTGTCCCACCCATGACAGAGGAATTCCGGATTTTTTTGCATTAAAGCCATCCTCTTTGTAGTAGTCTTTGCTTTGTTTGCATTCGTGGTTCTTTGTTTTATTATAAGACATCAAGTTCACACAGAAAAGTGAAATAAATTCGCAGAGTTTTCGTAAAGTATATCTGGTCCCAAAAGCAGGTTATATTTTTTTTGTCCCACCCGTGACAGAAGAATTATTTCAGATTTTTTTTTATATAAAAGTAAGCTGGCATTTTTTCGTATTTTGTAATAACTCACATAATAGTCAATTATGTAGGTGTAGCTTTATCAAAATGTAGAATTTTTCAGTACTTTATACTTAAATTTAAACAAGAAAGACCAATTTTTTCTGTTGAAATGTCCCACTCGTGACGGTGGAATCGCCAAAATGTATTTTTAGTATGTACCTCGACAGTGGTTGTTGACTTGTTATTCTATGTTTGGATATTGGGTTTTAGCTGGCAGGAAACTTCTGAATCGCCAAAGCCTTTGGAAGATTTATTCTAAGCCTCATACTCCATAATCTGTGATTCGCAAAGGGAAAGGTGAATTATGCATTGCCAGCGAGGAAAAGCTGACTCTTCAGAAAATCCAATATAATGAAGGTAACAAGGATGATGAAGATGTACTTGCAGCCACTAGACTGGAACTGGTCCCGAGGATAAAGAACATATTTATGTTCTGTTTGAGGCTTAATTCCGGAAGTACGAAGGATTTGGAGAGCAGCAGGGGTTGTGTTCATACCTAAACGGCCTATGACCAAGTTCTTACTGAAAATAATTAGGAGATTCTTATATTCGTATATAACACCGTGAGAACCAGAATAGCCTAACCAGATTTGTAAAATACATATGTCGGTACTGCAGGAAATATATAGCTTGAAAGGTATAGTTTTAGCGTGTATATAACTAAAAGCTGCACTATTTTTAAACTAAATATTTCATGTTTAGCATACTTTGTTTCAAAAAGCCAGAGTTGCGCCACTAGAATATCGATTACACTATGCGACAAAATCAAACTTGTGGGCTCGGTATTGAGTAAAACCAATTTTGCCAATAATACTACGTTAACGGCCCCAGCAATGGGTTGTTCGCTGGGTTCGGGACCCGCCACGTAGAAGCAAAGTCCAATGAAAAATGCAGACAAATCTCCTAAAGGGCTACGATTTGAGGGCATGCACCTGGAATGTCCGGACTCTTAATGGGGAAGGTGCCTATGCCCGCCTGGTTGATGTCCTCGTAAGGACAAAAGCTGACACCACCGCCATTCAAGAAATGCGTTGGACGGGGCAACCCAGAGAATGTCTGGGGCCTTGGGACGTCTACAACAGCTGCCATGTAAAGGAGCGCAAATTCGGTGTTGGATATGTGGTGGTGGTACTGTCGGTGGACGAGCGCTCACATACGAGCGCTGCCCCCGCCATGATATCAAAATCTACTTCAATGCCATGGTGGGCAAGGAAGGGATCTTTGGAAAATTCAGCCTCCACGACAAGACGTCTGACAACGGACTGCAGCTGATCGATTTCGCCGGGGCCCAAATCATGGTAGTTTGCATTACTAGATTCATGAATAAAAGGATCCATCAAGCTACGTGGATGAATCCAGATCGAAAAACGAGAAACCAAATTGATCTTGTTTTGATAGACGGAAGGCACGCTCCTAGTGTTTTGGACGTACGTACACTCCAAACATCGACTCGGGCCACTATCTTGTTGCAGCCAAGATACGCACCCGCCTTTGTGCAGAAAAAAATGTGCGCCCAAAAATGCAAGGAAAGCTTAACGTCGAAAAGCTGAATTCAAAACAGACGGCCAATACATTCGCTACTCGACATATGCGACCAGTGGAACCACATTTTCCGTTCATTGAGTACCGCCGCACAAGAATTAGTCGGATTTCAGCCCGAAAGAAAAACTGGTACTATGAGGAGTGTCAAGCTGCAGAGAAAAAAGATGCCGCCTATAGGGCCACGCTGCGATCGTGAACAACGCGGGCCACGTGGGACCGTTACAGGGAGCTGAAGAGAGAAGCGAGACGTATTTGCCGCATTAAGAAGAGAGAGGTCGAAATACGTGAGTGCGAGGAGCTTGAAATGCTAGCCGACAAGAAAAACACCCGAAAATTGTATCAGAGAGTTAAGCAACTTACGGAAGGTTTTAAGGCAAGGCGAATTCACTGTAAAAGACTCTCGAGAAAGGATCGACATTCACCACCAATTTGTCGACTTCAAAGCAGCTTTCGATAGCACTAAAAGGCGTTGCTTATAAGCCGCGATGTCTGAATTTGGCATCCCCGCGTAACTGATACGGCTGTGTAAAATGGCGTTGAGCAATACCACGCCGTCAGAATTGGGAAAGACCTCTCCGAGCCGTTTCCTGGCAAACGGGGTTTCAGACATGGCGACTTCCTTTCATTCGATTTCTTTAATCTGATGTTGGAGAAGATAATAAGAGCTGCAGAATTAAACTCCTCATGAACAATTTTTTGAGGTTAAATAACACAAACGGCAATAACGCAAATTGGTGTTATTTTCCAATTGAATATGAAAAAACACAAATTTTCTTTATCTCGTTGAGAATAAAACCCACTTTTAAACTTTACAATTGAGTAATAAAGCAAAATAGTGCCCACACATAGGTGGCCTAGTTATACATATTTACAAAAAGTAGCACATGAAAAAGTTAAATGGACGGATTTTTAAGTATGTATACAATTTCGAAAGTGCCCAGCGTCGCGACGGTTCGCATTCGATGTCACGCTGGCGTCCCTCGCCCCCTCCTCGCCCTTCGCAATTATGCATTGGTGGCAGTATAACCGTTTAGAAAAATAAATAAATAAAATACCACCAAGTTCACTTCTGAAACAAAGTTGATGCTTCGTTTGTCACTGGTTAGCATTGGTGTTTTAGAAATGGAAAATTCAGAAAAATTGTTCATTGCTATATTGAATATTTAAAATATGCAATGTATATGGTTGCAATGTGTCGCAACTCTGCATATACAAAGAGTTTCAATACCACAGTATAAAAGTTTGCAAACATTGTATTGATACGTTTTGGAAGTCAGCCAATTTTATTTTATATTTTTTTATGTAGGCATTCAGACCCATGACTTTACTGGCTTTGTTTTCAAACTTGAAATTATATCTGCTGCCTAATCTTGTAAAACCGCGTTTCGGGTGTAGTAAGTATAAAAACCGATAAAATGTCACCTTCACTAATATAATTTTTTCCGCAGAAGTCCCACTGTGGGACGTATTAATGGAACTACATTTATCCTTGCCAGTGTTGCCATAACATTTTTTTATTATTTTTTACTAAATTCATCAAAAAATTACCACACTTACTTTGTGCTTAGAACTGTACTCAAGCTCGTACTTTTTCATTTCATTGCGTACATTTTGCTAGTGTCACGCTTGGCAACCCTGCTGAAAAAAGCCGAAAAGCCAGTAGTATTCGGGTCGCTAGCGGAGTCAATCAACTTTTAATTACAACGTCTTGATAAACATTAAATTTCTCTTAATAATTACTTTTGCTTATTTAAAA
>NW_023458561.1:12525672-12585280 GCF_013731165.1 Rhagoletis pomonella | reverse complement strand
ACTGAGAAAATTTACTATTTTACAGTTTATTCTATCCTCCCATTCGGCTTTGTTTACTTTTACTTGAGAAATTTCATCGTTGCCGGGAATGCGGAATTTTTTACTATATCACTCTTGTTACCATATCGTGTTTATTGTTGGACAATTTTCGCTCTCAAAATTAAGAAAATTATGTCAAGCAAAAATAAAACTACTCAAAAATGCGAATATGTGGTAGATTTCAGACCTTGAGTGGTAGATGTGGTAGATGCTCAGGAAAGTGGCAGATCTACCACAATGTGTTAGAAGTCCGATCACTGCTCTAAACTTGCGCACCTCACGAGCAACAGGCGTGGCTGTTTGCAAACGAGCACTCGTTAGTACGAGCGCACGCGCTGAGCAGCCAGCGACCGAGTAAGCAAACGAGGGCAGCGCAAGAGTAGGACGACAAGCAAACGAGCACCTCATCAGCTCTGACCTCGCGAGGGCGACGCTGCGAGCAAGGCACTCATTTACAGCAGCAGACGAGCGAGGCGAGTAAAAGAGCGAGGCAAACGAATTGTTTGGTCAGAAAAAATGTATGGAATAAAAATTGCATCAACTAAGAATTTCGAGCAAAGGATTGTATGTGCACATGCAGATATGTATATACATACATATGTATATATACTAGGATGTTAATTTTTCAGCTTTTTCCTATCCCGGAATTTTTGGGATGTCGTTATCATCGGGATTTAGATATTCATTACTTTTCAACAACTTAAATCGAAAAAATTGCTTCTATATTATTTGAGAAGCTCTCGTACCATAAAAACAATAATAAATCATTGGGTTTGAAACCTACGTTTTTATTTATTTTATTTGATTTATTTTAAAGGACTTTGTAATTTTAAAGATATGATTGATTCCAAAAATTATTTAAAAAATTCAATGCAATGGAGATAAAAAATATGGGTACCAAATGCAAGAGCGAGTTTCTTTAGAATTTAAAAAAAAAAATCAATTTTTTGGATTCACTAGGACGAATTTGTAATTTTTTAAGCTGATAAAGCTAGAAGGACGAAATTCAAGGATGTTGTCGTGTTGATATAAGTCCTTAACATATCACACACCAAGATCTAAAGTGGGCTAACTTAAAAATCATAGAGGGAAATATAACTGCTTGTGGATTGTACACATTCAGTGCAATTAATGCAATAAATATAGTTTAAAAAAACTAAAAAACACGCTTTTAAAGCATATCAAACTAAAAAGTAAAAAATACTTCTTAATATAAGTTGAAAATAATAATGAACAAAAAATACTAGTATTATTGTGAAAAAGCGTGGAGCGCTCTTTGCCATATTTTTCGTCTATCGAGCAACCCACACTTTTTCACAATAATACTAGTATTTTTTGTTCATTATTATTTTCAACTTATATTAAGAATTATTTTTTACTTTTTAGTTTGATATGCTTTAAAGGCGTGTTTTTTAGTTTTTTTAAACTATATTTATTTGTAATTTTTTAGTTCGATTTATTGTTTGCTAGAGCATTGACTTCAGCGCCCTTCTTTTTTAGAAGATACTCGATCATCCTTTTTCCGTGATTACTATTACTAACGACAGCGAGGTGCAGCAACGAGTAATCTTCTAAGTCATTAATAGTATAAGTTATATTAACAGTGGCACCCCGATTTAGAAGATATTCAAAGATATCGATTTTGCCAATATAACCAGCGAGACTCAGTGTTGTAACATTTAAATTATTTTTCACAATCGGCTCCGCGATTGAATAATGCTCGTACAGCATCGAAATGATTATTTTCTACTGCTAAAAGAAGTGGCGTATTGCCAAATTCATCTTTGCAATTAATATCAGTACCGCGGTCAAGCAGTGGAAGATAGCGTTACATCATTTATTTTCAGCCATATACGGGATTTGGAATCATGTCTGGTAAGTTCGTTGTCTCGCGCCTACGACTTGCGCCTTAGCCCGCTTGGCCAACTGTGCAACTGATAGGGATAGAATGTATTAACACTAATAAGCCGAGTGCTCGAGTCGGAAAGTAAGTAGACGATACGCATGCGCAGACAGCGTAGTTGTCTCACTTGCTCTCACACAGAGGCTGTGTGAGGAAATTATTTAATCCTGGCGATCCTAATCAGGATAATGAGGTAAATTTGTGAAATTATTATATTGTCGCTGATTCTTGATAAGTGTACAAAGTTTGAATTAAATCTGTCCGTTTAAAGTGGGTCAAAATCGAGTCCAAAGGAGTCAGTTACAAACATACATACATACAGGTGAAACTAATAAAAGGGTGTTAATAAAAACAGGTATAACAGTGGTTTTTTAGTTAATTTTTATAATCATGAAGAACAAAATATTCGCATTAATTGGATGTAAGTCCTATGAATTGATTTGTGCAAAAAATTCGCCATACATTTTTTTTTAGAGTTGATCGTTAGATCTAGGTGTGCGATATAATTTTTTCAAAAACAAATATTGTGAAATTTGAAGGGTAAAATTTTAAAAGAACATTTTCAATACTTATCAGTCATTCTGCATCAAAAACTTGAATCTGTTTAAATTTCACAGGATTTCCTCTTTAATTTGATACCCATACTTCTTCTTTAAATGATTTTTGAATTACTGCCGTCAGAGTGAAAAACTAAAAACTGAATTTTACTATATTTGGCCCATGGTTTCGCGAATATATTGATATTTAATATTTACTATCGCGCGATGTTATACGTATAATGAGCTAGACATTTTTAAAAAAATATTAATTAGTAAATAAAAAAAGAAATATAGCCAATACGGGTCAAGAAAAGGAGTTTCTATTATTGCCATCAGAGCAAATAACAAATCCCGAAAATCCCGACATTAATTATTTGCCAAGTATCCCAGGATTTTCGGGACTTTAAAAAGGCCGGGATCCCAGGATTAATATTCCTAATATATGTATACACACTAGTGAACCCGCATGGCGTCAAAACGCCAGCATTTAATTAAATTTTTTAAACAGGCGGAACCCTATTCAAAAACCTCTCAAAATATTCCTAGTGATTAATCTAAATCATTTCTCAGTGATGAGAGGTCTTGCATGGTGTCGGTTTTCATTTCATCAAATCAAATCTCCCTGTAACTTCAAAAAATAAAACCTGTGCACATCTATGTAGAATCCCAGTTCTTTAATTTGACTTCTCATTTTGGAAATTCGAAATAACGGTGCAGATGTGATGACCTTCAAAAAAAAATAGATGTCAACTCTAATTAAAAATATAGTCAGCCTAGTTTTCTTGAAACTCTTTCGTTTGACACTAATATTTCGATATTTCCTTTATGTATCTTTCGTATAAGTAAAATAAATTCGACTTTTCAAACCCCTTTAAAAGTATTTTCTAACCAAAAATTTTTCGCCTGGCATTGTTATTCATATTTATATTAACTGATGAATTAAGTTGAATTTAATTTTTTTAAGCACATGACAACTAAACACAGTTAGAAATAAATTATTTTCAAACGCATTTCGATTGATACCCATCTTTTGACAATCCATTTAACTTATTAAATACTTTGAGCTTAATTTTTTCAACAAAAAGATAACCAAATGTTCAGCTTAAAGATTTCTTAGCACTCGTTCTTTTGATAACCATATTTTAAAATTTCATGTAACTTATGTATAATTAAACGAAATACCACTTTCAAAACAGGCGGAAACCCTCTTAAAAATTATTTTCGAACTAAAATTTCCTTAAAAATTTTTCGTCTGACATTGTTGTAAATATTTCATATAACTGATGAATTAGTTGGAAATTTATTTTTTAAACACTTGGCAATCCTCCTAAATATAGTTCTTAAATAAAGGATTTTAAACCCATTTCCATTGATAGCCATCGGTTAGTAATTCATTTAACTTATTAAATAATTTTAGTTTAGCCCTTTAAACTGGGGCAACCCTCAAACACATCAAAAATGTTCTAAATTGTAAACTAAGTATTTAAAAAATATATTAAGGTGGTTCGCAAAGTAGCATCAAAGTCATATTTTGAATTTTCGCAGTGTTAAAAAAAATAGTTGGATGTGATTTCAAGTTCTCTAAACATTTATTTATGCTTTTAAAATTTACGACATATAACAATACGACACATACGACACCGTTGTGAATCCCCCAATAATTTCTTGAAGCCCTTTCATTTGACACCCATCGTTAATATTTCATATAACTTGGGTATAAAATAGTTCAATTAGACTTCTCAAATAGGTGGCAACCCTATTCAAAATATTTCCAAACTACTATTTCCTTAAACCTCTTTTGTATTGCACCCATATAGCGATACCTTATTCACTTACCAAATTCCTTTAATTAAAATTTAATTATATTTTTTTAAGATGTGGCAACCCTTCTATACGTAGTTAAATTATAAAGCCTTTTCAAACCATTTCAATTGATACCCATATTTAATAATTGATTTAACTTTTTACTTAATTTGAGCTTAATTTCTTAACAGCTGGCAACTTTTATCAAAAAGTAAAACCTTCTTAAACATCCACACCCTAAGCCCTTTAATTTGGTACCTCACTTTTGAAAATCGAACGGACGGTGCGGATCTCAGGGCATTGATTAGTAAATAACTTGAGTTTAATTATTTAACAGGTGGCAACTCCTTTCGAAAAATAAAACCAGTTTGCACATCTACAGGCCAAGTGCTTTAATTTGACACCCCATTTTTGAAAATCGAACGAACGGTGCGCTATCTGGGAAAATAATATCTACCTGTAATATTTATTCTGTGTGTTGGCACTAAGGCATCGGGACCCCGAATCCTGGGAGTCCCGAGCCCTTTTTTGAGTCCCGAAATCCCGGGATGAAGCTTTCGGGATCCCGGTATCCTGGGATATAATTTAATTTACGACCAAATTAAAATAAAGCGACATTCTGACACTGTAGTGGCATAAAAGAATTATAAAATGCAACCCCAAAAGTAATCAAATAATATATTACAATTCTAACACTACTATTATTCTATGTCATAATATATGTCATAATATATACAACAATAAGTATATATACATTTGTTGCGACATACTAATATTACTATACAAAGATGATCTCTTATTTTTTACTGTTTGTAAAATGACTGTCGGCCGCTGTGGTGTAGTGGTAAGCAGTGCGCGTTTCCACTCCGCAGCACCTGGGTTCAAACGCTGGGCAAAGCAACATCGCAAAAAATATAGAAAAAAGGTTTTTTCTTAACAGCGGTCGTCCCTCGGCAGGCAATGGCATACTTCCAAGTGTTTTTCTGCCATGAAAAACAGCTTCTCATAAAAATACAATCGCCGTTTGGAGTCGGCGTAAAACTGTAAGTCCCTCCGCTTTGTGTGACAACATTAACGCGCACGCCACAATTCGGAGGAGAAGCTCGGCCAAACACTAACATATGTGTAAGCGCCAATCTATTATTATCTATATATTAATACGCTAACGAAATCCCATACAAATCTATTCTTATTATTTTCCGGTAGGTGCCTGATTTGGTTTCACCATCTATGAATTTTTAAATTATTTAACAGAATGTATATTACTCCACCAAACAATATATGTAAGTGAGCTAGACGATTAACAGGTGCTGATGGACCTAAAACACTTCCCAGGCAAAATGAAAAAGTGTGTGAAAAAAGTGAAGCGTTGAATTTCGACAACGGGGCGATACTAGTTATTATTAAAATGACTGCGACTGCAATATGTATGAATTGCAATTCCATAGTTTTTGGTTTATTCAGTTTGTAATTAGCTTTTTAAACCGATATAAAATAAAGACATTTATATTTCTTTGCTTAAAAACACAAATTTATTTTTATTTATGGTATTGGCACTAAAGCAAGACTGCAAAACTAGTTTTTTAGCATATTTTAATTAATGGTAATAATATCCCGGGATCCCGGGAATACCAATTTAAGATCCCGAAATCCCGGGATTCACAAAATGGTCTGGGATTGGATACCTTAGTTGGGCGAAATCGGCCCAATTTTATATAACCCTGCCTGACATGAAAATTTTCTCCGCGATAAGGCTAGTCCATTTCTAACAGATTTTGGGTCGCTTAGTCAAAAATGGACACATATATGGGCAAATCTAAAAAACAGTAACCTTGGTGTTATTTAGCTTTATTTTCACTGTTGGAAACTATATCAAGCTGGTTGCTTTTGGATGTAATTCATTGACTTATACTTGTAGCCTCATAAAAAATTTGGATCAATTTGCTGCATAACTTTTGAATTATAGGTGTTTAAACTTAAAAAAATAACGAAAACAAGTGAATTTTTTATGTAGTTTTTAAGAGGGGCAAAATTACTTATGTCGTAACTTTTGAAGCACACCATATTCTGATTTGAAATTTAATGGGTATTTAGCACTTATGTGTATACTTCATATGTAGTAGATAAGAAAAGTGTGCATTAAAAAATAACGAAATGGCAAGTAACTCAAAGTCTGTAACTCCACATTTCACCATTTTCAACATTTTCAGTTTATCGCTTTTTAAGTATTCTACAAACAATTACGAATAATTTGACACCTTAGCAAGAGGTGTGCTTTCAGAATAAACCAACTTTTAAAAGTAAAATATTCTGCAATCTTGAGCGTAATTTTTATTTCAAAAATATCTTAATTGAAGGCACTTTTGGAAAATATGTCGAAACGTTCTACATATTTTTATAACTACTAGTCCTTATAACGCTGCATATACCTGTAAAATGCTTCAAAAAAATGTTCTCTAGAAGTGTGTAAAAACCCCGATTTAGTGCTTTTAATTATGCTCCTTCTTGTAGTCAGAATATTTCGAGCGTGGTATCAAATCAAATTTTTTTCGACAAAGGTTCTGATAGTTGCTCTTACTTAAATTGGAGCCTTTTAAATTCAATGGTGTCCCCAGTTTTGCCCGATTGTCGCCACTTTTGGAGATAGCGGTACTTGAAACTTTGCTTAAATTTGAACTGTTTTACAAAAAAAAACTCCCTCAGTTTTGAAGATATTTTACTAAAATCTAGCTCCCATACAACTGTTTGTCCAGAGACATTGTTTTGCGTTATAACTCCTCCAATAAAGCAGGTAATAATTTAGTATAGGTTCACTTTAACATATAGCACGTATACAATTTATTATTCAGATATGAAATTAGAGTTATAGCGCAAAAACACATATCTGAGTAATCAGTTGTATTGGAGCTATACGGTAAACTGTACCCATTCCGACAATTTTAAGAAATAATTAAGGTAATATTAAAAAACCGTTATGTGCAAAATTTTAGTAAAATAACTTCCAAACTGAGGGACATTTAAACTGCCACAGAGTGGTGTTGTTAGAAAATTTTTTAATGAGTTGAACTCATTATCGACGGTTACTTAGGAACTGGTTCTAGATTCCGTAACTGTGAGAAAATGTGGTGTACACCGAGTGCAAAACTCACAACCAAAATCTCGCCCAATTAAATTCACCTTGCATGTAAAGTAACTTTCGAAAGCACTTTTTATTTCTGAAAATCAAACTTTCCGATACTACTTTTTGTCTGTTTAACGGTGAATGCAGACAAGCCCACTTTCAACTATCTTACCAGACATTTTTATGCTTATAACAATTAATGACCTGAAAAATTTGCTAAACCTGCTAAAATGTGCACAAAACAGTCACAAAATATATAATACTTAAATATTCCATATCAGCAGAATAAATTAATTATACCTACATATTTTTCATATTTTATTCAACATTTTTATAATTGTATACAAATTCGCCAAAAAACGCGACACACGGCAACACTTGATTGGTTTGACAGCACTTGCAGCAAAAACTAAAATTGCTAGTGCAGCACGAGCAAGTTGAAATTATTTCTCGAAAGGGATTTGCATAATTTCAGTTGCAGTTACACCTTGCAATATTTTTTTCTGAAAGTGATTTCTGCAAAATGGACTTTCTGGCTGTTTACACGAATTGGTTTCCACATTTTAGTCTATATGTCAGATGCCGCGCCCCCTATGTATCGGGATTAACATTTCTGGATTAGAGGAAGTTATATCCTTTAAATCGGTATATGTTTCATTGAAATCGAGCGAACGGTGCTTTCAAAAAAGGGATTGAAAAATTGTATATATAGATTATAAGGTAGGAGAACTCCTCATATAATATTGATGCAATTTTTTCGAGTAAAGTTGTTGGAAAATAATGAATACCTAAGTCACGGGACTTATCCCGGGATTCCGGGATTGTAATAACAAGATCCCGGGATCGTAAAAATTAACATCCCTAATGTACATACACTTTAGCCATAGATGCTTTTTCGCAGCTTTGGCCGGTACACTGCAATCTCTGGACGTGACTTCTTATTGGTGCAATTGATATGATTACTTTTAGTAGTAATTATAAGTGACATTTAGGGTATTCACAGTTTACTTCTCAAGTTAAAAGGTGGCAACTTTAACAAGATAACACTCTCGAACTGTGAGCAACCCTTATGTTTAAATAAAGTATTAAGTTGATCAACAATACCACGCATTGCTAGACCGTTTGCCTTTCACGCGTTTGTGTTTAGAGAGCGTCAACAAACCACATACATATTTCTCTCTATTCTCTCTTTCATCGCCCAGCAGGGCGATAGAAATAAATCTATCGCCATTAAACGCCGCCAAGCGAACTTCGCATTTCGCTTTGGCTGTGTTCAATTTCATATGCTTGCGGGTGTTCTAATTTTGACAGCGCGAATTTCGCTGTGGTGAGTTCGCCGTTCGCAGGCATTGTATTTCAGCAGGCAGGCGCAAAGCGAAACTTATGTACAAGCAGCGCTGCGCCCAAAGCGAAATTCATGTATGTATGTACAAGCAGCGATAGATGCTAGTTTAACACAAAACATAAATTTCGCATTTTGACAGCAAATATAAACTTTATTAAAATGACATAGGGTTGTGCTTAAAAAATTCAAACAATCTAACAAAACTAGTGAATTCTTTTGTTAATTATCGTTACAGAACCAATTTAACCATTCGAGAAAAGAATGTTTAATTTTTACCCTAAAAAATTATTACTAAATTCTAGTGAAATTAAAGTTTTTACGATAAGCTTATGTACAAGGTTCCAGTAGTTCGTAAATCAGATTAAAAGTATGCACCTTTTCCAACACAAGCATTTATAAAATAGTACAAGCAAGCGATAATCTCTCAAACAAAGTTAGCTAGCTACGAATATAAGCCGCTATCCATCGGATAATTATTAAAAAGGAAGCTAAAATAATTGCTTTTTTTTTGTTGTTAAATATTTTATAAATTCAAAAAGGGCGCAAAAACTCTGACTCTTCCGGGCGTTTTAATAGCCAAGTACCGGTCGGAGGCGAATCTTTGGAAATATACTATCAATAAAACACGCATCGTGAATGACTCATTACAACCTTAAGTGATAAGCCTGAAAGCGAAACTATTCATATAGTATACATACATACACACGCACCTAGGTAAGACAATTAAGTCAACGGTAAATTCCCAATATCAACCATACGCATTGTCAGCTTTACAAACCGGTTGTGAAAAAAGGGCACGATCGTCAACTAGTAGATTGGGAATACGTAAATACATATTTATTTGAATATGCATGCACTTATGTACATTAGACGGCATCACTCCCGATACAAAAAAAATCGATACTATTTTTCCATTGGAATTATAAAATCTATTTTATTTTAAGACGTCCACCAAAATATTTCGGAAAAATATTAAGATTTAAGCGAGCTGGACCGATTTGAAAACACCTCCAAAAACGGAGTTTTTCTATTTATGAATGAAAATAGTTTCTTAAAGTTGTTTTTTGAAAAAATCCTCTCAAAGGACAAAACGGTTTCAGCTTAAAAAATTGACATAAAAATATTAAAAAAAAAATTGAACGGAATCGTAATAATGAGGCTTTTGATGCAGTTTTTTTTTAACTTTTTTCAAAGATTGGTATAAGAAAAACTAGAATAACTGAACCTAAACTCTTCCGATTTAGACTTGTGAGGTATCATTGGAAAGGTATTCTCTAACCCTTTTCATTTCTTTGCTAATAAGCTCATTCCAAGGATGAAAGAGAAAGGTAGGATGAACGAACATCATTCAAAGTTGAATTAAGATGTGTTGGTATTCGAAAAAAAAGTGGGACATGAAGGACTTTTTTTGCACATAATTAAAAATAGTGGGAAAATACCTTTCTACCGAGATCCCATAAGTCTAAATCAGAATAGTTTTGGCCCAGTTATTTAAGATTTTCGTAAATCAATCTTTGAAAAAAGTAAAAAAACAGCATCAAAAATCTCTTTATTACGATTCCGTTGAAAAGATTTTTAAATATTTTTATGCAGATTTTTTAAGCCTAATCTGTTTTGTCATCTGAGGGTACTTTTTTCAAAAAGTTCTTTAAGAAACTATCATTATTCATAAAAACCTCCATTTTTGGAGGTACTTTCAAATCGGTCCAGCTCGCTTAAATCTTAGTATTTTTCCGAAATATTTTGGTAGACGTCTTAAAATATAATAGGTTTTGTAATCCCGGTGGAAAACCCGCAACTTTGTTTGGTGATGCAGTCTAATGTACATATGTAAATATGTATAATATGCAAATCCAGTACAGTATATCATACGTACATATGTACGTACTTACATACATATGTATATTATGAACAACTTTGTGTATCACCTGCTGCGGTTAACAAATTAGGATTGATGGCTACAGTCACGAGGTCACGCTCCAGGCTATTGACACTAGCAATTAATTAAAATTAAATTATGTATACATATCCTTTGTACTATACCGAGAAATTGTAAAGAATACGTGCTGCCACTAATCGTCATTGAGCTACATTTAACTTCTTGGATTACCCCACGATCGCAAGCGATCTGTTAACCTTTCTGTCAGTTTTTATAACATAAGATTAAAAAAATCTTTGGAACTAAATTTTTTTTCTTCTCAATTTTGCGTTCTACAAGCAGTGCTGCCACCACGCTTTTTTAGTTATTACCAAAACCTCAAACAAAAGTTACCAAATCCAACAAAAAATTACCAAAGTTCACTGCCAGCGGGTTCAATTGCGGAAGTTACTAATTCGACACGAAATTTCTGTGAAAATCATCGCCGATAATATCGCTATTTTTTTCGAATTCTTATCCGCTCTCGGGAAGAACTGTTCCACCAAGACGTCACGTCTTTATGATACGAAAGCGATACAGCAATTACGAACTATTTCGATAACAATGACAATAACTTGTGCGATAAAGACTGAAGTGTTAAAGAAGACTCTTCTGTTGGTTAAATTTTTGATAAATTGCTAGCTCAAACGCATTTACATTTTATGAAATTCCAACTAAACATTTTAAGAAGTTCCAAAAATGTATGGTAAAAAGGCATTAACATAATAAAGCGAATAATCCATCTGTTTAAAATTTAAACGTAATTTTATTATTAGTTATTCGAATATGATTGCTTGCACGTTAACTGAAAAATAAAACAATTTAGAAAACAAAAATATAATTTTACTTCATTGAACTTCCAATATCTGCCTTGTCAATTTTTTAAAATTTAAAGAGTAAAAATCGTTTTTGGTTTTTGTGAAATGAGTTACTATCGATTAGATAACTTCCAATAGTGACGAGAAGTGACATCGGGGCGATAGGCGATAAAATTCTCTTCCAATTGCTGGCAGGGTTACTTTTTGAGTTGAACAATAGTTGCGATCCCGTACGAGTCCGGACTAGTCAGAAATAGTCAGAGTCAGTCAGATTTTACTGAAAATCGATCCCGTACTCGGTTCTCTGACAATTGAGAGGACAAACAAGAGAGTAAATGAGGTCCTCTCTCAGTCAGAAGTTACCAGTTTTAGTCCGAGAATTTTTTGCTGGTAAATTCTGGTAAATGTGTCAAACGATCAGCTGTAGTGTGTTTGGCAACCAAATTGTAAACAAAAGAAAAGTGCACTCTGCTAATGCATATTGAAAAGTATTTAATTACTTGTTTATGTGGATTCTAATGAATTTGAAAGTATTTTTGGTTATTTACATGTGTGAGCTGAGTGTGTTTACATACAAAATAAGCAAAAATTTACAACCAAAATTCGGAGGTTATGTTGAAGTTGACAGAAGTTACCATTTTTTACTAGAAAGCTATCCCGTACTTTTCAATGTTAATTTTCTCTCGCTCTGAGCGAATTTTCATTTTTTGACAGTTTTACTAGTTTTAGTCCGAGGAATACGGGATTGCCCCTAATATTTATTTACACGCGTACAGCCGCGATGTTATGTCCTTCAAAATTACGTATGTATTAGAGATGGGCACGTGAGTGATTTTGTCTCACGTTCACGCACGCTCACGTTGATTGTTTTGTAAATCACGCACACTCACGTTCTGCTATATTTTTTCAATCACGTTCACGCACGATCACGTCGCCTAGTTTTTTAATCGCGCACGCTTACGCATGTTCTTCACGGAAATTATTATTATTTTTTTTCAAATTGAAACTATATTTACATAAATAACATTTCATATAAATCGGCTTTATCGCACGAGAATTGTTACAAAAAACACATTGCCTGGCATGAACGCACTAAAAATTTTTTTTAACAAATTTCATAGAAAAGAATTCGCATCAATATTCATTCAATGTAATTTTAAAATTACATTTTTGTCATCATATTTTTCTTTAAAAAAATTTATTTTGTTGGGAACTTCACGAAGCAATCGTGTCTTTCTTATAAAATTCTGCCTGATACAGAAAAAACTCTTTCAATAGTTGCTGAGCTAGCTGGTATATTTAAAATTTTAAAGGCTTCTAAGAAGTGGAAAATACTTAGCTTACTTTTAAAACATCGTCGCAACTTTTGTTTTCTGATTCTTTTAAATAAATCTGTATTTCCGCATTAATGTCTTCACCAACTGTTTCTGCAGATTCATCTGTTGTACCTTAGAATTCGTGAAAAGTGAATATACTAAATAAGTACAACAGTAGTAGACTACGATCTTATTTTGGTTGAAAATACACATCATATGCACATTAGATTGCATCACACAAAAAAAATCGGTACTGTGTTTCCATTGGAATTATAAAATCTATTATAGTTTAAAACTTGTACTAAAATATTTCGGAAAATTTGTAAGTAAAATAGCTTCTTAATTAAAAAAATGTCCTCAGATCAGTTTAAGCTTAAAAAATATTTAAAAAGAAGTAAGGGAGTATACGTTCGGGCGAAACCGAACTACAGGTATCAAATCTGCATACAAATATTTAAAAACAAGTCAAGAAATATAAGTTCGGGCGAAACCGAACTACAGGTATCAAATATTTGTTTCAACTTTCTCTGAACTACCTTGCATGAGAAGTAGGGGTGTTTACCCGATTTCAAACGTTTCCGATAATATGGAGAGTTAGACTTAATGATATAATTTAACCAAGTTAGATACAAATCGATGAAGTAGTTACCAAGATACACCTTTGTTATCATAAAGTGGGCGGTGGGCGGGCCCAATTCCTTGAAGTTTATTGCAGTCTTATGTATTGTTAGGAGATTGTAGTAACTACATATTAACTTGGAGTAAATTAGCGTCCTCAGTTATGGACCTATCGGAGTTTTCGCATTTCTAAAATTTATCGTTATACGGGAAGCACAGAGGTGGCCGCGGTGACATGAAATGCCTCTATTGATTTTTTTTTTCTATTTGCATGCAGCCGTGCATCCTTCACTCAATTTTATATCCCTCGAACAATAAGTGCAATTCAAGACCTTTAATCTGAGCCAAAGACTTTAGGCCGCCTAAGAGCCAAGTTATAGCAATTTTAAATCAAACTTCGAAACTGCTGTGCTAGGTTTTACTCCGGAATTAGAAAAAAAGTGCGTAAAATGTCGAAAGAAATTTCAGAATCGTAACAATTTAGCTCTCAAAGGGCCTAGAGACTTTTTAGACCCTTTGAGAGTCAAATAATGACGATTCTTAAGTTAAACTTCGGAATTTTATTGGACATTTTACGCCATTTTTTCCAATTTCGGAGTAAAAACTAGTACAGTAGTTTCAAATTAAAGGTCTCGAATTGCACTAGGGTGGCCAGATATTATAGTGACATAATCAGTACAGTTGGGATCAAAAATTAGTACAAAGCCATAAAAATCAGCTAATTTTTAAGCGTATTTTTTATTATTAACAATATAACAACCAAATAACAGCGCATTAATTTAACAAAAAATAACTAATAGACTTTTAAATACATATAGTATTATCAATATAAAAATTCATTACTTTAAAACAAATCAAAGGTATTCCGTATGTATGTACAGCTGTTCTCATGAAAATAGTAGTAAAATGTATTGACAGGTTTTGAAAATTTTTTCTTTCCTTACTTAGTTTAAATTTTTTATAAAAATATAGTTAATTCTATAACAGAAGACATGTGAGTTGAAGTTTTTCTAGAAAATTTATAAAAATTGAGAAAATTTAAAAAAAATTTGTAGCCCATTCAGTTCCAGTAGAAGACGCATATTTTAAGCTACAAATTTAAAACATATTTAGTTGGCGTGCATATTAAATACAACATTCACATTAAAATGTTAACTAAAAGGTATATTACCGAATTATCGCTAAACGAATTTTCGAGTACGAATGAAATTTAATAGTGTTAAATGTGTATGTGGTCGAACATCAGAAATCAAAGTAAAGCTACATATATCATGTCCAAGAGTCGGTAGTTTGCACCTTTTCCAAATTTTTAGAACTTACATTGCGCCGTAGCAGTAGTCGTCTTAAGTTTGAAATACTGACAGCCGATTTCTCAGTGGATGTTTAATTATAATCAAAAGATTTTCTCTTTTTGTCATCTTCTCAGTGTACTTAATATATGATAAACTCACCATCACCTTTCATAAGATTTATTAATGGCGAAACCAGCTTTTCCTGTAAATCCTGTAAAACCTGCAAATCGTGATTGCAAATCGGGTTGGGTTGAATCCAAATAGTTTGTTATTTTGCAAAATCCTAGGAAACGAAACAATTGCAAGCTGACATCTTTTTAATAATGGTTTAAATTTAATTAATGCTTTCAATCTGCTCACAAGTATGAGTTGTCAAAAACCATTGTTTTGAACCTGTAAACCTCAAGTAAATGTCAATTACACCAATTTACAAGAGTATTTATTAAATGTAAAAATGAGTACAAAATCAGTACAAACTCAAAAAATCAGTAGATTTTGCGTACTGATTTCGGGCTCTCAAAAATCAGTACAATAGAAAAAAATCGGCACATGTACGGATTAAATCAGCGCATCTGGCCACCTTAAATTGCCCTAAAACGCACTTTTTGTTCGAGGGATATAAAATTGTGTGAAGAATGCACAGCTGCATGCAAATAAAAAAAAAAACAATAAATAACGCATTTTTTTAATTAGGGTGTTAAAATTTTTTTTCGAATTTTGAACAGTGGAATCGTGTTGCTCTTCTCAAAATCTATAATATTAGTATATTATACTATTATATTTTTTTCTAGAATAAATCCGGCAGGTTTTTTTTCGAAGAACACTATTTTTGACCAATTATTTCCGCCCTGTCTGCAGTCCCTTGTGTGAAAACCATGGATGCGTCATTGACAGTAGTCTTGCATGGAATCCACTTCTGCTATATATGTATATTCTGAGCAGATGGTCGGAGGATGGAAAAGCTTTTGACTGCCATTCATGTTGTAGGTGTTTAGTAATTCTGTTATGTACTTCCTTTATGTACAATGTTCATGTCCAATTAACTATATAAAAAATACATACAGTGGTAAAAAAATTATAGCCGAACCACTTTTTGCCAAGTTTTAACGTATTATTTTAGTTGTTATTTTATTTTAGTTATTTGTTTATAAAAATATAGTTCATTCTTTAACAAAACCAGTGTAAATCCAAGTTTCCAACTTTGTACAATATCTTATTACATTAAACGAGCAATTCTTGTATATATATATATATATATATATATGTATATATATCCATAGAGTCCTCGGAAACGGCTCCAACGATTTTGATGAAATTTTGTACACAGATAATGTTTTGGATTTTAAGATTATCTGTATAGGCATAATCTCCGAGAAGACTCCTATAAGGTTGCCACATATTCGAAATGAGTTACAATTAATTAAAAAATCATAATATGGGTATCAAATGAAAGGTATTTTAAAGATCCCTAATTCAAAAATATTTTTAAGAGGGTTGCCACCTATTTTGAATCGCAAGTTTATTTAAAATTTTGTTTATAAAAAAAGGTAAAATATTACTATTCATGAGTACCAAGAGAAGTTTCTTAAACAATGCTTTCCCTATATACAAAATGTTATCCCTTAGGATAATAGTGTAAGGTTGCCACTTATTTTCGATTTTCACAATTTATCTAAGACATCGCAATATGGATATCAAATGAAAGGTATTGTTGAGAATTTTGGTCAGAAAATATTTTCGATCAAGGTTGGCATGCTTCTATGTAATACAAATTTGATTTTGTTAATTTCAATCAGCATTTTTTGTAAGTATTCACAGTTCATATAAGCTTAAGACTTGTAGTATGGATTCCAACGTATTTCGGAATTGGGTTGCCACCTAAATTGTAGAGTAAGAAATTTACTTACTAGATATCGAAGTCCATTTTTTTTTTCAATTCCAAATATTTTTTTAAAGCTATCCAAATCTTGAAAACTTTAAAAAGTATATGCACTCCGGGCAAAGCTCGGTCAACCTGGTACTTAAAAATAATTCAACAAACTTTCGTACAAATTTCGAACCCTTCAAAAAATTCTAAAAAGTCAACCGTAATTTTTAGCCATTTGAAACTTGTAATTTATTCTACTGGAATTCAATGGCCTACAAAACTGCATACTCAGAGTCTAATTAAAAAACTCGAAATTTTTACGAAAGTTTGTTGATTTTTTTTAATTGCATACATTTTTAAGGCAGTGTCACTCGATTGGTGCATTTGTACATTTTTATTTTGGGCTATTGGTAAAATATTAAAATTTGGAACATTTTTTTTTTAGTTAAAAGATTGGTGCACTACAGCAATTTTCTGTACCTCGATGCGGGTACTTAAGCGAACATAATTATTGACGTACAGTATTATGTATATTATGCTTAGCTGCCCATCCTTCTTTGCACGAAAAACTTGTGCGCTTAACCGAAAAAAGCGCTCAAGCGAATTTTGTTTACTACTTCAATGAGGAAGGTATCCGAATCCCTATGAAACCGAGTAATGGAGGAGCATTTCCCACGTAGAAATTACTTAAACGGGTTTCACTGTATAATATAAAAACGTCATAGCCCCGGTTGCCATATTCGGTTATTTGGTAACTTGGCAATTTATTTTGGTAACTTTTGGTAAGTTCGCCCCGTATAAAGTCAGACTAGAAAAGTTGGATTAATTTGATAAATTGAACTGTGGTTGTGTGTAGCGGTGACAACACTACTAGAAACAATTGCATTGATCAGGCAACACTGCGCTCAGCAAAAATAACTAACCACATATCGAAGAAAATTATCGCTGGACAGTCTACTCGTTAATTTATCACAGTGTGGGGCGCCTGTCACACGTTCAATATTTATTGTGATATTTGGATCGTGATCCATATTGATAGATTTCAAAATAGTGATGGATCGCGCAGGAATGCTACATGGTCAATATTTATCGCATTAGTATTTACATGTTTTTTTCGAGAAGTTTAAAGTCCAATAGATGAAGCCTGGAAATCTTATCTTAATGTTATTTCATAGAAAATCATCTATACTTTTTATTATATTTATGGTGATACCACATCCAATTTGTTCGAAATGCATGCAATTGATATCACGAAATATGCCACACGTTCAGTACTTATTAACAGATCTTTGATCCATATATAGAGGAAATGAAACAAGGTTTGAACAGCTGTATGTGCGATGCATTTGGGCTCTTTAGCGCTTTGGTATATGTACTTAAGTCGATTTTTTAAATATATTTTTTTTTATTCTGAGATTAAGATCCTGTTCAAAAAACAATAGCTTAAAGCGCGTTTTTTATGAAAAGTATATTTTTAAACGCGTGCGTTGCAAAAATATTTATGTGTCTTTTTTTTGTTATATTCTTCTTTATACACGTACATAAGTAAACAGAGATTGAATAAAAATATATTTATATACGTATCAGGTTCAATAATTACAGGTATTGTCTTCCCAAAGAGCGCATATTCCGATCTGTCTTATTTAAAAAGTACCATTGTTGCCCACACTAAAACGTTTACTGCTAGGGAAAGGGATAATTTCATACCCCATATACCATATATGTATACGTATTTTTTTACACAAACCATCTTGCAGAGAACTTATTTATCTAATTTGCAAAAGCAGGTAAAAAAACATTTGCTTGTAAATAAATACAAAATTTGTATGGCTCACTACATTTCAAACGTTTTTTCTTTTGTTTTGAAAAGTTATAAAAATTAAATTGTGCGAAAACAAAAAGCAAAGTCAAATAAAAGTAAAAGAATCAACATTGAACTGCGTCAAAATAAAAATAAGGGAGCAGGAATTTCGATGTGAAGCAAAACTCTCTGGGAAGACAATACCTGTAATTATTGTACCATATACACGTATGTAAATGTATCTAGTTGTTATATGAGGCATTGGGCGCCAGAGCAGCTTAACTGACATTTCAAAAAGAGTTGAGGTGCACCTTAAAATGCATTACCGGAATCGAAACGGTAATAGCCTGAGGCACACCCTTTAGTTTTATTTTACTATAATATATACATAGCATCTCGTAGGTGCAATGAATTTTTTACTAAAAGACCGAATTTATTTTTTATAGATCCTTCTTTCTCATATTACTAAAAAATTTTTTGTAAATAGGCTCCTCCTCATATGTAAAATGAATTTGTATAGTGTTCTTTTAATAAAACTATTTATTGTACCTATGTCTTATTTATGGCAAATAAACGAGGTTTATTTTTACAATTTATTTTATAATAAAACGTTGTTTTTAATTGGTAACTTTTTTTGTAAATTCTGGTCAGAAAATTTCTTGTCGTGTGGCAACCGTGTTCATAACCCTTGTAAACAGCTATTTGTGAAACGCGGCGTTGCCGGACTAGCACTTCAAGAGCCCATGAAATGATGCCGAAATTCATGGTTGATTTTCGTGTATAATTGAATTCATGAAGTTGTGTTTATGCATCCAATTTTAGCACAAATTCATGAAATGATTTTGTGAATTGGCCTACGCATAAACGTAGTAATAGTAGCACAATGCCACTAATATTTGACTTGCAAACCAAATACGGACACGAATTTAAAAATTTCAACCCTTTTTGTGTGAAATATTTATTTTTAGTCAAACTATGTTGAAATAAAAGTGAAAACAAAAAAAATAGTCAGAACAGCACCAACCGCCTGACTATAAGAGGTACGAATAGCGATACAAGGCTTGAAAACAACAACGCTGCTGGAACTGACGGCCTATCAGCCGAGCTAATCGTGTACGGCGGCGAGGATTGTCCTATAAAATTATGGACTTTGCTCCGGATAATTTAGCAGGCATGTTTGGAGCATCGACAAGTTTAACGAAGCTGTCGTCAATTGCCCATTCTGGACCATTAGAACGTACAGGAATATAAGGACCGATTGCTCAGTGTGCGAAACAACTGGCGTACCCGCTACGATAATTTAATAAATATCGCTTAACATAAAAATGGTTTTCATACATACTAGGAATGTTAATCCCGGATCCCGGGTTTATTTCAAATCTTGACCAATAATCCCGGAATTTTCGAGATTTGTAATTTGCACTGTATAATAATAGAAAAGAAGAGAATAATAGAAACTCCTTTTCTTGACAAGTATTGGCTACATTTCTTTTTTTATTTAATAATTACTATTTGTTTATAAATGTCTAGCTCATTATACATATAACACCGCGCGAAAGTGAATTTTAAACACATATATCAATATACTCGCGAAACCATGGGCCAAATATAGCAAAATTGCGTTTTTAGTTTTTCACTCTGACTTTAGCAATTCAAAACTGATGTCAAAAATTTAGAGAAATGTGCTTAGAGAAGAAGAATGCGAATCAAATTAAATAGGAAATCCTGTATAATTTAAGCAGATTCAAGTTTTTCATGCAGAAAGACTGGTAAGTATTCAAAATGTCCTTTTAAAATTTTATCCTGGAAATTTCGCAGTATGTGGTTAAAAAAAAAATATATATATGCTAAGGACTTATATAAACTCGATAACATTCTCTAATTTCGTCCTTCTAACTTTATCCGCTTAAAAAATTACCTACTCGTCCTCGTGAATCCAAAAAATTTTAATTTTTTTAAATTCTAAAAAGCTTCCTCTTGCATCGGTTTCAAACCCATTTATTTATTATTTATTTTATGGTAGGAGAGCTTCTCAAACAATATAGAAGCAATTTTTTCGATTTAAGTTGTTGAAAAGTAATGATTATCTAAATCACGGGACTAATCCCGGGAGTCCGGGATTGTGATAACGACATCCCGGAAAACCCGGGATGGGAAAAACCTGAAAAATTAACATCCCTAATGCATACATATACATACATATCTATTTCTTAATCCTCTGAACCTATTGCAACCTATTCAAGCCTTTTAAATGCAGTTTTTCTAGTGTCCACGTTTTCAACTAAGCAATGCATCAGCTACATTGTTCCGCATACTGGGAAAACACTGCCTAATTTCCACACTTTTCTATCTCAAATACATACTCAACATTTTTGCAAGCAACAACGCTTATGACCAGCTACTAATGAAATGTAAAATGGTGGCAGGTGTTTGACGTCAATATCGCAACATTATTATTATTAACTTAACTCGAATTTATTATTTTATTTTAAATAGTTTTGTTAATCTTCTTTTGCGCTTGTTTGCATATGACAAGCAATAGTTTCTCAATCATTTTCCTGTCAAAACAGGTGGTTTGTGCAATATATTAATGCATATCTATGAATTCATGCACATACATACATAGAATGTAATATTTGGGAGTGGTAGCATTTAAATATAATAATATATTTTAAATGCAATAAAATGAAAGGCGTTGCAACTAGTAAGTTGTAGAATTTAATTATTTCTATAACCTTTTTCTATAACCATGTGGAAACAATTCATGTTCATGGCTACTACAATTATTTTTTCAGTATTTTATTAACATTTATTAATCTATTTGCCATGACAAGCTTTACTTTAAATATTTAACTACATACTTGCACAATAATTGCGCATGTGGGTAGAGTTTAAAAATACATATTTCCGCGGTAAATTTTTTCTCCTTTCAAGCGCTTGCCAAATTTCACGTTATTAATGGTCGCCGTAGCCACTCGGCAGAAGCTATCCTTCTTATTTTAGACTAATGTTGAAACATTTTTTGTAAGAGCTGTCGCCTATGCTGTCGGCATATTATAAAATGACATTGTCATTCAGAAGCGTTGCAAAACTGTAGGTTCTCCATGGTGCAAAACTAAAAGGTGATCTCAGTAGAGTAGGACTGCCATAAGCCTGAACCCATCGACCAGGACACTTACCATCCAAATCAAAAACGAAGATACAAGTGAATATGAAAATATATGTATTCTTATAAGTACAGTTGCTTTGGTTCTGACGTTGAAGTAATTTCTGATGTTAGTTGCATTCGTGTACCTGATAATTATTGAAAGTTATCAAAAACTATCAGCTTTTTGTGTTCGCGTACGCAAAAAACTTGCAAAGTAGGGGATATTGAGAGAGAAAAATTACATTTCATTTTGAGGGGAAGCTGCTCGTTTCTGCTGGAAAATAAACCAAACAGCTGAAAACAGCTGATCAAAAACAGCTGGTTGGAATTTATAAAAATCACTAAAATGAATTTGATGGTTTGCAAGTTAAAAATAATAAAATGTGACTAATTAAACTTGTAAGAAGTAAGTAATTATTCGTTTAGTCAGTAAACTGTGGCAGGATAAGACTTTGGAATTTGTTTTCTTACGTTTTCAGCTTTACACTTTTGAATGTAAACTAAATTCCTATCAGCTGTTCGTCTAACTTGCAAGTTTCTCCAATTTTTCTGTTCACGTACCATTTTGGATATTCTTCTATTGTGAGACAACAGATGCCATTTCACCGGTGTTTTGCTGTTGGACATTTTTTACTGGAAGTTTTAAACGAACCTACCTATTATAACCAATATAGTTTTTTTTTTCTTTGATGAATGATTGATGATGATGTGTTGTGTGTGTGCCCCGTGATCACTTTTCTCTGCTATATTAAGCAATTTTAATATATTTTAACTTAATATTTTATTAAAAATACCTTTACAAACCACTTTTCCATGCTAGTGCCCATTTTTGTTTAATTTTTCATTTGGCATTTCTTCTCTTCTTCTCAAAAATAATCAATAAAACTAGGTTGGACACCGACAAGTTAGGAAGGAATTTTGTGTGGCTAATCTCTTTTTCTAATTACAGATTAGTGAGTAAAGCTCGAAAATGAGGATAATCTACATATATTTAAACCTAGTATTAGAAAAAGTTACGGATTTTCGATTACTAGCAACAGAAAGCTTAACCTTTTTTCATAGGAAAAATCTACTAAATATGAAATGGGTGTCTATATGGGCGTATTGAATTAAAAAACCATGACAATTTAAGTGTGGACCAGGACAGCAACACAATTTGCTGAACCAGGTCAAATTCCGGAAAACCAGGACCTCTGACAGTCCTACAGAAAAGAGGTGTTTGTTGTAATTTTGACACAATCGGCATCCCTAGTATTGCCGATGCTGCCTTTTATACTACTTTTCACCATGGAAATAGTATCTAAAATTCTCTATTTGAGTACTACGTTTTTTCGAGGTTTTTTAGAAAATGCGTTTTAACCGACTTCACAAAAAGGAGTAGGTTATCAATTCAGCGGTATATATATATATTTTTTTTATACCCGAGCGCACTTGTGCACGAAGGTATTATAACTTTGTTCACATAACGGTTGTTTGTAACAGGCAAAACGAATTGCGATAGATATAGATAAATGTATACATAAATGATCACAATGAAAAAAGAAATCGATTAAGCGGTGTCTGTCTGTCTATCCGTCCGTCTGTGCATACGATAACTCGAGTAAAAATTGAGATATCTTAACGAAACTTGGTACGTGTACTTCTTTTCAGCGTAGGACGAATGGTATCGAAAATGGGCAAAATCGGACAATAACCACGCCATCCATATAACGGAAGTTTTCAGAAATACGAAAACTGCGATATTTTAGTAACTACTGAAGCTTATTTACTCACAATTGATATTTACAATCATTTTTAGAATAAAAAAAAGAATATTATAAATTTTTGGAAAATGGGCGAAGCCACGTCCTCTTATGATTACATGTATATATCTTCGTAAACCGCTCCACCAATTTTTCCCAAACTTGGCACACTTGTTGGCCATGGTACAACATACCAAACGGCTGAAAATTCTTAAAATCGGACAATAACCACGCCCTCATTCCATATAACGGTAATTTGGAGAAGTACGTCAGTAAATATCGAAGCTAATTTATTCAAAATTGACGTTTGCAATAATTCTTTAGTACAAAATACGTTTGTGATAAAAATATAATATAACTATATAAGTATAACATATAACTATATAAGTTTATCGAAGATGTTTGAGATAGGGATAAAACCACCGTTGCTTACCATGTAGCGGTAGTTTTCGGAAAGGTGAAGAAAACAATATTTAATGCTTGCGCCGGGTATCTCGTGTTCGGCTCCGCCCGAACTTAGACTTTTTTACTTGCTTTTTTATGTATGTTACCGTACATCTTTGGACCACGACAACCGACTTCGATAATTCTTTCTCTATCGGAAAGGTAATATCTCGCAGGTGGTCCCATACAAATGTGGCTTAGATCCGATCATTGGATCATGAAAAATTAACGGCACTCCTAAATTTTTATATGAGAACTGAAGTCGGTTTATCTCGCTTAAAAATTATTTGTTTATATTTAAAATTGCTGGATTTGTCTTAGTTTTGTATCGCCGATTTCAATGAAAAAAGACATATCGTCACATGGATAAAAGATTGCCGTATGTTACTTTCGGCAGGTTTTGGGAAATCGCGATTCAAGTTTGGAATAAATTTCACATAAACGCGACGATAGATTTTTTCCAAAGTCTCCGAGAATGTTACTAATATACGAAATTCTTAAATTATTTTATTTTCCATGCTTTATTGTTAATTATTTTTGAATTTATTAAGGTTTGCTTTAGTAAAATTTTATTGTATGCTACATTTGCAAAAATGTTGCAGCCTTCTTGTATGAATAACCATGACCATCCCATAAGCTGGTAACAAAATATTGCCGCGAGAAATATGCAAAGCCAGAATTTCCACAAATCTTCGTAGCTAAATTGCCGAGTATTTTAACTGCATTAACAAGAACTGGTAACACTTTTTGGTAATAAAATTGTCCGGTTACATTAATTAATTTTTGCAGACGGTACTAGGCACTTTCTTTGATATAAACAATTTTCGAGCAAACTGTGAAATCTAGATTTATTTGGCGCTTGTTATATAGTGTACCGGGCTTTTATAAAAAAAAGTAATAAACATTAAATAACCAAAAGAAAAATGGCCAAAACTGGTCTAAATGTCACCTAACCTATGCCTTAACTATAATCAGTGGAGCTTCAGACTAGAGATGCGCGCGTGAGGATTTTGTTATACGAAATTTGTGTTTAAAGTGAAGATAAATTTCAAAAGGAACTTGAGAATACGGCCCTTATGGAAAAGGTTTGTATTTCTTCACTAAGTCCTGAAAAACTTATTAGTTGCCCCTCGCGTGCTGTGGAAACTTGTCTAATTTAAATCTGTCTTATATTTGCTACGTGCCAGAATTGCTTGCTAAATTTTGCATGCAACTTTGCCGAGTAACTTTTCTGTATGTGAACAGTGTGACTGCAATTTGACTGGCTTTTCGAAATATATTGTATTACCACGTCTGACAGGCTCTGTTTTGCATTCGCACTCTACCATACGAAAATTCACGCATATCTTGCTTTTAGCGCCTTTTTTTGACTGGGTTTACTTCGGAGTTTGATTGCAATAAGTAAACGTTTTGAGTTTGATATTTAAATGATTATATAATTGAAGATGAATTTATTGAATTCAATGCCATGTACAATTCATATTGGATTTCGAGGTTTTTTTTAAAACGAGTTCAGACTCTATTAAAAGGTTAACAATGTATGCAATTTTAAACGAATAATGAGAAGATGTAATTGAAGATGTTGATTCTCGGGCGGTTAAGAAGCGAGTGAGTTGGTTTGCTAACTCATCGTTGAGCCCTTACGGATTTGGGGTTGCCATTTGAGTTTTGCCCTTTAGCGCCCGCCTTGCCAAGTAGATCAGTTACTCCGAAAATTGGATAAGATACGGAATGCTTTTAAAATTGTAAAAATAATAATTCTATTAAGTATGCGAGGTCAAATTGCTACTGTTTGATTAAAATTTAACAATGTATTTGCGTGATTTTACCTCAACCCACGTAACTCACGCTCATACATGAGTTTTTAATATTGTCTCACGGCTAAATCATGGACTGTCACGGTTGCATCTCTACTTCAGACTAACTCCCCTCCCCCTTCCCTTTGTTGCGCTTAAAGCAATTCGAAAGGCTCAGATAACTGAACTTGACTTTACTTGAGAAGAGTCATGTAATCGTTCCGTTCAATGAACCATGTCCATATGAGATTGCCGACATCTACTCCTACTTAGCTTTACTAGAAAGTCTGATGAATTTTGATATCTACGTAAAAGTGACCTCGATAATGAGAGCGACTAAGGAAATAATAAGAACCGTAAAATATGTACGTATAATTGTTGTAAGATATCTATGCGGCAAGTGAAGTATAACCCCAACTATGTACCCAAAGCTAAGTTTTGGACTTATTTGATTCATCTTGAATACCATACCATACCATGGAACGAAGTAGAATGGAGGTGTTTTTTCTGAGGAATTCTCTATCATACACAAATTTTTGCTCCGGTTCTTAAGCCCTAGGTGTTAAGTTCGAATACGGTCAGTAAATGCTTAACTTCTATCCATACCGCATCAGATTATATCACTATACTCAAGAACTTATATGAGCTGGCAAGACAGGACATTATTAAGGAACTGTCGCCGAGTAAGGAAATTAGGGGGCTCCCCTGGCAACATGTTGTCTACATCTGAACAGAGGGGCTCATAGACAGCTCAACGAACGCTGAGCGAAAGACTTGGAATGCATGGTTGCTAGGTCCTTCTAGCCAAGCGTTGACCATCCTAACATAATCTAACTTTACCTGACTAAAATATGCCTTGAAATTTACTAATTTTCTTTGCAAACCACATCATGCAGTTGTTTTCATGTACGCATGAATATTTAATGCGCAATGCCGTTCACAAAAAAAAACACAATAACGCTAATTTGTATAAGTTGCATTCGTTATATAAAAAAAAAATAAAAACGACCATCAGCAAAAAAAAATAGTAAAAATCAATGAGAATTTCAGCCGATTCAACTAAATTTCGTGGGCTAGAAAACTGCTTAACCAAACATGTTCTAAAAACTCAATATAAAAAATTATAAATTTTAATGAAACTTTGTTGAAATATTCGAAATTTTTTAGAAATTCTTATGGCCTTATTCATAAAAAATAAAGTAGGTTTAAAGAGCTTTATAAATTGACGTTTTCATACATTTTTCAATTTATAAACCTTTTATAAAGCTACTTTATTTTTTATGAATAAGGCCATTAAACAGTATTTTTATAAAAAATTAATTAATAACTTTTAACTTTAAAAACATTGTGGATATTAAAAAAAACACCTTGCGGGCGGTTGCTTGCGTAACTCTTACCAGAAATTTTGGTGGTTGAATGAGACAAAAATAGCTTCGATTCGATTTGACAACCTATTTGATTGACATTGTTCATTGGCCTTCCACGGCCTGCTCTCAAGTGCTTTATGTGCATGAAATAGTATTGAATTTAAAAATCAAAATATATATGTAACAACGCGTCGTTTGCCTCGTTCAGTGCCGGTGTGTCGGGGCAACAAAAAGTTCGTGACCAGTAAATGAACAATAACCAGGTACTAGGGATGTTAATTTTTCACATTTTACGATCCCGGGATTTTCGGGATGTCGTTATCACAATCCCGGGATCCCGGGATTAGTCCCGGAATTTAGCTATTTATTACTTTGCAACAACTTAAGTCGAGAAAATTGCTTCTATATTGTTTGAGAATCTCTCCTACCATAAAATAAATAATAAATAAACGCGTTTGAAACCTACTTTTTTGTTTACATAAAGTAATTTATTTTAAAGGACTTTGTAATTTCAAAGATATGATTAATTCCAAAAATTATTTATAAAATTCAATGCAAAGTAGAACAAAAATATGGGTACCAAATGAAAGAGGCAATGTCTTTTTTAAGCTGATAAAGTTAGATTGATGAAATTCGAGGATGTTATCGAGTTTATATAGTCCTTAACATGTAATTTTTTCAAAAACAAATATTGCGAAATTTCAAGGAACAATTTCAAAAGGACATTTTCAATACTTACCAGTCCCTATGCACCAAAAAATTTAACCTGATTAAATTCTACAGAATTTCCTCTTTGATTTGATATCCATACTTCTTCTCAAAGCAGATTTCACTGAGTTTTTTAAATCATATTTGAATTACTGACGTCAGAGTGAAAAACTAAAAACGCAATTTTACTATATTTGACCCATTGTTTCAGGAATATATTGACTTTTGTCTGTAATATTTCCTATCGCACGGTGTTATATGTATAATGAGCTAGTCATTTATAAAAAAATATTAATTATTAAATTAAAAGAAATATAGCCAATACTGGTCAAGAAAAGGAGTCTCTATTATTGCCATCAGTGCGAATTACAGATACCGAAAATCTCGGGATTATTTGCCAAGAATCCCGGGATTTTTGGAACCTCAAAAAGGCCGGTATCCCGGGATCCCGGGACTAACATTCCTACCAGGTACATGACTTTTAGAGGGTGTTCTCCTGTATCCGACTCCGCGCAATTCTTACTGTCAAACCATCCCACCAGTTCGCTTACGTTCATCTGTGCTCTGTGATGGAGAGTGGAATATTGCACATACATACATACATATGTATATTAGCCTGCATCACCAAAAAAAAATTGCGGGTTTTCCGCCGGGATAACAAAACTTATGACATTTAAAGGCGTACACCGAAATATTACGGAAAGATATAAAGAAGAAAAATGGAATTTTTTATGAATAAAGATATTTTTTATGAATAAAAATAGTTTTTTAAGGATCTTTTTGGAAAAAATACCCTCAGATGACGAAACGGTTTAGCTTAAAAATTGTACATAAAAATATGTAAAAAGTGTTTCAACGGAAACGTGATTATGAGAGTTTTGAAGCTGTTTTTTAACTTTTTCATAGACTGGTTTAAGGAAAACTTGCATAACTGGGCCAAAACTATTCCGATTTAGACTTATGATGTATCAGTGGAAAGGTATTTTCCCACTCTATTTATTACTTTGGAAAAAAGCTAACTCACGTCCCAATTTTTTTTTTTTCAAATAGCAACACTTCATTCCACTAGGAATGACGCTCGTTTATCCCACCTTTCTCTTTCACACTTTGAATGATTCTCTTTGCAAAGAAATAAAATATGTTAGAAAACACATTTCCACTGATATTTCAGAAGTCTAAATCGGTTTCGGCCCAGTTATTCAAGTTTTTCTTAAACCAATCTTTGAAAAAAGTTCAAAACAGCATCAGCAATCTCATTACTTCGGTTCCATAGAAATTTTTAAATATTTTTTAAGTTTCAACTGTTTTGTCACCTGAAAATATTTTTATACCCGAGCGCACTTGTGCACAAGGGTATTATAACTTTGTTCACATAACGGTTGTTTGTAACAGGCAAAACGAATCGAGATAGATATAGACAAATGTATACATAAATGATCAGAATGAAAAGAGAAATCGATTAAGCGGTGACTGTCTGTCCGTCCGTCCGTCCGTCCGTCCGTCCGTCCGTCCGTCCGTCCGTCCGTCTGTGCACACGATAACTCGAGTAAAAATTGAGATATCTTAACGAAACTTGGTACGTGGACTTCTTTTGGGCATGGGACGGATGGTATTGAAAATGGGCGAAATCGGACAATAACCACGCCTACCTCCCATATAACGGTAATTTTCAGAAATACGAAAAGTGCGATATTTTAGTAACTACTGAAGATAATTCACTCAAAATTGATATTTACAATGAGTTTTAGACGAAAAATAAGAATATTAAAAAATTTTGGCAAATGGGCGTAGCCACGCCTACTTATGGTTACATGCGTATATCTTGGTAACCGCTGCACCAATTTCTTCCAAACTTGGCACAGTTCTTGATCCTGCTACAACATATTTAATGGCCGAAAATTTTTAAAATCGGACAATAACCACGCCCACATCCCATATAACGGTAATTTAGAAAAATACGAAATCCTCGATAAATCAGTAAATATTAAAGCTAATTTATTCAAAATTGATGGTTGCAACAATTTTTTACCAAGAAATACGCTTATGATAAAATTTTGGAAAATGGGCGTGGCACCGCCCACTTATGATCACATATATGTATCTCGCTAACCGTTCTAGCAATTTGAACCAAACTCGGTATGATTATTGTGCTTGCCACATAAAAGCAAAGCGTTGAAAATTATTGAAATCGGACTAAATTACGACCGCTTTTAATATAACGGTATATTTCAGTAATGCTTGAAACTTCAATATTTCGAAATTTAAGGACGCTAATTTACTTAAAATTTATACACCCCGGCTTATCGTGTAGCGGTAGTTTTCGGAAAGGTGGAAAACATATATTTAATAATTGCGCCGGGTATTTAATGTTCGGCTCCGCCCGAACTTAGACTTTCTTACTTGTTTTTTTAATATTTAAAAATCTATTTTTATTCTGAAAAAAAACCCAATTTTGGAAGTATTTTCAAATCGGTCCAGCTCACGTAAATCTTAGTATTTTTCCGAAATATTTAGGTCCAAGTTTTAAAGTATAATAGATTTTATAATTCCAATGGAAAAACAGTACAGATTCGTTTATATGGGGAGTGATGCAGTCTAATGTACATACTACATATGTAGTGTTGGTGGATGCCGACAGCATTTGGTCTCCTAGCGTCAATGCAACCGACTCATGTTCAACCGGAACTTAAATTGCGAAACTTGCCGCAGTTGCCACTTATTCGTAAAATCTTTGCACTGTCGAAAGTCAGGTGAGTTAATTGTTGCGTTTGTGAATGCTTCAAATATAAGTAAGAACTTGTATACAAACATATGTGTACATGCATGCAGGTATTTAAGTCTATTTTGTACTTACCGGCTCAACTTGCGATTGTTTGGCTGTCACATTGTGATTAATCAATGAATGTACAAAATAATGGAAAAATTCAAAGAGTTGCGGTAGCAGTTGCATTTAATCTGCATACAATACCAAAGGCTACCAAGCACTCTCACACACAAAGCCAACAAACATGCATATGTATCTACTAAGGTATTAATAAAAAGTATACTAATATATTGCAATAAGCAAAATTTTGCAAACCCCCTGCAGTAAAATTTAGTCTACAGAAAGAAAAGCTTAAAGCATAGTATCCAGCTCTCAAAAAAGCAAAAACTCCATATAAAATGAGAAATGGCTAAGAACGCAGTTCTTAAGAAATTTGCGACGCTTTCTACTACGGGTTTCTAAAGTTTTTTGTGAAAAAAGAGCACAAGGCAACCCTGTTTGCAACAGAAATTTGTGCCCGTTCCATTATTTCTTAAGGAAAGAGTGAAGCGACAGGCTGTGAAATATCAGACGTCGAAATTCCTTGCTCACACACACGAAACAATGCCAATTTTTTCTTGACCGTTTTCTTAAGAGCTGGAAACTAAGCTTACCCTACCACCAATTCATAGAGTCGGCCATAGGACTAGAGGTTAACTGGAAGTTCTACAGTGGGTATGTGTTCGATTATTTCTACACTGTAAACCAAACTTCTCAAAATTTTAAAATCTTTGGGAGTATCGGAAATGTTTTCTATATTCTGTAAATATTTCTTTAAGAATTTTTTAAAAAAATCGTATGGGTAGTCGATACAAACTCGTAAAGAAATTTTTGTACGACTGCTTAAAGAAAATTCCAAAAATTTGTAAAAGAAACGAAGTGTGTTCACTATATTTTAGTTTATGAATTTTGGTAAAACATCGGTTAGGGAAATACTGATTTCTTTACAAAATTATCTACTGTTGAGATTACTCTGAAGGCAGGGTTTGCAGGGTAATTGCCAAAGTTGTTCATATGCCTTGTTCCATTCATTTGCCTGAATATCTGGGCTCGTTGAAATTACTCCTCTCCATTTCTAGGGCATCACCATAAGACTGATCAAAAATGACAAATGGGAGTTTCCATGGGAAACTGAACCTCAGAGCACAGAATTTTTTCTTTATAAAATTTCAAAATGTGTGGATAATTTTGAATCAACCAAAAAATAACAAATTCAAGCTTTAAATGCATTTTTATTGCCTTTTTTACGTTTTAAAATCAAGCTATAAGTAAATTTTTTTAGTAGGTTTAAAGTAGGTTGTGTTGAAAGTAATGTCAAATAATTTGCGATTCTTAATTCAAGTGTTTGGTAACAAAAATATGTAGTAAATACAACTCATCTGCGTTTAATATATTAAATTGTGTGAGTGCTTTATCTATATTATGAGTTATTATTAAGCAGTATTGGTCTTGTCCCACCCGTGACAAAAAAGGTAAAAGTTGTTATATTTAATTACAGGAGTTGAAGTTGTGTATCGGGTTTGTTATATAATGTTAGAACTTCATTGTCAATGTTAACCACAATTGCATTTTCGTTCCCACATAGTTAGATAATAATAATTCAACAGTCAAGCATGTCCCACCCGTGACAGCTACGGGTGATACAGTTGCTAGAGGTGAGTTTACAGGGCTGATAAGCTTTATTTGTTTGTTGTGGCGGTCGCAGGGGAGAAGGGCGGAAGCGCGAACTCGCCCATTACATATATACCCTTGTGGTCAGCTGATTAAGTCAGGTAACATTTTGACCCGTTTTGGTTTTTTCTTTTATTCATTTAATGTTCATAGTTTTTTTTTTTATAAAATTCTAGCACATTACATAACCAGAACCACATAAATCCACATTTCAAACTTCGTACAAAAATTATAAATTTCAACAAACTTTAACAGTTACAGCCAAAAATTTTAAACTTTTTGTTCATAATTTTTAGAAAAATTCTAGAATGTTGAAGGTGCAGTTTTATAGCGTTTTAAGTTTAAGTAGAACAAGTAATTTTTAGCAACAAAAAACCGACTCAATTCTCATAAAAAAAAAATTTATATATATATATCTCATGTTACACTGATCGGATCTTAACCAGATTAATATGGGACCACCTCTGAGACACTACCTCTCCGATGCAAAAAGATTTGTCGGTTGACGTGGTCCAAAGTTATGCGGTAACATACATAAAAAAATAAAAAATATTCCGACGAACTGATAACCTCCTCCTTTTTTGGAAGTCGGTTAAAGAAGTGAAAATATCAAGACGCTAGGAGATCGCGTTGATTTTTAATAATTTTTTTGACTGACGTTGCTAGGCTTCTTCTATAATATAAGGCATTACACTAAGATAAAACGTGAGTGAATTGAACCCCTACTTGGCTTCTTATATTTTTATACCCGAGCGCACTTGAGTTTGTAACAGGCAAAACAAATCGAGATAGATATAGACAAATGTATACATAAATGATCAGAATGGAAAGAGAAATCGATTAAGGGGTGACTGTCTGTCCGTCCGTCCGTCTGTGTACACGATAAATCGAATAAAAATTGAGATATCTTAACGAAACTTTGTACGTGCACTTCTGTCGGGCGTAGGACGGATGGTATTGAAAATGTGAAAAATCGGGAAATAACCACATCTACCTCCCATATAACGGTAATTTTTAGAAATACGAAAACTGCGATATTTTAGTAACTACTGAAGATTATTCGGTAAACGTTCTATCAATTTGTACCAAACTAGGCATGGTTATTGTGCTTGCCACATAAAAGCAACCCGTTGAGAATCATTGAAATCGGACTAAAATTGAGGCAGCTTTTCATCTTCTTCTTCTTTATTGGCGCTGTAACCGCCTAAGCGATTTTGGCCGAGTCCAAAATAGCACGGTCGCTTTTCATATGACGGTAAATTTCAGAAATGCTTGAAACTTCAATATTTCGAAATTTAAGGACGCTAATTTACTCAAAATTGATTCAACCCGGCTTACCATGTAGCTGTAGCATTCGGAAAGGTGAAAATCATATATTTAATACTTGCGCCGGGTATTTAATGTTCGGCTCCGCCCGAACTTACAACTTTCTTACTTGTTTAATAACTCATCTTTAATATGGACCACACTAAAAGCCCGTTTTCATATAAAAAATTCGTACGTGTCCCACCCGTGACAAATGTTGTCCCACCCATGACAGAGGAATTCCGGATTTTTTTTGCATTAAAGCCATCCTCTTTGTAGTAGTCTTTGCTTTGTTTGCATTCGTGGTTCTTTGTTTTATTATAAGACATCAAGTTCACACAGAAAAGTGAAATAAATTCGCAGAGTTTTCGTAAAGTATATCTGGTCCCAAAAGCAGGTTATATTTTTTTTGTCCCACCCGTGACAGAAGAATTATTTCAGATTTTTTTTCATATAAAAGTAAGCTGGCATTTTTTTCGTATTTTGTAATAACTCATATAATAATCAATTATGTAGGTGTAGCTTTATCAAAATGTAGAATTTTTCAGTACTTTATACTTAAATTTAAACAAGAAAGACCAATTTTTTCTGTTGAAATGTCCCACCCGTGACGGTGGAATCGCCAAAATGTATTTTTTTTTTTGTATGTACCTCGACAGTGGTTGTTGACTTGTTATTCTATGTTTGGATATTGGGTTTTAGCTGGCAGGAAACTTCTGAATCGCCAAAGCCTTTGGAAGATTTATTCTAAGCCTCATACTCCATAATCTGTGATTCGCAAAGGGAAAGGTGAATTATGCATTGCCAGCGAGGAAAAGCTGACTCTTCAGAAAATCCAATATAATGAAGGTAACAAGGATGATGAAGATGTACTTGCAGCAACTAGACTGGAACTGGTCCCGAGGATAAAGAACATATTTATGTTCTGTTTGAGGCTTAATTCCGGAAGTACGAAGGGTTTGGAGAGCAGCAGGGGTTGTGTTCATACCTAAACGGCCTATGACCAAGTTCTTACTGAAAATAATTAGGAGATTCTTATATTCGTATATAACACCGTGAGAACCAGAATAGCCTAACCAGATTTGTAAAATACATATGTCGGTACTGCAGGAAATATATAGCTTGAAAGGTATAGCTTTTAGCGTGTATATAACTAAAAGCTGCACTATTTTTAAACTAAATATTTCATGTTTAGCATACTTTGTTTCAAAAAGCCAGAGTTGCGCCACTAGAATATCGATTACACTATGCGACAAAATCAAACTTGTGGGCTCGGTATTGAGTAAAACCAATTTTGCCAATAATACTACGTTAACGGCCCCAGCAATGGGTTGTTCGCTGGGTTCGGGACCCGCCACGTAAAAGCAAGGTCCAATGAAAAATGCAGACAAATCTCCTAAAGGGCTACGATTTGAGGGCATGCACCTGGAATGTCCGGACTCTTAATGGGGAAGGTGCCTATGCCCGCCTGGTTGATGTCCTCGTAAGGACAAAAGCTGACACCACCGCCATTCAAGAAATGCGTTGGACGAGGCAACCCAGAGAATGTCTGGGGCCTTGGGACGTCTACAACAGCATGTAAAGGAGCGCAAATTCGGTGTTGGATATGTGGTGGTGGTACTGTCGGTGGACGGGCGCTCACATACGAGCGCTGCCCCCGCCATGATATCAAAATCTACTTCAATGCCATGGTGGGCAAGGAAGGGATCTTTGGAAAATTCAGCCTCCACGACAAGACGTCTGACAACGGACTGCGGCTGATCGATTTCGCCGGGGCCCAAACCATGGTAGTTTGCATTACTAGGTTCATGAATAAAAGGATCCATCAAGCTACGTGGATGAATCCAGATCGAAAAACGAGAAACCAAATTGATCGGTTTTGATAGACGGAAGGCACGCTCCTAGTGTTTTGGACGTACGTACACTCCAAACATCGACTCGGGCCACTATCTTGTTGCAGCCAAGATACGCACCCGCCTTTGTGCAGAAAAACATGTGCGCCCAAAAATGCAAGGAAAGCTTAACGTCGAAAAGCTGAATTCAAAACAGACGGCCAATACATTCGCTACTCGACATATGCGACCAGTGGAACCACATTTTCCGTTCATTGAGTACCGCCGCACAAGAATTAGTCCGATTTCAGCCCGAAAGAAAAACTGGTACTATGAGGAGTGTCAAGCTGCAGAGAAGAAAGATGCCGCCTATAGGGCCACGCTGCGATCGGGAACAACGCGGGCCACGTGGGACCGTTACAGGGAGCTGAAGAGAGAAGCGAGACGTATTTGCCGCATTAAGAAGAAAGAGGTCGAAATACGTGAGTGCGAGGAGCTTGAAATGCTAGCCGACAAGAAAAACACCCGAAAATTGTATCAGAGAGTTAAGCAACTTACGGAAGGTTTTAAGGCAAGGCGAATTCACTGTAAAAGACTCTTGAGAAAGGATCGACATTCACCACCAATTTGTCGACTTCAAAGCAGCTTTCGATAGCACTAAAAGGCGTTGCTTATAAGCCGCAATGTCTGAATTTGGCATCCCCGCGTAACTGATACGGCTGTGTAAAATGGCGTTGAGCAATACCACACCGTCAGAATTGGGAAAGACCTCTCCGAGCCGTTTCCTGGCAAACGGGGTTTCAGACATGGCGACTTCCTTTCATTCGATTTCTTTAATCTGATGTTGGAGAAGGTAATAAGAGCTGCAGAATTAAACTCCTCATGAACAATTTTTTGAGGTTAAATAACACAAACGGCAATGACGCAAATTGGTGTTATCTTCCAATTGAATATGAAAAAACACAAATTTTCTTTATCTCGTTGAGAATAAAACCCACTTTTAAACTTTACAATTGAGTAATAAAGCAAAATAGTGCCCACACATTGGTGGCCTAGTTATACATATTTAAAGTAGCACATGAAAAAGTTAAATGGACGGATTTTTAAGTATGTATACAATTTCGAAAGTGCCCAGCGTCACGAAGGTTCGCATTCGATGTCACGCTCGCGTCCCTCGCCCCCTCCCCTCCCTTCGCAATTATGCATTGGTGGCAGTATAACCGTTTAGAAAAATAAATAAATAAAATCCCACCAAGTTCACTTCTGAAACTGCTTTTTAAAGTCCAAGTAATTGGCGGTCGCTGTGTTGTAGTGGTTAGCAGTGTGCGCATTCACTCCGCAGGGCCTGGGTTCTAGCCCTAGTCAAAGCAACATCGAAAAAAATTTAGAAAAAAAGGTTTTCTCCTTGTGGCAAACCTAGTGAAGAACTTCGGAAGAATAACGAGGATCATCGCGAGCAGTTCATGCGAATTAATATTGTAATATTTCCCCAATAAATATTAAAGTCTACACGAATATAGCGGCTAATACACTCCTTAACAGCGATCGCCCCTCGACAGGCAAAGTCAAGCCTCCGAGTGTATTTCTGCTTCTCGTAAAAATACAATAAAATTGTAGGTTCCTCCCCTTTGGGGCAAATTGCTGCGATGTTTCATTAGGAGACTCTTCACGTGTGGTCGTATACAACATCCAACGTTTTAAAGCATCGCACCATACGTTTTTAACGTTTATTACGCGTTTTTTTTTTTGGAAATCGAAGGTGGCCGTAATTTTAGTCCGATTTCGAAAATTTTAAAAATGTAGCTTTTTTATGCCAAGGTCAGTGATTGTACTGAGTTTGGTACAAATTGATAAATCGGTCACCGAGATACAGATACAGTGAACCAAATAAAAATTGGGACGCAGTATTTTAGTAAGTTTTGGCTATTTTTCTTTAGTTTATTTAATGTTTATTAATTTTTTATGAAAGTATAGCTGATTACTTAACAAACACGATATAAATCCAAATTTCAGACTTTGTGGAAAAATTATGAAAAATCTGCAAAATTTGACCAAAATTTCTAACTCTATGATCAGCATCTTTAAAAAAAAAATTTGGTATTCAGTTTGGTATCACATGAAATTTTAGCAAGCAAATTTTAAATTTGAAGTATCTTGGACTTACCGTTGATTTTTGACAATTTTTTTTTATTGACGGTGTTCCGCATTTTTTCATATTAAAAAAAAGTTCCGAACATAATCAACGGTAAGTCCTAGCATCTGCAGCCGAAGCTCTTTCATTTGACACCTCATTTTCGAAAATCGAACGAACGGTGCAGATGTGATGACTTGGACAAAAAATGCCTTTGGTATTATATATATTGTTTTTTTTTTGAGCTTTTCTTATTTCTTTTCCGCTAAGAATCTTTTTAATGAACAAAAAGAAAAGTGCTGCACGACACACACGAATTTGGCTAAATTTTCCAATTCCAGAAGATGTGCTAATAAAAAATATGCATTTTTACTTTTGTGCACGCATGGCAACCTTTGAAAGAAGTTGTGTTTTTAACTATCTTCTAATGAGAGCACATAAGCCTGCCACGTCTAGATTGATCCCTTTTATGCTCCAGAACACTATAACAGTTGTCCGATAACAGTTTTAGGTACGCACCAGCTACAGTATACTAGTAGAGCAGCGAGTGTCAGAATTTAAAAAAAGGAGTCACGCCACTTTGACTCTTCATAAAGTTCTGAACACATTGAAAACGACGAGCTACTGACCACAGCTTCCAATTTGTCATCTTCATTATCTAAATGCATTGTCGATGGCGACATGATTTATTTGAACGCGGCAGCGACATCATAAATTTGTATGAGTTTGACATAAAAGAAGAGGAAGAACGTTATCTGTCGCCAGAAAAATAGAAATAGATCTAATCTGGCCACAACCACAGCCGTCGCGTAGCCCGGTCGTCGCCAAAATAATTATCTACATAAGAGTATGTGTTAAAATAATTTGACAGCTGTGGTTTGTAGCTCGTCGTTTTCATTGTGTTCGGGCTATAACTTATTTTCTACTGCAAGCACATACTTCTAATGGGCTGCATTCGATTCTCCTCTCCAAATACTACCAGTTCATTATAAACTCAAACCTGAGCACTGAACGCACCAAATTTTGCACGGAAAAAATAAAAAAGTAACAGGAGAGTCACACTTTTATTTGTGAAATTTCTCAATGTTATCTCTGAATTATATGCATATTTGGCTAAAAAATATGTACCGTGGTCCCTTTTTTCGCATTTACATAATCTGCACAACATGTGTAACGTGATGTTTATTAATAAACCCGCGAAAATTATGTGTCCGAATAAAAACTGTCGAGTCAACCTTTGTTGGAAATAAAGCAAAACTCAGATTTTGGTATTATTTCCCATTTAAAAGTGAAATAAGGCAAATATTGCGTTATTGCCGTTTGTGTTATTTCATCCCCGGCAATGGCAATTCAGGAGTAACGTCCACTCTCGATGTACGAAAACCACACTCCATAAGTCACTTATCATGCCCTTATTGGTGTATGGCGCCGAAGCAAGGGGCATGGTAACATCCGATGAGGCGGCTATTTGAGTATTCGAGAGAATGATTTTGCGGAAGATTTTGCTGTATGAGCTTTACAGCGACATGGACATAGTGCAGCGAATTAAAATGCAGCGGCTTCGCTGGTTGGCCATGTCGCTTTGAAAGTATTTAACTCGGAACCCACTGGTTGGTAGCAGAAGAACAGCGTCAGTTGGTATAGAAGGGAAACGACTGGTGTGCTTTGTTAAACTGGGCCAAAATCGCCACAGCGCCAAATAGGAAGAAGAAGCAGAATGGCTTCATTCGAGTTTAGTTCAAATTAGGAAGATATCCTGAATTGAATCCTTGCACACAATTTATTGTTTAATTAGGTTAAGTTCTTGAAAAATATTCTTAGAAAATACTTATATAAGGGTTTTTTGATACGAGGAATTAATTTTGGAAGTTCGTTTATTATTAGCTTTGTGCTAGATGGCCAATTTTATAGAATTTCATTGAGTTTTTTTTTAATAAATACTCTACCAAAAAATTAAGTCGCGATATGATTTCAAAAACCGCAATTGCTATTTTAAACAGAAATTAATGAATTTATTGTATTTTTTTTGTCTTCTTTTTCTTGAAACTGTCTCTTTTTTGCTTTTTATTTTGATTTCCAAAATCAGTGTATCATTGTAATGTGCAAAATTTACATAGTTAGTGCTTGCATTTACGTCATCAGCTGTAGCCATTATCCTCCAACAAATATCCAACAATAATGTTGATATTTTCTTTCACGATCAACTAATCTTTAATTAAAATACCAAAGAAAGTGATAAATTGCTGTTATCGAAAACCCACAAAATGGAATAATTTCTCAAAATACTGTCAAATAGCAAAATAACACTCTCAAGCGAGAGTAATAAAACAGTTATGATGATGATTTTTATAATCGAAATCAAAATCAAAGATGAAAGTTTGAAAAAATAGTAGACAAAATATTAAAATAAAATACAATAATTAGACTAATTTCTGTTTAAAATATTGATTGCGGTGTTTAAAATTGGTATTTGTAATACGAATAATGTAAATTTGTCATCGCGACTGAATTTTTTTTAAAGAGCCCTCTAATTTTAGGATTTATTTGGAAAAGCTCAATGAAGTTCAACAAAATTGGCCTACAGCGCCATCTAGCGCAGAGCTAATAAAAAAACAAACTTTAAAACTGAATTCCTCGTTTCAAACACCTTTATATGAGTATTTTCTAATAACACTTTTCCAGAACTTAACCCAATTAAAAAATAAATAGTGTGTAAGGATTCAACCAAGGAAATCTTCCTTATTTGAGCTAAACTCGTAAAAAGCCATTGAAGTAGTATTATTGACACATAAAACTATCACTTGCATTTAGTTTTACTCAATACCGATTTCAGCTGTCGTACAGAGTTATTGAATGATATCTGTCCTTTAAAGAATATTGAGTTCGACGGATTAGAAAATTTTTTTTAGTTATATCAGAGGTGGGCACTACCAAAAACACGCGAGCTAAAAGTGAGCATGTGTTAGTGTACCTAATTCCCCTGCAAAAAATGGGAATAATCCGGGATGACTCCGGGAGCAATCGCAACCCTGCAAAAAATGGGACTAATCCGGGATGACTCCGGGAGCAATCACAAAGGAGCATGCGACTAATACCACTTTTGATCTCTTTATATGGAATGAACTGATCGCTTTTGTTCGAGCATGTCCTATGAAGAGACTACTTGTTCACCTTTATACCCGAAGGGCAAGAATGATAGAATACAAGATTGCGCCGATTGCAGCAGAATTCGTGAGAGTAATTTTAGCGTGACGTCATCGTAGAGTTGACAACTGAGAGCGGCGAAAATGAGGGCGACTAGTGATGTGCTGAATTGTCCCCAATACTAGGTACCCAATACTTAAAAAAGATTTCGGTACCCTATACTTCCTTTTCGGTATCCGATACCGATTATTTACATTAAACCCTCGCCATTATATGCATTTCAGGTTTAGAAAAAACTTTCATTACTAATTTATATGATATCGGCTAAAACACTTGAACTTATCGCCACAGAAAAATATTATTTTATCAGTTTTAGCCTTAGTCGATCCAAGGTTCAAGAAAAATACTTTGACGGATGAAGAAGACTTTCAGGGGAGAGATTTTTTAGCCAGTTAGCGACAAGTTTCGGATCGATATCGCACTTGTTGACTTACAAATATTTGATATCAAACGTCGACAAAACCGATACCGATTCGAAAATTGTCGTTAACTGGTTACAGAATCTGTCCCAGGCCTACAAAAATGATATCGTCCGATTCAGCTGGAACAAAAATGCTTCAAACAAGTAAGGGTTTCTCTGTATTATGGCATCGAACCGACATATATACATCTTTCATTTGAATCAGTAAAAAAGCGCTATTGGCTCTTACATTCGGGTTTTGTTAGGCGTTTTTTCCATATTTTTGGAAACCTAAATGTTTCGGTACCGAGTATCGAGAGTATTGGGTACTTAAAAGTATTGACTCAGCACATCGCTACTGCTGTCTTCTCTACTATGACGTCACCAAAACAGCTCATTCTGTCAAAATCACTGAGAGCCGAGTAGCGGTATCGTCATCGGCGCCACCTCTGTATTCTCCACCGTGCCCGAAGGGGTATGAAAAGGGACTAGTCACTTTTAAAAAATAAAAATAAAAATAAAAATTTGCACCAGCTGAGATTCGAACTGAGGTGCTCAGTTTTGTTAGGCGAATACTCTCTCTGTGTGCCAACGCCGCACATGAAATTTCATTGACTAAGTACGTACATATCATTAAATCGTTAATAGTACCCATTAGAGATTAGTTGGGGACTAATTGATTTCCAATTATACCCATAAGGGATGAGTCGAGACTAATTGACCTCCATTAGTACCCGTATGAGACTAGTTGCGACTAATTAATGCCCAATCGTACCCGATTGAGAGTAATCTCGGAATACTCTCTTTAGAGATTAGTCGCACAATTTTTTGCAGGGAAAGGAGCAGGCGACTAATACCACTTTTGATCTCTTTATATGGAATGAACTGATCGCTTTTGCTTGAGCATGTCCTATGAGGAGACTAATTGTTCACCTTTATACCCGAACGGGTATGAAAAGCTACTAGTCACTTTTAAAAATAAAAATTTGCGCCAAGCTGAGATTCGAACCGGGGTGCTCAGTTTTGTCAGGCGAATACTCTCTCTGTGTGCCAACGCCGCACAGTGCGTAATTTCGGCGATTTAGGGGAAGGAAAATCATAACTCCCACAATTTTGACTCTAGAATATATTTTTTTTAGTTATGTACTTCTAATAGACTGTATAATTACGCTTTAAAAGGATGTGGGTAATTCCATAAGTCTAATATTTTATATGGGCATTTCCAGGCGAGGGTCTTTATAGTCAAAAATTAAGAGTGATATATCTCTGTTAGGTATGGTCGAATCTGGGTTATTTTTTCCACGTATACTGGTTGCATGTGCAGGAATATTTTTGCAAAAAATTTACCCGTTAGGTGCGCCGGGGTCGAAATATTTTGAAAGTCCGTATTCATAGGCTGATTTTGTTAATATTTGCGATATGTATTAGATACATAGTAAGCAATATATTCACAAAAAATATAAATATAATTATATAATTCGATTTCTAATATCTTCGCACCATTTTGGCTGACAGTTTTCACCTTTTGCATTAACTATAGTGTTTTACAAGAACTAAGTATACAAAAATCAAAACAAAAAAAAACAAAACTTAAATTATTAATTGTGTTTCTTCACCTTAAAGTCGATTTGATTTGGGATTTGTAGTTGCCATGCCTCAAAATAAGAAAAATCCCAATGACTAATTTTTTGTCACCAAAAATACACAAAACCCGTTTTTTTAACCACAGGTTGACTTTAAATCGACTTTTTTTTAATTGTGCAATTTTGTGCAAATTCCCCTTGATGGCCCTTGATATACAGGTTCCTGAAGAGATCCAAATGTCACACGCTGTCAAACAATTTACATATATGCTTATATGAAAAAAGCGAAATCCCATTTTTTTTATCTAAAGGAGCGTAATTGATATTTAAGGTTGACGCCTAAAATTTCAAAATAATGTTTTTAATTAAGTTTACAATGTGTAAAATGCAAAGTAGACCCAAGACTGCAGTCTGGTTATGAAATGAGATGGATACGACCGCGGATTGATAAAGGCCGGAAAACTGGCGATTTTCGTTCGTCAAAACAGGCATGTTTGCACAAGCTCAGAATTCTTCCAGGTAATCTTCTAACAATTGGGGACCGATTTTCTATTATATCAGACATCTATACGCACACATATCGTATCTGAACTTTTTTTTACCAACTTCGATTTTCGATTTTCCTTCCCCTAAATCACCCAAATTACGCACTGTGCGCCGTACATGAAACTTCATTGACTAAGTACGTACATATCATTAAATCGTTAATAGTACCCGTTAGAGATGAGTTGGGGACTAATTGATATCCAATTATACCCATAAGGGATGAGTCGAGACTAATTTACCTCCATTCGTACCCGTATGAGACTAGTTAGGACCATGGTTTCCACTCGCCAACATTTTTGTCTACCAAAATCTCTTAAGAAAAGTTACCAGAAGTTACCAAATCTTAACTACCAAAGTCTTCACTTCTTCAGTGAGAAAAAAATATACTGAATAACACTGCTATATTTCATAACAAAAATGTATATACTTACGGCCCGGTTCTGTGCACTTAATAAATTCAATATTTTTATAATTTGTCAATTTTTGATTATTTATTAAGAGCTCCCAGTTCTAGCACAGAAGTTTAAATCTATTTTCTGGATAAATTATCAAGATTAAAAAAGCTATTGACAATTATATTTTTTTATTAGAAAATATATTTCTATCAATTAATTACTGCATGTGCCGTTATTCTCATTTTCGTTGTTTCCGACAGGGTAGGAGTATGATGTAATGTGGAACGATTTTCCATCATCCCTTGTCAAATTTGGTTTGGAGACAAACCAGTTTCGGCTTGTGCCATTTTCAGTGTATTTTTTCGTACGGAATGTGCCGATACTTGGACCTGCGACTCACGGAATAATAGCACCGGCACACAAAAAGAGTGGCGGGTGCTTTTAACCGTTCGTTTGGCTCGTACAAAATTTCGGGTAAATAGCGAAAATTGCTATTTTTTTGCTATATTTTCGGTTTTTCATAATCTACTGTACGTCGAAATATATGTCGGTAGGTGTCGAAATACATGTCGGTAGATGGGTAAAAAGCACGCGACATTTTTTTTACCAGAATAATTAAAACGATTTATGGACCTTACCAAAAATTGCCGATGGCCAGTATTAATATGTGAGAGGGTAGAATTCAAAATTTGTCGCAAAAATTCGAAAGTTGTTTTAAAAGTGCAGGCCTTTGTGCTGCCACTGTAATTTAAATATTTCCAGTATTCGAATATGAGATGACTCTAATTTAATCGAAGTAATTTTGTAAAAGTGTCAGTAGTGCTGCCACTGAAACTCGAAGGGTTTTTATAATTACGCACATTCAAAACATAATTCATTTCTTTCTAGTAATGCAAATAGATGTTTAGTTGCAAAAGTTACCAAAATGAAACAAAAGATACCAAGTTACCAATCTGTTTAAAAGTTACCAATTTTGGTAGAAAGTTACCAATTGTGGCAACCATGGTTAGGACTAATTAATGCCCAATTGTACCCGATTGAGAGTACACTCGGAATACTCTCTTCAGAGATTAGTCGCACAATTTTTTGCAGGCGCTCTCGCTTGTATACGTACACGCGACGCTTACGCTCTTTTAGCACCTGCTAACTCTCAGCCCATGCCTGGTTATATCATTTATAAATTGAGGTTGACACAATTTAGGCATACAACATCAGAGTAACGCAACCAAAATTAAAGTTATGCAAATTTATTATTTGAGGGTAACCAAATTCTGAGTTTTTAGTAGTATTGAAGAAATTAAACTCAGCTTTTGTTACAATGGCGATATTTTGACCACAGAACAAAATGTTCATATAAATTTTTTAAATTGGCGATGGTCAAGGTTAAATAGATAAGTGCATCAAGTATTAAAATCACTTTATTTTAATAAAAGAAAAATGGAGCGAAGAAAGTTTTTTTCATATTGTACTCGACCCTACCTATTTATAAACAACACTAATAGCGTTTTCTTTTCTCAAAAAAAGTTCTGCCCTTTTATATGGGAACTCTTGCTTTGCGTTGCCCTGAAACCTGAGAAAATGTTGCGTTCTTTATATGAAAATGAAAAAGAAAATATACTACTCCATCACAATTTATTTATAGAACTCCATAAAGCTGAATTATTCACTTAGCCTGTAAGTCTTTAACAATTTTAAAGCAAAACACTTATTTCTGATAGGGAAAATAATTGCATTTTTACAACATTAAATAATTAAATAATCCTGAAAACATGTTTATTTATATTAGATCTACAATATGTTTCGATATGTAGGGTTATAAGGTTGAAAATGGTTTATTCGCAAGCAAATTTGATGATCAAATAGAAAGCAATTAAGTGGATAAGTGGTTACTTGAAGTTAAATATTTTTACTTATATTCGAAGCTTCCACTGAGAATAACGATGAAGATGGTAATATCAGATAATTAGTTTTGTACAGTTAAAGTAGAAAACGTTTTATCTTTTACACATTAAAAAGCAAAAAAGAAAACAGTGTGTGAAAGATAAAATGTTTTCCACTTAAACTGTACAAAATTAAATATCTGACGCTACTATCTCTACATTCACTTTCTTTTAAAAGCCTGACCAAAATCGTCATTTCGAAATTCGAAAAACCCCAAAACACCCTGTTTGATAAAGTTTACTGATCTTTTTTGAGTCTTTGAAACCTGTCTTCAGAATCGTAATAAGCGACAGATTTCGATTAATATTTTGTAGTAATTATGTTTAATGAATAAGTTTTTATTCGACTTACACACATATTGCGATACAAATCTCAAGTTAAATTAAATTTCTAAAACATATGGCAACCTTCTTAAACAAAGTTCAGAAGAGAACATTTTTAACCCATGTCAATTTATACCCATACTTCAATAATTCATTTGACTTATTAAACAATATGAGTTTAACTTTTTACCCTCTTTAATGTTTTAAATGCTCAAACTAAAGGGAGTATTAACTCCTTTGTTTTACGCCCAAATTTGAATATTTCATATTATTTTAATTAATTCGACTTTTCAAACAGATGGCAATCCTATTCAAATTACTTTTAAACCGAAAACTCGTTAAACCTTTTTTGTCTGACACTTGTATTGTGATACATATTTAAATAATCGAATACTCTTAATTCAAATTGAATTTAATTATAAAATCAGGTGGTAACCCTCATGGAGTTTAGAAATAAAGTTTCTTCAAAGCAACTGTGATGTATATTCATATTAAAGTAATTTAATTAACATATTGCTTATACTGATCTAACTTTGTAACAAGGTGGCAACCCTCTGCAAAATATTTTCAAACCACAAGCTCTTTCGTCCATATCAATATATACATTTCAGTTTTTCTGCCTTTATTTAAGTCGAACTAGCTTTTTGAAACAGGTGGCAATCCTCCTACATATAATTAAGAAATAAAGACTTTTCAAAACCATTTCGATCGATAGTCATAATGTAGTAATCGATTTTACTTAAAATTAATTTGAATTTCATTTTTTTATAAGGTGGCAACTTCCTTCGAAAAAGTAAGAAGTTATCGCATATCCACAGACCAAGCTCTTTAATTTGATATCTCATTTTGTAAAATCGAACGAACAGTACAGATTTGATATGACGAAAAAGGTTTCGCGTATTATTCATTCATATGTATGTACATACATACATGCAAATATATGTAGATTACTAAAAGAAAAAAACAGATCCACAATAACTGCAATCAACTTACATATGTACATATGTATGTATGTATTTACATACAAAGCCTGCCATACATAGGTTATAGTTAAATAGGTGCAATCCCGTATTCCTCGGACTCGGACTAGTAAAACTGTCAAAAAATAAAAATTCGCTCAGAGCGAGAGAGTAACATTGAAAAGTACGGGATCGCTTTCTAGTAAAAAATGGTAACTTCTGTCAACTTCAACATAACCTCCAAATTTTGGTTGTACATTTTTGCTTATTTTGTATGTAAACACATCCAGATCACACATGTAAATAACCAAAAATACTTTCAAATTCATTAGAATCCACTTAAACAAGTTATTAAATACTTTTCAACACGTATTAGCGAGTGCACTTTTCCTTTGTTTACAATTTGGTTGCCAAACACAGTACAGCTGATCGTTTGACACATTTACCAGAATTTGCAATGCTAAGGACTTGGAATACATGTGCATAAAATCAAACATTTGTAATTTCAATTTATAAAGTACATTTTTCTTTTTTTACATATACATCTCATAACTTGTAAGAAAACCAAACATTTTCATGAAAAAGACATAATTTAACACATGCTAAGGACTTGGAATACATGTGCATAAAATCAAACAATTGTAATTTCAATTTATAAAGTACATTTTTTGTGCATAAGTATTTTGCAGAGTAAATATAATAAATAGCAAGTACACTCTAAAAAGAGCATGTAAAACTACTACTGAAAAGTATCTATTTCTCAACAAGAATCTGTATAAATATACGTATAGGATGTTCAGTATTTGATTTTGAACTTGAGATCTTTAAAATATACACATAAATACACATATGTAGAATGTTTAAAATTGCAAAAATTTTCAAACTACAAATACATTTCCTACTAATAATAAACATTACTTTATTTTAAACATTTTATGTGTAAAAGTAAACAGGCAATGATTAATTTTATTACACGGTTTGCACATTTGCATACATTAAAAGAGGAAACTGGTTACCTCTCTCAATATGCGCAAATAAACAAAATTTTTTAGAGTGTATTTAAAGGCTTTTCAGTAAAATTCATAAAAGTTTCCTTAAATAAATCAAATTTAGTTTTTTAAACTACATTGAAATCTTCTTTCTTTTTAAATTAACAAATGAAAATATGTGATATGAAAGAGATTACTACAGAAAGAGTATAATTTACTTTGCATATATCGTCGTTTAAAGTACAAAACCGCGTATCGTCATTCTGCAAAACCGCGTAACTGACATTTGCTGCCAAAAATTGGATTTGCTCACACAAGCTCTTGGCTTCGTCCTGAAATATACTAGCCAGAAATGCGATTGATTTATAAAAAAGAGATTCATTTTGAAATATAAGTATTTTTACTCTCTAGAAAATAATTTATGCAACGTCACATATGCAGTTTTGCATTATCTTGATACGCGGTTCTGCATTTTGTTGCGGTTTTGTACTTTAAACGACGATATGTATGTATATTAAGATCTTGCTTAAAGCATCATTTTAAGCTAATTAAAGCAATTGCGCTTATACCTATTTTGGTGAGATCTCTTCATATGTTCATTGTAAGTATCCCGCAAAAATTCGTCTAAAAATGTATCCAATTGGATCTATTTAGATCCAAACGGCATCCCTGATCGCAACTAATATTGAGACATCTGTTACTCAAAAACCGAAATACCTTCACACACATACTTTCTGTCTCATTCTCTCACTTCCAGCAAGCACGTGTTTGCAAAATGATGACGGAGTGCTTTTGTATGGAAAATCATTTATGCCCATATATTTGAATAAAATAACCATATTTAGAAGATATCAACTAATACTTCCCCTATAAACATTTTGACGAACGTTCGAAAATGACCTTCGATATCCAATATGCACATCGAACTAAAAACGAACTCATAACCAGGCTTATAGTTTTTCAACGTTAGTAATATATTGGTAATACACTCGAGATGGGTTCGAAAAAAATTAAAACCATAGCAACAAGAGAGAAAGTGAAAACCAGCTCATTCTCGAAGGGAAATATTTGAAAATCCCTCTCTCTCATTAAAATTTAAATTCGATAATGGGCTGGATTTCGAATTCTTGACGAAGCAAATATACATTGGATAACGACGGTTCCGTTTTGATGGAGAATGGCCTAGTTCTCGAATCGAATACTAACCTTTTCCACATTATTTATCGAAGGTGAGACTGGAAAAAAAGATTTGTATTCCAATCATTTCCGAATTGTTATCCAAGCCCAAGATCATGACCCAGAGTCAGTTTTGGAATCAAACCAGCATTCAGTCTCAGGGAACTCAACATTATAGATTTATTCTTCAACAAAGGCAATGGTACTATCCTGTAGCATTGAAGACACAATTGCTTAAATCTCTGCTGCCAGCAATTTTCGTGGCGCCCACTCATTGTCATACCAGCGTCCGGTTCTTTTTAGTCTGCAGGTGGCCTCTAAGGCTTCCCCACGTATGAAAACACAAAGTACCTCTCAAAAAAATTAAAGTTAAATAAAAAGGCTATCAAGCAATAATTTTGGTTATTTACATCGAAACCAGATAAGTTTTCGTGGACCCTCATTTGCAACTCATGGACCCCCATATTTTGATCACTTCACCGTGGACACATACGTACATATGTAATATTTAAATACTTATGTAATAGCGTGGACCGAAAATACGCTTTCTTAGAATTTCGATTGGTAATAGCAAAAATAGGGTTCATTACGCTCTAAAAACAATCTGTGTGAAAGATGGCAATTTTTGGTCAATATCTTAGGCTCGCCCAAGTCCACCAAAGTTCAAGTGCTAAAAAAATTGTTTCTTACCTTACTTCGATTCTCTACAAAAAATGTCAATACATCAAATAATGTAAAACTAATACTTTCGAAATTACTTGCAATTTTAGTAAAAAAAAAATTATTAATTAATGTATTTATTAATTTTTATTTTTTGACCACATTGAACTTTGATGGAATTGGGCGAGCCTAAGATATTGACCAAACATTGTCATCTTTTACACAGATTGTTTTTAGAGCATAATTTACCATATTTTTGCTATTACCAATCAAAATTCTAAAAAAGCGGATTTTCGGCGCACGCTAGTATGTATGTATGTATACCTTTTGTTTTGGAATTTTAAAATGTTTGAACCAAGTAGAGCAATCAATTCGGATGACTGGCCAAATGAATGTAACTATAAGTATGTACATGCTTACGTACATACATATAACACAAATATTGACACAAGCAAACTTTAATTCTACATGAAAGTGGCTTCAAATGATTCTTAAATACATACATAAATATGTATTTGAAATATGCATACTACATACATACGAATATGTAAGTGCATGCATCTGTATGTCTTTCTATGTTCGATATGCGACAGGAGGAAACAATTATACAGTTTTGGTGGTCAATATTAGTTTTTACAACGCTTTTATTGTTTTTGTAGTTGCAACGAGTCGTGACATTTGACAAACAATTAATAGTGGCATGCACAACTCTTACAACCGGTTTCACCAGCAATTTAAATGGAAAATCATTCTTTATTTTCTGTCAATTTCCATATAAAATTCAAAAAATTAAAATCATTTTTCATTTAAATTGCTTTCGTGAAATCGGCTGTTAATTTAACAAAGCTAATTTCATAAGTAAGTTTAATTGATCTAGTTCGTATGTTATTTCTTGTAGTCTCGGTGCGATTGTGGCACCTTTTTACGAGAGCCATAAATTTTCAAGCGATAAATATTTATACAAATGCCGTTGAACTATATGTAAACAATGTATTTAGTAGATAGTTGAGGCAAAAAAAATTGTTAAAGCTTAAATATATGATATTAGGAATTAATTGGCCGAAATGTTGATATGTATTACAGAAACTGTAGTCGATGATCATAAGAGTGATATTCCTTGAAATTAAATAGCAAAAGAACATTCAACATGTTACGGTGGCGAGATATTTAATTGCTCAGATGGCAACGAACCTGTAAGCATAGTATTAGAAGACATTATCATCTCTCATTAAAATTTTAACGATCCTGTTCACTTGGCTTCAATTTCAACCATTTTTGTTGAATCTTTACGAACTTCTGAAAACACTGTTGTTTTTATTAAAGAATTTCAAAATTATAGAACCATAACCATGATCATAGTTTTAAAACCTGTGATAATGGATTTATGCCAGCGTAATAAATGTGTATCGCAGCGGTTTCAGAATCGCGGTACCGAATCAGAAAGCGACGTTTGGGAAGTCAGCCATAATAACATCCCATGTGAATATATTTTCTGGTGCTACATGGTGTGTGAGTAACATATTGTGTAGTACATATCGTCGATGTTTTTGAAAACCGTCCATCGACCAGTCGCAAAACCGCCTAAATCGCCACTGAGACAAAAATGAGATTTGGTAACCCTGAACACCAGGCATCGAGATTTATGCATAAAAATCGTAAAATCGGTATTTAAACAAAAAATTTAAAATAATAGCTAGAGAAAATACCGCATATAAAGGCAATGCCTTCAAACAAAACCCGTTTTTTCGTTCTCCAGTAAAATTTGAGTGCCGTAATAGGGCATTCGCACGAGGCGATTTTACAGGCAACAAAAGTTGAATACGTAGTTGAATGAGAAGTTGAAAGTGAAAAAGTTGCCATCCCTATTCAGACGAGGCGATTTTGGATTCAACACCAATCTTTATTTACATTATTGAAAATGAATTTAAATCGCAAAATTTTATTAATTGGCGTAAATTTGGTAAGCCAAGCGTTGGTAGAAGTGCTTTTAGCGAAGCTGAAAGACAAAATAAGAGTAAAAAAGTAAAAAAGAAAAAAAAGCATGTAGGTATACATAACAGTGTTGGCATTTTTGGTACAATTGTACTTGTTTGATAAAATTTCATTTACAATATACTTTCCTACTACGCAGTACTTTTTAGTAAAATTTTGTAATGAATACTAAAAATATATAGCTCTGAAAATTCACAGTTCGCCTGTTCGTATTTACCTTTGTAAGTTTTGAAAAATAGCTTGAACGAACCAGTATAACAAAGCCTAGGCAAATTTTTAAAGAAACTTTTCGATACTAAGTTTTATTAAAACAAAATGTCAAAGTCAGCTTGATATAGAAACAAAGTCTTCGTTAGTTATAAGAAGAGATTTTCTTAAATATAATACCTTTACGGCACTCACATATTGACAAGGTTTTACTATTTATTTTATTATTCTTTAATTTTAATTATCTGTTTATAAACTATTATGTATTCTTTAAGAAAAACTGTATGAACCCAAGATGAAATCTTTGCGAAACATCCAAAAACCAACATACTGTCATACAAATTTCGAGCTTTATTAATATTCTTTAGTTTTTAGCCCATTCAATTTTAGTATAATAAAGTGCAAGTTTAAAGTAGCTGGCACTTACCGTTGAACTTGGCAATTTTGTTTTGTCGACGATGTCAGCCATTTTCTTCCATACGAAGTGTGTTCGACGATTTTTTATATGGAGGAAATTAGCAACACCTCCATCAAAGAAATCTTAAAAAACTTAGTTATATTAAAATTTAATGGGCTAAAAAACCACACACTCAAAATAAATCTAGGAAATCGAATTAAATAGATCGAAATTTTTACGAAAGTGTGTTGGTTTTTTTAATGTTGCACAAAGTTTGAACCTTGGATTTGCGCTTTTCTTAAAATATAAAGCGTATTTTTACAAAAAATAATTAAAATTGAATAATATTAAGATAAATGGTCAAATCTTCTCGTAAAGTTTTGATAAGCACTTGAAATTCTATTAATATGTCAAATTTTAGTACTGAATCCAAAGAAAATGTCTCTTTTATCCATTAATAATAACTTAAATATGCTTTTTGTTAAGATGTATACCTGAAAATGTGTGCATACATATTTGCGTTAAATGCAATACATGTGCACGTGGAATCAATTTGTAAAAGTGTAAAATACGTAAACGTATGTACATAAACAATAAAACTTTCTCATGAATACCATAAAATCATTGGTCTTGAAGGGAATGTACTAAGAAAATATATGAGCGAATTAAAAAGTGTATACAATTTATAGCCGAAAGTACATTTTTTGTATAGATTTCGTACTGAAGGAACAATTTCATATCCCAACACTGATACAGAATGTAAACAAACACAGGGTTGCAAGGAAAAAAAGTTGAACGAGCTCAAAGTTGGCTGGCGACCAACTTTGTTCGGACGAGGCGATTTTTGCTTTCAACTAAAAGTTGCCTGTAAAATCGCCTCGTGCGAATGCCCTCTAATATAGGCGGTTTTGCAATTGGTCGATGGGCGTTTTTGCAAAAACATCGACGATATGTATATACATACATACTTAGGTTTATACAAAGTATGTATTAGAGATGGGCAAGGCGCTCGATTTTTACATGAAACGATGTGTCGCGTCAACGTGGGCGGTGTTAAGAAGAACAAGTAAGAAAGTCAAAGTTCGGGCGGAGCTGAACATTAAATACCCGGCGCAAGTATTAAATATATGTTTTTTCACCTTTCCGAAAGCTACCGCTAGATGGTAAGCCGGGGTGTATCAATTTTGAGTAAATTAGCGTCCTTAAATTTCGAATTATTGAAGTTTCAAGCATTTCTGAAATTTACCGTTATATAAAAAGCGGCCGTAATTTTAGTCCGATTTCAATAATTTTCAACGTTTTGCTTTTATTTGGCAAGCACAATAAAAATACCGAGTTTGGTACAAATTGGTAGAACGGTTACCGATATACATATAATGTGATCATAAGTGGGCGGTGCCACGCCCATTTTCCAAAATTTTACCATAAACGTATATCTTGGTAAAGAATTGTTGCAAGCATTAATTTTGAATAAATTAGCTTTAATATTTACTGATTTATCGAAGATTTTGTATTTCTCTAAATTACCGTTATATGGGATGTGGCCGTAGTTATTGTCCGACTTCGGCCATTTGGTATGCTGTACCAAGCCCAACAACTGTGCCAAGTTTGGAAGAAATCTGTATAGCGGTTACCAAGATATACACATGTAACCATAAGTGGGCGTGGCTACTCCCATTTTCAAAAAATTTATAATGCTCTTATTTTTCGTCTGAAAATGATTACAAATGTCAATTTTGAGTGAATAATCTTAAGTAGTTACTAAAATATCGCAGTTTTCGTATTTGTGGAAATTACCGTTATATGGGAAGTGGGCGTGGTTATTGTCCGATTTTTTAAATTTTCGGCCATTTAGTATGCTGTATCAAGGCCAACAACTGCGCCAAGTTTGGAAGAAATTGGTGGAGCGGTTACCAAGATATACACATGTAACCATAAGTGGGCGTGGCTACGCCCATTTTCCAAAAATTTATAATATTCTTATTTTTCGTCTGAAAATTATCACAAATATCAATTTTGAGTGAATTATCTTCAGTAGTTACTAAAATATCGCAGTTTTCGTATTTCTGGAAATTACCGATATATGGGGAGTGGGCGTGGTTACTGTCCGATTTCGCCCATTTTCAATACCTACATTACCTTGGAGTAACAGAAACCCACATACCAAATTTCGTTGAGATATCTCAATTTTTACTCGAGTTATCGTGTACACGGACGGACGGACAGACGGACAGACGGACGGACAGACAGACATGGCTTAATCGATTTCTCTATTCATTCTGAGCTCATATGTATACATTTGTCTATATCTATCTCGATTCGTTTGGCTGTTACAAACAACCGTTATGTGAACAAAATTAATATACCCTTGTGCACAAGTGCGCTCGGGTATAAAAACTCGAAATATCCGTAATGGATACTTTTTTAATCGTCAACGATAAATAAAAATTGTGCAAAATTTTATGTTCCAAGTTCCAAAAACGGAAGAGGTATTACGCAACATTTCATACCTGATCAATCAGTTATACACAAAAAAAAAGCAACATGTTTTTTTTTTTAACAGCGTCATTTTTGGTGTTTCCATATTAGCGATTCGAAATTTTTAATTTTGAAAATTTATTTTTTAAACAAACTTAAACATAAATTTGTTTGGTCGATCACAGATTGGTGTTGTCTAGAAATTTTTTCTGGCTACAATTGGTTGCTGTGTCCAGGTTCAAATCTCATTAGGCGGAACACATTATTTAAGTTTTTTTTTCGGTTTTTCTTAATTACGAAAAATCATCTGTAAAGTGCATACCAAAATCGTATTCAAATGAAAAAATCTTCAAAAATAAATATGTTTGAAGTAAACAAAAGGTTGTTTGGCGTAAAATCATATGTGTTTTTGTTAGCCCAGATATGCCAAACGTACTATAAATACATAGGTCACCTACACATGTGTTAACATGACGAGTTGCGTGCACGTTTTCCAAATTTCCTGTATATGGGCTAGGGTTGCCAGATTTTGAAACGGAGAAAGGAGTACATTTATATTTTCGATAGAAAAAAGCAGTACATGACATAAGGAGTACAATTTTTTTTTTTTAATTTTTTGTGCAATTTATTGTTACAAATTACCATTAATTAGGTACAAACAAACAAAGATATCTTAGTAATCGTTTTCAAAGCAACATATAAAAAAATATATATATATATATATATCTCATGATCCACTGATCTGATCTTAACCAGTATGGGACCACCTCTGAGACACTACCTTTCCGATGCAAAAAGAATTATCGAAATCGGTTGACGTGGACCAAAGTTATGCGGTAACATACATAAAAAATAAATAACTATATGGGTTGGCTTTTCAATAGGGGTGGTTGTTAAAGAGATGGAGATCGAAGGGGGAGTGGGCGTGGGCATGCACCGCCATTAACAGAAATGTTACTCCCGACTACCTAGGGCCCCTATGGTTCCCTAGGGACCCCTTAGAAAAATGACCAAAAGTCACAATTTTCACTTGCGTTTTTTCGTTTGAAAAAGGTTGAATATTCATTTGCACGGGACATTTTATATACCCTTGATAACAAAAGAGGTGCCGGTCCCTCTTCCCCGGCAACACAGAAAGGAGAATTCTACTTAGTCAGGGTTATAATCCCTAAGCGCGGCCGAAGGCCGCCTACGCAGAAAGGAGTTAAGTGCAAAAATACTTTGGATACCGAAGCCGGAATTATATCCACAAGAAATGTTATACAGTTTTGATGAAGAGAGGGGTTCCTCCTCTCTTCTTCGGCAACACAGAAAGGAGGATTCTACGTAGTAAGGGTTATAATCCCTAACCGAATTCTACGTAAAAATACTGTGGACGCAAGTGAAAATTGTGATTTTTGGCGATTTTTCTAAGGGATCCCTGGGACCCATAGGGCGCCTAGGTGGAGGTTGGAGGTGCCACGTTCACTCCCCCTTCGCTTACCGCCTCTTCAATGACCGCCCTTATAGGAAAGAATTCCAGACTCTTCCTGAATGTATGGCCATTTTTTTTATTTAAGCCCTATAAATAATTTAATATTTTTCTGATTTTTATATCCGAGCACCCGCACCTACCTTGCTACGGCCATGCTTACACTTTTTCACTATCACACTTAACTTTGCTTACTAAGTAGTGTTTGCCACAATATGAATGACAAAGTACTGGGCGTAAAATAATAACTGTCGCTCAGGTTTTTTGAAAAATAAAAAGGTTCTTTATAGATTTTGCTAAACAAAGTATTTTTTTGTTAACTTTGTAAATATTTTACTTTAATTTTATTAATTGGTTTTAAAATTTTAATCCTTATTTGCATTTGCCAGCTTTGGGAGATAAGTACACGCGGCACACACCTCTTTTTCAGGTGTATTTTTTCTTAGATTTTGTATAAGGAAAAAAAACTGTAAAGGGTTGGTCGAATGAATTCCTTCTTAGTGGGAGGAAATTAGCCTATGGTTACAGAAGATATGTAATAAAGTAACCGGCGAAGACTTGCGTTCCGCTTGCGCTTTTCTCCCAAACCCCCTGGTAATCCCAAATGAGGGTTAAACTTAAAAACTATACAATAACGACTTTTTTACTTGCGCTTATCTCTCCAAGTGTTTATCGCCGGTAAACCCAAATGAAGGTTAAAATTTAACAACAAATTAATACAATTGAAGTAAAATCTGTGGATAATTAACAATGAACTACTTTTTTCGCAAAATCTATAAAGGCCAATTTTATTAAAAAAAAAAAAAAACTGCAACAGTTATTATTTTACACCCTGTATATGATAAAATATTAATAGCTGGAAAAAGGAGTACAAAAGAAGTACAAAACTAATAAAAGAGTACATTTCCAGATATTTTTTTGGGAGTACATGGGAGCACACTGCAATAAAAAATTACGTTTACTCCCAAAAGCAGTAAGTTCGTCAAAAACTAAGTGAAAAGTGAAAGTTCGTCAAAAACTAAGCAGTGCTGCAAAGTTTTTCCGTTTTAATACACTAGTCGAGTGGAAATTTTAGGCAATGACGTGGAATTTTCGATACGATTCGACTCTCGAAAAACTACTTGCATTCGACGCGACTCTCGCAATGGGGCTGAGCGCCTCTCAGACCTTTTTCACCAGTTAAGTATCATATTTGTAAGTAATTTGTAATTTTTTTAGTTTGTAAACAGAACAGGCCGAACATATGGAACCTGTGCCAGTTGTCATCCTAAGGCAAAATGTAAATTAATTAAGCAATTTCAATCTTGTAAAAAACATGTGAAACAATTGTGCCCGAGATACTAATAAAAATTTCCAAATGTGTTAGTTTTTTGTAAAAGTTGTATAATTTTGAAAAGAACCAATTTTATGTTAATATGTTCATTATTCTTATTTTAATAGTAATTGCTGATATCAAGTCTGGATTCTGATTAAAGACTATGTACATTCCCTGTAAATCAAAGTTCCTAAGTAATAAACATAATTTCAGCACATAAACTAGTTTCGCTTTATTTTTTGATATATTTTTAAACACTGAATAAACACAGGAATAAGCTACTTCATTTAATTTCGATGTTATAGACCAGATACGCCGCTGTATCAGACTGGTGTTCACCAGTAACGTTACACATAAACCATGCCACCAGCTAAAGATTAAAATGCGAATTAAAATATCAACGTGTTTTAAATTAAATGGCATTCTATTTAATAAATGGAAATCAAAATGTATGGGAAGTGCACAGCGCCGGAAATTAAAATATTTGAGTAAACTCAATGAATGCATAACTAACTCATGCATGTGTAAATTCACTGACCCGTATACAAGTATGAATGTAGTGATATAAATTAATATGTGCATCTACATATATACATATCCATACATACATACACTAGAGGGCTGCACGATCATCTAAAAAGGTAAATAGTTTGTTCCAATACGAGTCCAGTCTGCAGGATCTAGCCGGAACTTACGGGAAGTAACTAAGCAACTCAGAAGTTACAGGATTAGGTCCAAAATTATTCTTCTGCCAAATTCATGAAAAGTTTAAAACAAATAGCTGCGTTGCACAAAACCAGAACGCGTAAAAGCAAAGAACCTTACATTTGTTTGAAAAAAAAAATGGAAGTAAACAGCGAAATATTTAATAAGAAGGCATTTATTCTTAATAATATAGATTTTAATAATTATTTCGTTATCTCTCAGCCAAATCAGTGTTAATGATACGAAAAGAAGGTAGTTTCATTACTACTATTAGTTGCATTCCCTAACTCGCAAGAAGTTGCAAGAATTTACAGGATTTTACCAGAAAGCGTTCCCGTACTCGGTTCTCTGGCTTCTTTTGCTTTATGACAGTTTTACAGGTTTTAACCCAGAAAAGTTGGGGAACGCAACTATTTTCTATTATAAAGCAGATTTTTGGCATTCCTCCAGATGTAGACATTAAGGGTAAATTTCTGATGAATATTTAAACGCCATTTAGCTTTCGTTGGTTTCAGATCAACTTTATTAAATATGCCCAACAGCACTGTTGCTTGTTTCCTGCAATTGTTGTTGCATTTGATTGTTTGTTTACTTTTTGCGCTAAATAGCTGATTGCTGTTTGGTATGTTTGATAAAACAACCTATCTATTAATCTTGGTTGTTTGGTACAAACACAGAGTTGCATATCTCATTTTAAATAGCAAATATTGGCCACTTAAGTGAAGATTAAATGTACATATAATGTGAAAATGGATTTTTGAATTTAATCAACAATCTCTACCTAAGCCTCAGATATCACATATTAATTTTGGTCCTGGAGTCAGTTTGTGTCGATTTAAGGTATTAGATAAAAAGCATATAATATGTACTAGTGTTTTGAATGTCTATAGAGGAATCTGAACTTGCCCTTTGAGCGACATGCCTTAACCGTCTCCAATCGGCACCAAAATTTATATGTGATATCTGTGACCTGTATTACTGATTGAGGGGGTGAGACTGAAAAAATCGTTCATTTGATTTTTTAACGACCACCCTAATGTATATAGGTACATATGTATGTAGAGATGTTTGCGTGTATTTATGTATACATATGTACATAAGTTGCAGCACATATAAATACAGGGTTACTAGGGCCATGACATATGTATGACATGATGTCCAAACCTTAACCGTTTTCGAGATATTACATTTTAAAGTTGTAATTTTTAGAGCTTCACAAAAAAACGCTTATTGCACGTAATGTAGTGCTGTGATCTTTAAGGGAAATGCGGCGTTTCAAACAAAAACTAGCAAACCTGCCAACAGATTCATTTCTGTTCTTTTTCTGCCATAGAAACAACCGTAAATATTGGTTTATTTTGGGGTAAATTTTGATTCTTTAAAGTTCTCTAGCAACTAAGGTTTTGCAGATGTAACTTTTATTTTCGGAATATAAGCTCTTTAGAGCAATATAAATACTATTGTGTACAAATTTAATATAAATCTGTCAACAATTTAGCATAACATTTTTTGTTATCAAAAGGCTCGACAGCCCGAAAGG
>NW_023458561.1:12512271-12515672 GCF_013731165.1 Rhagoletis pomonella | reverse complement strand
AAAAGCACCAAAATGGCAACTCTGGTCGTACTACGTAAACCATCAGCCGTCGTGACATGACGCATAGAAGCGAAGACAACCGCCTCCGAAGACTTTTCAGCCGTGCGCTGTTTCAACTGTCCGCGTTACATGTACTAACAAAGCAGCTGCCCAAAACCACAACGACCAGTGAGTGCGTGCCTCACTTGCCACCAACTAGGACACATGCACCAGGATTGTCCGAAGAAGAGGAGCCAGTCTACCAATGTTGCAGCCATCTCCGCAGACGGTTATAATTACACTGGATCACAAATTTCAGTTTTATTTTTGTTCTCCAGACACCGCTCTCAATTCCTATCTAGAATAGCTCGCTGATTCCGAAAATCGGGTTAATTTTTTTTTCTATGGATACGGTTTTGAGATATTTGTAATTCACCGTTATTCAGCTTACAAAAAAAATAATGTTTCCATTTAATCACGAATATCTTACGAACCAATTGAACAATCGTTTTCACAAAATTTTACTGCACACAATAGGTCGTATTGATAAAAAATGGCTTTGCTCAAATTTGGAGCAATTGCTAAGATTTTGAGTATTTGCTCAGTTTCATATGATAGAAAACTTATTTGAGAATTTGCTGTGTTCGAAAGCTAGAATATGCTTAGATTCGGATGAATAAAAGGTATAAATATACAGCTGAGATCCCACGATTGTCGCAATACACCAATTATTCCTCATTTTATGCCCCAATCGTGTGAGTTCTCAATAAATTTACTCATGCAGCAATATATGTATGTAGGCAGATATTGTGCTTGCTGTGCCCAATCAAATCACAGCAAATGGAATTTACTTTGCGACCCATGGGCCGTGAAATTTTTCCAGCAACATATTGTTTTTAGATAAAATTTTGCCACACCCAAAATGAAGTATAAAATAAATAGATAAAGACAAATTTTCAGTCAAATCAAATACAACCCGGTTGCGGCAATCGTGCGATGGCTCGATTGGCAGTGAAAATTTTAAAATTACGGCAATATTTATTGTGTTCTTGTGCGGCAATTGCGAACAATACACAAAAATATTTAGGCTGTTTATTGATAATATCCTTTTTTGCTTCCTTGTGTGCCCAAAAATCACTGAAATGAATATCCTTGTTTTCGGAAGTAACATAACTTTTAATTTATTTTGTATTCAAATTATAATTTTTCTTTAAGCTTGAACATGGATGATATATACCACCATATATACCACCACAACTCATCCGAGAACAATACAAAAGATATTTTATGTCACCAATTGGCGAACTGTCAGTATAAATTTAAAAAAAAAAACTTAAAACTTCAATACAGCCCACGACAACATGGTAGAACCTCAACATTCTGACCAGTTTTGACTATTTTTCTTCTATTTTTTTAATGTTTATTATTTTTCTATAAAAGTATAGCTCATTGTCTAACAAAATCCAGATAAATCCAAATTGCAAGCTTTATACAAAAATTATAAAAATTTCTTAAACGTTTGAAAACAATTCCACGGTTTTTATACATACATATATTGTGTGCAGTAAAATTTTGTGATACAACTAGACAAATCAATGTGATTGCGGTCTCAGTTTAAATATTAACCATACCAGTAATTCTTGGTCAAAACTTAAAAAAAAATTTATGTTCACTTAATGAAAATAAATAACATAAATAATGTAACTTCGAAGAGAAATAAATTTAATAAAGAGAATTGTAAACCCTATGCATCTGATTCGATTATTTGTGAAACTGTTGGTGGTGACTGTATTTCGGAATCGCTGAAATAAGAATAAATTAAACAAAGTGATTTGGAGATTCGCTCGGAGGCATGATTAAGAAAAGTGAACGACTTTTCAGACAACGAAAATTACTTGTTCGGTTCAACAGTGACGGAAATAGGTAAAAGTGTAGTCAGTCAGAAGTAGATATAGGGCCCGGCTTAAATAAACGTGAAAGTGATGCTGTAATGCAAATTCTGGCTACTGAATATTTCTCCCCACCTTGATTCAAAAAGAAGCCCTATGACTATAAGATAAGAATCAAAAAGAACTGTTGGTTGGTGATGCCAAAATGTCTTAACAAAGAGCAGAAATACTTAGTTGGTTCTCGTTTGAAGCAATGTAACTTAGTCGCTGATGATTTTAAAGTTACTTCAGTTAACTACTTTAAGCTGCATGAGCATTTTTATAAACCGGAGCTCGAATCGTCACATACGATATCGTATTACTCGTCACGTAAAAAGTTTTCGGATTATGACATATGTCACCGTGCTCTTTATTCCATTCACCTTATACGACTGACGTACCACATAATTTTCTTTCGTATGGTTTTCGATCCGTGAACGGATGTTAGGATTCGAGCGCTGTTTGCTATTGCCATAATGTCACTGCGTTGTTTGAAAAACTTAGGCACCCACATGTTCCCGAATTATTGAGGCTATTTGTACATAAATTAATCTGCTTCTAGTCTGAAAGCTGTATTACTTCATATTGGAAACAAATACCCATCTGTTAAAATTTCTTATGTTCAAAATTCTTATTGCCTGTCTGAAAACTATCAAAATATGAAGCTAATTCTGGAGTATATAAAATATAGTCAACATAAATTGAAAATTTGCTGCGCCTTGAAGATTACTGCACTACCAACTGGTGCTAAGAAGGGAAATTCAAAATATCAATGCTTTTTGTGCATTTGGGAGGGACGTATGAAGAAGCTTCGTTATACAAATTTTGAGTAGGCCTGCCGTGTAAATTTTCAGTTAGGCCAGTTTAGCATTACCACGTAGCTATTGTTGAATCGAGTATAATAATTTTGCCTCCTACTATCTCTGATTAAGTCAAGTGACATTTTGACTAGTTTTGGCTATTTTTATTTCGTTTATTTAATGTTTGCATTTTTTATAAAAGCATAGCACTTTACCTAACCAGCGCCACATAAATCAATGTTTCAAACTTTGTACGAAAATTATAATAATTATTATATATAATTCAACAAACTTTAATAATTGCTCCGAAAAATTTTGGGTATGCAGTTTTGTAGCTTATTAAATTTTAGTAGGTAAAAGTGCATATTTGAAGACGCTAGAAAATCGCGTTGATTTTTAATAACCGTTTTTGCTGATGGTGCTAGGCATTTTATCCCATACAAACGAAATTGTCGAGCATACTTTATATGGAAGAAAATGCACAACACCGTCAGCAAAAAAAAATTATTAAAAATCTACACGATTTTCTAGCTTCTTAAAGTTTGCACTTTAACCTACTAAAATTTAATGAGCTACAAAACTGCATACCAAAAATGTTCTAAAAATTTTAAATAAAAAGTTTAAAATATTGGGGTGCAATTATTAAAGTTTGTTGAATTTTCATAATTTTTGTACGAAGTTTGAAATATAGATT
>NW_023458561.1:12455361-12512261 GCF_013731165.1 Rhagoletis pomonella | reverse complement strand
TTTGTTAAATTAACTTAATAAATGAGCTGTTAAATAAACTGTTAAACTGCATAAATAAAAATTCCGTTCCTATAAAAACTGTGTTTCTTTTACATGATTCATTGTCAACACTATACAAATAATCCAATGAGAGTAACTGGATCCCATTTCGTTCCGCTCCACTCAGGTTTGCGAAAAAGTTGAGAATTCAACATTTCCCAATTTGAAAATAAAGCAAAATTCCATATTAAAAATGTGCCGTTTAGTTTGAGAACGATGTGAACAACTATTTGGGATGTATTTGCGAACTAACGTTTGAGATTTGAGAAAAGGACTGATACTCAAATGCATCTCAAATTGAGATTTAACAAAAATGTTTATTGGATATGTACTAGGAATGTTAATCCCGGGATCCCAGTCTTTTTTAAGTCCTGAAAATCCCGGGATATATTGCCCGGTATTTTCGGGATTAGTAATTTACACTGGTGGAAATAATAGAAACGCGTTAAGTTAACCAGTTTTGGCTATATTTCTTTTGTTTATTTAATATTTAACATTTTGTGTGTAATGTGTAGCTCAATATACATATAATACCTTGCGGCAGACGATTTCGCACACAAAAAAATTAATATATTCGCCAAACGAAGGGCCAAATCATGATACAAAAAAGAAGGTAGTTTCAATAAACAGCAGATTTTTGACAATTGCTCAATTGTGAAAAATTCGAAGCGGCGTTACCCAATTGTAAGTTTTTTGGTGTTGGAGATTTTATATCCTAAATTTGGGATTATAAATTAAATAGTTGTATTAATATCTACCTTTTAAAAATAAGTAATATCTTATCTTAAAAACGTTTAAATTTTACATTAAATTCGATAACAACTTGCCAAATCATTATTTTAATATTAATACAATTTTAGTGAACATATTTTAAAATTTTTTTAGTAGCCTCATGTCATGTGATTATTTCTCAATGTAGTTTTCTATATCGGCTACGATGATTCTGATATAATTCAGGCACTGAAATTACACATTTCGATGTTTTATTTAATACATATTGTCTTTGTCCATTTAACAGCAAATGGAATTTACTTTGGGACCCATGGGCTGTGAAATTTTTCCAGCAACATATTGTTTTCAGATAAAATTTTACCACACCCAAAATGAAGTATAAAATAAATAGATAAAGACAAATTTTCAATCAAACTGATTTGTGTAGTTCAGGTGCGTCTTTTGGTAAATGTTTTGGAGGCTGTTTTAATATATCTTATATTATTATATATTTCTTTGCTTTTCCACATTCTGAGAAGTTAAGAGAATGAAGTCTAATATTCTTTTTTAGTCAACTACGCCGTTTGATTTCATTTTTTGCAATCATTAGTTCATTTCGCTTGAGGAGTCACAATGCCCATACCGGCTGTACCGATTTTTTGAAATTTAGGACACAAATTTTCGAAGAACCTGTGTGGAACCTGCCATACAAATCGAATTTTTCATAGTGCATATCTCTGCAAGTATTTGTGGTAGAGTCCTGGAACTTGGTATGGATATATGTATATGAAGTCAATCTCAAGCTCATGGAAAAATATGGGTTTATTGGAAAATCCGGCGTGCCAACGTAGAACTTGGAATATAGGTAAATGAAATCAATCTTAAACCTATGAAAAATGGGGTATATTAACACGATATCGTAGCCATTGATAAGAGCTAGCTATGGCTTATACTCATATAAACTAAAATTCTGGTGACGCATAGATACTTCTGGAAGCATTTACCTAGAATACTGAGATGAGGCATGTTTCCAATGGAAATATGTACAGAAAAACTGGCGCGAAAAACTGTTAAGCTAAACCTTTAGAGATTACATTCTTGCCAAGACCCACAGGCATAAGCTGAAATTGCGTCGCAAGTTTACGGTCGGCTTGGGTAAGGTTTAACCACTTATCCCCCCTTTGTTTTCGCCGCTACTGAATTCTATAAACTGTCAGCTTTCACTCAATTTAAAATGTACATGTGTATTTAAAAATGTCATGAAAATTGTGTTGCTAGCTTCATGTTGCAAGCTTTTTCACAGCGTGAACAGAATACTACTTTGCTGAGGAAATGTTATGGAATTTCACACTTATTTCACAGAAAGAAATTTTATATGCAATTTAACAGCGTTTTCACGTGGAACATCAACAAAATACTTAATACTTATGCTTAAGAACAAAATATTTTTAAATCGACCAAAAATTAATAAGAAAATTTAAAGGATTTTAGATATTGGGTATGGTAGCACGAAATGACACAATCTGCTTAATTGTCAGGTTGTTAATATGGTGACGAAAAAGTGACAATGGAACTACCTTGTTTTTATTTTACCTTCCTTTTATTAGCTCGGGATGTAACTATGTAATATTGATGCGCCTAAAAGATGCAGCGATTTCTATTCTCAAGTTACATACCTGATGACAGTACGAATGGCAATTATAATAGGGAGGTTTTAGCTTTTTAAACTATAATTTTATTTGTATCATGGGCCAAATATAGTAAAATTGCGTTCTTAATTTTTCTCTCTGACGTCAGGATTTTTACAAAGAACTTTTAAATTTGAAAGATATGAGTAATTCAAAAACTGATTTAAAAATTTCAGTTCAATATACTTAAGAAACCAGTATGGGTATCAATTGAAAGAGAAGATTCTGTAGAGTTAAAACACGTTAAAACATGTCACAAGGGACATTTTCAATTCCTGTTCGTCCTTGTGAACCCAAAAAAAAATTTAATTTGGTACCCATACTTTTGTTTTACATTGTACTGAATTTTTTTTTTAATAAATTTTGGAATTAACCATATCTCTGAAATTATAAAGAGCCCTCACCGCCGAAATAACGTAAATGCTCTAGAAATATTTCTGCATCAAAAAGGGCGGTTGGCCTCGATAAAGTCTTTTTAAAAAAATCATGACGTCAGAGAAATGTCCATTTATACATATGCTGTTAATTATGTGTAATATGAAGTAAAAATGTCAATTTTGAATAAACAAAAGGAATATAGACAAAACTGGTCGAATTAAGGCGCTTATTTTATTTCTGCCACTGGAATTATGAACTTCTTTCAACCAGAAAATAAACTTTTTGACTTATTTTTTTTGCATCGAGCTTTTTTCGACATACCTCAAATTACTTTATCAGATATGTACACACTAAAGCAGCCGTGCCCAGCGCAGGGCACTTGCCTATTGAATTCTGCCAGCGCAGGGCACTTGCTTATGGAGTTCTGCCGGCGTTGGGCATGCCTGCACTAAAGTATTAATTAATGCACACAAATTTAATTATTGTCTGTCGTTTTGTTACTTATGAAATAATTTTCACTATAAATAAAAAACTACTTTCCAAACACATTTACTTATTATTTATTATATGGTAGGAGAGCTTCTCAAACCATATTAATGCAATTCTTTCATGTTAAGTCATTGAAAAATAATAAATATCTAAGTCCCGGCACTGATCCCGGGATCCCGAGATTGAACCAACGACACCCCGAAAATCCCGGGATCGCAAAAATCGCAAAAATTAACAGCCCTAGTATGTACTTATATTGTATGTAAATGTGTTTGTATTTTCCCGTATCATACCAGTCTGTCAGAAAATATTCATATAAATCGAAATTGCTAGCTTTTGCCAGTTGTATGTAAATCGCATTCGCAAGTTGCAATGCAAATGTGAAATACTACTGCCAATTAAAATGTTGCCATCACAACGTGCGGTCCCACGACCACGTTATCATCCACATACTCCAACATCTGAACACACATACATACATATGTACATCCATACATGCATATATGTATGTACATACATTCCCCCCAAAATCAACAATTGCATCCAGTATATATTACAATATTCCAACAAAACTGTCACAGCATAGCAGGAATGAAAACAACGCAGATGGTGGACCACTTGCAACAGCTACAACAATGCAGGTACAAAAACAACAATCGTGTCAACGGAAAATGCAACAGCTGCTGCTGTTGCTGCTTCTGTCTGCACTGCAATACGTGTTTGTTTTTGTTGTGTTTGGTTTTGCAATCGCCTAGGGCTAAATTGGAATTTCCGCTCCTACGTTTCATCCGTCCGTTTGTAGTGGAAGTCGTTGTGCACCATGTGTGCTTTAAAATTATCGAAGTGAAAAATGTATGAAGTGAGAAAGTGTATTATCGCCGCGCCAGCTATACGCAAAATCGTTCTGCTGTAGCACACATCGATATTTCAGGCTTTAATATCAGAAGCATTTTTAAATATTCACTTTTCAAAGGCGAAAATTAAGTATGCTTAAAGGGATAGATAGCGCAGTGCATACTTATAATTGTTGCTAAATGAAAAACTCTGCGTTGCTAACTTACGTTACTGATTAAAATTTCTAAACAATTTTTTACATAACTTAAGAGAACGTTTTCCTTAAAACAAAGGAATCATAAATTTGCATCTATTTTATGACTCCCACCGAAATATCGTGCCTCAATTCCATAATGAACCATTTGAATAGTATGTATCTCTAAAAATTCTATTCTTGCTAACATAAATTAATGGAATTATTCCAGTATATAACTTTGGAAGACACAGAATAAAAAATGTAACCAGTAACTGTGCTGTAATTAATTAACAATAAAGTGATTCACATGTATGGTTCCGCATGCAGAAGCCCCTTATGTAGGAAACGTTTCTGATCGTCATTCGTCAGAAAAGATTCCTTTGCGTCCTAACCACCCTTAATTTCACAAGGGTGTTTTTGGGTATTTTTTTAACCGACTTAAAAAAAGGAAAAGGTTATCAATTCGTAGGAATATTTTTTTATGTATGTTACCGCATAACATTGGACAACGTCAACGGATTTCGAATCGAAAAGGTAGTGTCTCCGATGGGGTCCTATACTAATTTGGTTTAGATCCGATCATTGGATCATGAGGTTTAACGGTACTCCTAAATTTTTATATGAGAATTGAAGTTGGTTGTATTTTTAACCAACTTCCAAAAAAGGAGGAGGTTATCAATTCGTCGGAATATTTTTTTTTCTACTAAAGTTTACGAAGAACAGAAGAAAAAAAAATTGCGGGTTTTTATAACAGGCAAAACGAATCGAGATAGATATAGACAAATGTATACATAAATGATCAGAATGAAAAGAGAAATCAATTAAGCAGCGACTGCCTGTCCGTCCGTCCGTCCGTCTGTGCTCACGATACCTCGAGCAAAAAAAAAAGATATCTTAACGAAACTTGGTACGTGTATTTCTTTCGGGTGCAGGACGGATGGTATTGAAAATGGGCAGAATCGGACAATAACTACGCCTACCTCCCACATAACGGTAGTTTTCAGACATACGAAAACTGCGATATTTTAGTAACTACTGAATTTTATTCACTCAAAATTGATATTTACAATAATTTTAAGACGAAAAATAAGAATACTATAAAGTTTTGAAAAATGGGCATATCCACGCCAACTTATGATAACATGTGTATATCTTGGTAACCGCTCCACCAATTTCCTCCAAACTTGGCACAGTTGCTGGCCTTGCTACAACGTACCAAATGACTGAAAATTTTCAAAATCGGACAGTAACCTTGAATGCTTGAAACTTCGGTATTACAAAATTTAAGGACACTCATTTACTCAATATTAATATTAACAACAATCCCTTGAAAAGAAGTAACATAATTTGGAATTTTGGAAAATGGGCGTGATACCGCCCATATGTGACTAGACAAGTTGGTCTCATTATGTCTAACTGAACGTTCTATCGAAGATGTTTAAAATATGTGGAAAAACTACCCCCGCTTACCATGCATCGGTAGTTTTGGGAAAGGTGAAAAACATATATTTAATACTTGCGGCGGGTATTTAATGTTCGGCTCCGCCCAACCTTAAACTTTCTTACTTCTTTATACTTGAAATTAACGTACTTACATTTCATAAGAAAATAATCGGATGCTCTATTCAAAGATGACGAAAAGCAACAAAATAGCACATTTTTCTCCATATAAAAAAAAAATTAAATTTGAATACCTCCCTGTTTAATAAAAGTTGTATTTTTGGCAAAGAAGAGATATTTGTCCTAAACTTTATCAAACTTAAAAAAAAAAAACAAGTAAAAAAGTCAAAGTTTGGGTATTTTTATCCCTATTTCAAAAATCTTCGATAAACTTATGTAGTTATATGTGCGCGGTATCACGCCCATTTTTCAGAATTCCATAATAATGTTACTTCTTTTCGAGGGATTGTTATTAGTCTCAATTTTGTGCAAATTAGCGTCCTTAAGTTTCGAAATATCGAAGTTGCAAGCATTTATGAAATTCACCGTTATATAAAAAGTGGGTGTAATTTTAGTCAACGTATTGCTTTAATGTGGCAAGCACAATAATCACTCCGAGTTTGGTACAAATTGCTCGAACGGTTACCGATATACACATATGTGGTCATAAGTGGGCGGTACCACGCCTATTTTCCAAAATTTTATCATAAACGTAGGTTGTGCTAAAGAATTGTTATAAACATCAATTTTTAATAAATTGGCATGGGTATTTACTGATTTATCGAAGATTTCGTATTTCTCTAAATTACCGTTGTATGGAATGTGGGCGTGGTTATTGGTTATTTTAAAAATTGGGTATATTTTACCAAGACCAAAAACCTTGCCAAGTTTGGGGGAAATTGGTGGAGCGGTTACCGAGATATACACATGTAATCATAAGTGGGTGTGGCTACGCCCATTTTCCAAAAATTTATAATATTCTTGCACTTGTAAGTGACATGATTGCTTTGTGGTATTTGTACGTTGTTCAAAGCCACAGTCAAGGACGGACAGTTACTCTTATTAAGTGTAAATGTAACTTGCTTACAATTTTGCTCGTTAGCCTTTATTCGCCATTTTGCGAGCCAATTGGCAACAGCTTCCATATGATTGCCTAGGAGCGCAGTTGCTTGTAGAGGACACTTGGAGCGACTGATTATGGCAGTGTCATCAGCAAAAGTGGACATTATCAGGCGGTTGTTTGTAGGAATATCCGCGGTGTATAAGATATACAGCATCGGGCCAAGGACACTGCCTTGTGGCACTCCAGCTTCGATTGCATGGGCTTCAGAGATGGTGGTGTTACATCGAACTGCAAACTTTCGATTATAAAGGTATGACTTAAGCAGTTTGTGTGTGCTTTGTGGGAGTAGCATCTGTTATTTATACATAAGACCGTCTAGCCAGACGCGATAAAATGCCTGGGAGACGTCAAGAAATATTGCAGCGAAATATTCCCTCTTTTCTTTGTTCGGATTTCGGTTGTTATGCGATTTACTTGCTCGATTGTTCCATGTTTTTCCCTGAAGCCAAATTGGTGATAAGGGGAGATGCACAGCATAAGAAGTTTTTCGAATAATTTCGAAATACACGGTAGCAGGCTGATGGGTCTATAGAAAGATGGTTTTGTCCTTTCTGGGCTTTGGTATCATCACAATAGTCGACTTTTTCCATTGGTGAGGGAAATGACAATGTTTTGTGATTGCGTTAAATAGCATACAGATGCAAAGTACAGCACAATTTAGTAGCCCAATAATAATTTTTGGGGTTATTAAGCCGTGACCTAGGGGCCTTATTTGGTTGCAGTTGATCCTTACATTTCTTCAGGTGCAAATTTCAGCGGCTCACATTTTGACATATTGGGTACGGGTGGTAATTGAAAATCATTAGTTGAGGGGTTTGGCCTAAAAACATTTTTTAGATGAGCAGCAAAGGTGTTTGCTTTTTCTGCGTCACTCCGAGCCCATTTGCCATTATGGTCCCGTACTGGCATTTCAGTTTTTATTGGCGCATTTAAATTTTTGTGTGATTTCCATAATGAGTGCTTTGTGCTCGTCAGTGCGTGTGTGGCCGCCTTGAGCAGTTGTTTTGATGCTTGTGATCTATGAGTCTGCCATATCCGTCGCAGGCGTCGTTTTCCTAATACAAGCTTTTCAATTTTCCTATTGGTTAAATTATATTTTTTATCTTGCACATAACCTTTCAGGGGTGTGGAAACGCCAGCGGCTGCTCTAAGCGTAGATTCAAGAGCGGCTATGGAGTTTTCAGTATCGGTCGGTTTATCTAAATTTGGGTCGAGGTCTATATGCGCCCTGATATATTTTTTATACTTTAACCAATTCGTCGTGCATATAGGGTGACTCTTTTTCTTGCGGCTGAAGCCACAAGGTGAAAAATACAGGTGAGTGGTCTGATGAGAGATCTGCAACTGATTCTGTACTAATAAGGCCGCGAGGAATTTTCCTTGCCATCGCAAAGTCAATCAAATCTGGCAACTTTTTCGGGTCTGCTGGCCAATATGTAGGCTTTCCAGGAGAAGCGTAATCAAGTTTTTTTTTTCTACATATAAGCGCGTTGTATAATTGCTTGTCTTTAGGGTTAGACAAGCGTGAGCCCCAGTGAGGGTGCTTCGCATTATAATCACCTGCAGCATGGAAGCTGGGAGAGCGAACTGAAGAGATCCATAAACTATTTTTCTGTTATCGTGAAGCGTGGGGGATAATAAACTGCGGACAGCGTAATATCACCTTGCTTTGTTTGTAAGCTTATTAATGTTACTTGCAGATAATTCTCGGCAACTCCAGTCAAATGATGGTGTTTAATCCGGTTTCTGACTAGAATACCAGTTCCGCCATGCGCCTTTCCATCTGGATGATTCATGCAATAAAAGATATATCCCGAAATGTCAAAATTATATCTATTAGTTAGGTGTGATTCAGCAAGAAGCATTATGTCAATCTCCTTGTCCTTAAGAAATTTTGACAACTCTAGTTTGTGACGGGGAATGCCATTTGAATTCCAGAGGGCTATTTTAAGTGAGGTCATTACCTTGTTTGCTGAGTAGCAAGCAGTTTAAGCAGCGTATTTTGATTTCGCATCAGTTCTTGCATTGTATTTTGCATGAAAGTCATGAAATTCATCATGTTTTGTTGCATCGACGCTATCATAGCTTCGATATTGGACTGTTTACTGTTTACTGTGTGCATAGGGATGCTGTTCTTGCGGCGCACTTTTTGTAGGGGCAGGGTTTTCTAAGCCTGATTTTAAGACACTTGCAAACGAGACGCCATTGACGGTGTTTGAAAGAACTATTGGCGACGTGGCTCTTTTGGCGAAGAAAACGTCAAGATTCGTTTGGGAGGATACAAAGGCATTCGATACATTACGAGTACGTACGGAAGCCACGCGTTGGTTGATCCGGTTGCGTTGGTAACAAGCATTTTGTTACCGGTAAATAAAGTTCCTGGTAATTTTTAAACCCTTTTCGCATTCTGCGCACTGGTAGATTTTGTTGCCATCTCATACATTACAAATATTGCACCGAGAAGTATGCAACACCAGAATTTGTACAGAACTGCATAGCTAAATTGCTGAATAGATTAAATTGTTACCAAGGTACTTACAATTGCGGTTACAAGAAGTGGTGTTATTGTTTGGTAACAAAATTTTCCGGTGCCAAAATATTCGGTAAAAAGCAGAATGGGCCTGATAAGGTTTTGTTTTAGAAATCTCATATCCTGGACAGCGAACTCGGTATAAGCCTTTGCTAGCTCCAGAGAGTGTTGTTATACACATATACCAGGGATGTTGCGAATATTTGAATGATTCGCATCATTTTACACATGCGCATTCGCATCAAATGATACGAGTGTTTTGCGAATGTGAATGTGTACATGGGCTAATATTGTTGAAATGGCTCTAGGTCTGTCTAACCAGGGCGCGGACAATAACCGGCTATTAGCGTCAGGCCCTAAACGGTTAAGTAGTATGTCAAGCAACATTGATGGGCCTTCAACAAGTACTGCTAAAAGTCTTATAAGCAACCTAGAAATAATTTTAGATTCCTCAGGCGAAAGCGAAGGCACGGATGTAGAAATCCTCTCGATTGGTGGAAAACTAAACTAAAATACGACAAATCGACACATCCAGTCCGCAAATATGTGAGCCAGCGTTCCAAGTGAGCAATTGTTCAGTGCAGCCGGCCTTATATGGGCGAATCCGAGAAATATCAACAAAAACCGCGAAAAATGTGTGCAATTCGAATTCTCTCATTTTTGTGTCAAAAAAGACACAGTACAACAAATTCTTATTTCATATTTATTTCCACATTTAATTGAGTAATCTGATTTGTCCCTCTCTTACCCTTTGAAACAAAGCTCTAAATAGCATAGGTTTTAAGCACTATATCTTTTAATGAAATACAAGAACATCGCTTTAAATAAATCAATGAGTAACGTCCGCGCATATACAATTGTTTTAAAGTTAATTCAACCTTTAGTTTGCTTTTATAACATGTTTTGTAAACCTAATTGTTTTCTCTCAAAGTATCTTTGTAGATTGCGCTTTCCATGCATGACAATTTGCGCAAATCGGTTGACTTTGATGGTCATATCAAAATCGCTTCCTTTTTCAGTAAAGTCCGAACATAAATTTCGAAGGCAAATACACCGACATTAACTCAAATTCAAATTTCCATTATTTTGTTCCCATAAGTACTGCTATAAACCTTCCCTTATATCACAACAAATTTGTAACATAATATTTTTAACGGCAAAAATGTTAAAAGAAACGTCCGAACGTAACGTACGCAACGCTAGGATTTGCCCATATATGAGCCTCTAAAAAATCGTCTCATGGGAGAAAAGCAGTGTTGCCAAAATTTTTCGGGGCGACCCGCTAGATTGGACCAAAAAACAGCCAAAAACGGCTAAAATGTTTCAACTAGAATTCAATTTTTTTTTTAAATACATAAATTACAATTAGAAAGACTAGTAGATCCATTGAGTTTTTTTTTTAGTTAACAAAGATTATACGTAGCTAAGCTGTACACCACTTAATTTTTGTTTAACAAATACCTAGCTAAGCTTTATATCAGAAGTCATGTTTGTATTACTTAAATGTAAAACCAGAGATAAATTACAAACTTATGGCGTTTTCTTTTCTATTAAACAATTTTGCCTTCTTATAAATATTGTAACATTTTCAGTAGGTTGCTTTTTGTCCCGCAAAATGGCTATATTAGCAGAAAGTATGGCACTTTTGCTTAGTCGGAGGGCAATATTTTGAGAAATTAACACGTAAAGCTGTGAAAGGGCTAAGGAAAACAGGGCCACATTATTTCGAGAAAAAAACGCCATGATACAAACACAGAAGGTAGTTTAATTTATTGGCATTCGTTGTTGATGCCGACCACTTCACTTTTAACAAGTTTATGACATTTAACTAAAATCATGCCACCAGATTCACTAGCAGAAAAATTTTTTGTTTCTTGAAAAAGGAAAAAAAATTTAATTTGCAGTTAGTGAAGTTGGATGAAAACATTAAAAGTGTTGCGCGTTTCCACTGCAAGAATTCGGTACACCCGAGCAAAGGTTCGAAAATAAAGTTTTTTGCTTTTCCGAGGATAGGGTACGTAATACGATTTAATGCAGTTTGATGACAAATTGCTAACGCAAAATATTTTTAAACCTCTAAAAGATGTTACGTTATCCGTCGAACAGGAAGGAGGCCGAGTTAAAATGATGCCCTGCAACTTGTAACAGTACCAATTTTTGGATTCTCGGAATTTTCTGATAAAGAAGTGGTGCTGCTAAAAAATATATATATAAATATAGGCACGAAACTATGTATTTGTGACAAGAATTATTCTCATTTTATAAAATTTTTGTTTAAAGAAAAATGTATAAGTAAGACAGTTTGGGTACGGTTCGGTTATTTGTACAATGATTTTGGGTTATCGTGTCCAAACACGTAAACCGAATAAAAAAAAATTTACATATACATCTAGCAAAGGGATTAAGCTTTAATTTAAAATAAAGATTTCTGTTTGAAATATACACTTTTATCGTAAATTTTGAGGTGGGGTTTGCACAGAAATACTGTGGATGGCGTAACTGGAGTTGGACTGATTAGGTTATTTCTTCTAGTGCGGCCGAAGGCCACAACTCGGAAATAATAATAATAACAAAAATAAAGTATGTTTGCACCATGATGCAATTATTCACAGGTATTGTCTTCCCAGAGAGTTTTGCTCCACATTGAAATTCGTGCTCTTTTATTTTCTAAGCATTGCGAATAAAACTTCTCACTTAAATTTAAGACATGCATAACAAGTTTTTATAAAGAAAATCCCCGCTACGTCCTTCCAAGTTTTGCTATTTTTCTTTAGTTTATTTAATGTTTATTATTTTTGATGAATATGTAGCTCATTGCATCATATCGTCACCTGAAATGCAAAATAACGTAACAACATCGTCACTGAAATGCATAAAGTCGTAACTTATAAAAAATTCAAAATTCACTTTTTGATTGTTATGATGGATTTCATCGAATTACAACTCCCCACATCGTTTTATGAAAAAGAAAATTGTCACGACTTTTTCCATTTCAGTGACGATGTTGTAACGCTATTTTGCATTTCAGGTGACATATACTACATCCAGATTTCAGACTTTGTATAAAAATTATTATTCTGCAAAACTTGTAACTTTTAAGTCAGCTAAAAGATGATATGTATTTGGGCCACTCGCTTATCTGAAGACTTTTTTGGTTAGAAAAAATTGTTTTTCAATTTTATATAACACAGACCTACATGAAAATTTTCTCAGAGATAAGACTAGCCATTTCTAATAGATTTTGGAACACTAAATTTTAAAAACTAAAAACTTGTATATTTGAATTTTCATAAATCGGCTAAAAACGGCTAATTTTTTTTTTTGCAAAACAGCTAACAAATTGGCTGCCGGTTAAACCGAATTTTCTCCGGCTGTTTGCTATGGCAACCGGATAAATCCAGCCGGAAAACGGCTAGAATGGCAACACTGGAGAAAAGGAAGCAAAATTACTTTTTTTGAAATATAATATGCCCCTTTTGAACTTTGACTACTAGATTAAATCACTAGGTTAAGCACTCGTTCAAAGTTCTAATAATTTACACAATTTTTTAATAATAAAAACCATGACTTAAGTTTATTATAGCTCTTTTAATGTTATTCATAATATTCGCATTCGCATTCGCACATTCGTGTTCCGAAAATTCGCATCCGCATTCGCAAATCTGAAAAATATGACATTCGAAACATCCCTAATATGTACATATATGTACATACATACATATAATTTAAGTTAATGTAATTTCTTTTATTAAGATATGTACATACATATGCATATCTCAACCTCTCGTAACAACTATACTCTCAAGTTCTTGATGGGCAAAAATCGCTAGACGGCACAATATTTGCGACGAATTTTACCCACTGCATGCTTTGCTGCCTTTTTCATTGGCTGACATTGTTCCGACAGCTCTTTTGTCTCCGGTGATGTAGAGGACAACGATGTTCGAATGAATGTTTTGCTTTCTTTGAGTACATACTTAGAAAAGCACATATCGCTTGCTTAGAGTGAAAAGTTGCTAAGTCTACTTTTTTCGAAAGCTCATATTTTGATAAAGGAAGCAAGAGAAATTAAAAATGCCTTTTTCCGAAAAAGATTAAGGTACTTGTTTTGTTTTTTTCGTTTATATTTAACGAAAGGCAAATTTGCTAAGTCCAAAGAGACGCCGAAAACTTGATTAGGCAAAAATAATACGAAATCTTCTAATGCTTTGCTTTAAATACGCAAAATGTGGTATCCAAAGTTTTGCGAAATACTTGAAGAAAATCGCTCTAAGAAGTTTTTCCTCTCCTGCAAAATTTTTTAAAAATGGACTTAGCGGCTTTTCTATCGAAGCTAGAGATATACATATATATGTATGTATTCATATGCTTACATGCCCTGTGAGGAAGCGCTTTAGTGCCGAACTGGTTTGGTACCCGAGATTTTAGTAACATGACTTATGTACGTTAATTCTCTTTTGCATGCTAGCGAATTTAACGAAGTGTCAATTTTCCACGCTGCATCCATTTTTCGATAGTTCTGAACCAGTTCAAAAATCGGTAGACGAAAAAAGTAACATGATTGTTTTTGGTTTCTCCAAGGTAGCGGTTTTAGATTATTTTCAAAGAAATGTGTTTTCAATTTGCAATCAGCATTTGAAAAAACGTTTACATAACTTTGGCTGTAGCTGAGTGTGCTGAGATGCTTTCTGTTATTAGTTAAATTCCACAAGGTCCCAAGATGTTAAAATGTTAGTACAATTTTTTGTTTGTATTGCCAATCTATGAAAAAGAATCTGTGAAGTGCAGTGTGAAAGCGTATTTGAACGAAAAACCGCCAAGAAAATATCTATTTAAATTCTAAATTCGTCAGCTTAGATATAGATTTCTAATGAAAAGTTTTTTTTTTATTCTTTGAGGCTTATCACGTTTTCTGTGACTATTTTGGACATAGCAAATTTGCATATGACTGAACAGAAACACTATATTGACAACGTCCGTCTTTCCGAGCTGTTGGAAGAAGGCTAAAATTATCCCTCTATTGAAACCAAATTGTGACTTCAGACCAATCGCCATTTTGCCATTCCTTTCGAAGGTTCTGGAGCGAATAATGCAGCGCCAAATAAGTGAGTAAAAATTCACTTATTAGTAGTCATCAATCTGGCTTCCGGGCGAACAGAAGCTGTATTACTGCTCTTTTGAAAGTCTCTGACGATATAAGGCAGAATATGGACAAAGACCATGTCACTTTTTTAACTTTACTTGATCACTCAAAGGCTTTTGACTTCGTTGACCACACATTACTTTGCTTAAAACTGGCCAACCTTTTTAATTTCGCTTCCCAAGCTGTAAGCCTGGTCAGATCTTATCTCCTAGGGAGGTCACAAGCGGTATGCGTTGGTAGCTCTGTGTCTAGCTTCTTGTCTGTTATTGAAGGTGTGCCGCAAGGCTCAATACTTGGACCGCTGTTGTTTGTCTTATATGTTAACGATCTACCGAAAATTCTACAACATTGTAAAGTGCATGTTTACGCAGATGACGTGCAATTATATCTTGATTGCCCACTAAAGTCAATTAATGCCTGCATACGTAATCTCAATGCAGATCTGTGTCGAGTAAATGGCTGGGCTACTGATAATGGCCTGCTATTGAATCCGAGCAAGTCCCAGTGCATTACAATTTACAAAAAACACTTTAAGCTAGACAATTATTCAAAAGTAACATTAGGCAATTCGGTAATAAATTTCGTTGATGCAGCCAAAAACCTGGGCGTGACTTTCAACAGAACATTGACATGGAAGAACCACATTTTTACAGTTATAGGCAAAGTGTATGGAATGTTGCGCTCCTTATGGACTACCCAGTACTTTACACCAATTAAAATTAGACTGATTTTAGCCAAGACATATTTGCTTCCAACCATGCTCTATGGTTGCGAACTGTATGCTAATTGCGATACCACGTGCAACAGAAAGCTCAATGTCTTATTTAATAATATTGCCCGATATATTTTTGGTATTAAGCGCAGAGATCACATCTCCAAACATGCTATAAAAATATATTCAATCTCCTTTAATAACTATTTGAAACTCAACACTCTAACACAATTACATAAAATATTGGTAAACCAGGATCCTTCTTACCTCTACGAACGATTTCAAGCAACTCGATCAGCGCGTTCCTCGCAGTTGCTTTGTACGACCATTAATTCCAAAATATCTGAGCGTCATTTTTTTGTGTATGCAGTCCGTCTATGGAATACTTTACCTTTGGAGATCAGGGGCGAAAAAAGCACATTGCACTTCAGAAGGGAACTAATGCGATTCTTTACAGAATGATTATTCAAGAGTGTACATATATCATCTGTCAGTTACTACTTTATTCATCCCTGATCTTTCACAACCTTTTCCTTTTCATCAATTCAGTCATTTCTCCCTATTAAATATTTCCTTTCCCTGGCTTTATAATTTTTTAATGTTATTATTACCCTCTAGTTATGTAAGTCATTTATGTACTTGCGTATAAAATAACGTTCCTATCAACAGGTCATTAAATATTTTTCCATTCGGTTAAATGTTATTTATTAATTAAGTAGCAAACACTCGAAATATAACTCATGGTTGTTGTGTTTGTTTTACAATAAAAATAAAAAAAATAAAAAACAGTTAGAAATAAAAATGTATTTCGATCTTTTAGAGAAAACGATGCATCTCTAATTGTTTTTGCTTCCTGCATCAAAATATATGTTTACATGGGTCGATTTTGGTTGGATGACAAAAATCTACTAGAAAATCGACCCATGTAAACATATATTTGGATGCAGGACGCAAAAACAATTAGAGATGCATCGTTTTCTCTAAAAGATCGAAATACATTTTTATTTCTAACTGTTTTTTATTTTTTTTAATTTTTATTGTAATACAAACACAACAACCATGACCCATGTAAATGGCAATTCAACAATAAAATGTAAATGTTTTGGCTAGTCGATTTCTCAGTCGACAGAAATCGACCCGTGTTAAGGCAGCTTTAAGTAGTAATACGTAGTTTAAACAAGTAAGAAAGTCTAAGTTCGGGCTTTGCCGAACATTAAATACCCGGCGCAAGTATTAAATATATGTTTTTCACCTTTATGAAAGCTAATGCTACATGTATCAATATTTGAGTAAATTAGCGTACTTACATATATGTCGAAATATTGAAGTTTCAAGCATTTCTGAAATTTACCGTTATATGAAAAGCGGACGTAATTTTAGTCCGATTCCAATAATTTTCAACGTTTTGCTTTTATATGGCAAGCATAATAACCGTACCGAGTTTGGTACAAATTGGTAGAACGGTTACCCAGATACATATATGTGATCATAAGTGGGCGGTGCCACGCCCATTTTCCAAAATTTTATTATAAACGTTTTTCGTGGTAAAGAATTGTTGCAAGCTTCAATTTTGAATAAATTAGCTTTAATATTTACTGATTTATCGAAGATTTCGTATTTCTCTAAATTACCGTTATATGGAATGTGGGCGTGGTTATTGTCCGATTTTAAAAATTTAGTATGCTGTGCTAAGGCCAACAACTGTGCTAAGTTTGGAAGAAATTGGTGCAGCGGTTACCAAGATATACACATGTAACCATAAGTGGGCGTGGCTACGCCTATTTTCCAAAAGTTTAGAATATTCTTATTTTTAGTCTAAAAATTATTGTAAGTGTCCATTTTGAGTGAATTATATTCAGCAGTTACTAAAATATCGCAGTTTTCGTATTTCTGAAAATTACCGTTATATGGGAGGTAGGCGTGGTTATTATCCGATTTTGCCCATTTTCAATACCATCCGTCCTACGCTCGAAAGAAGTGCACGTACCAAATTTCGTTAAGATATCTCAATTTTTACTCGAGTTATCGTGTGCACAGACGGACGGACGGACAGACAGTCACCGCTTAACCGATTTCTCTTTTTATTCTGATCATTTATGTATACATTTGTCTATATCTATCTCGATTCGTATTGCCTGTTACAAACAACCGTTATGTGAACAAAATTAATATGCCCTTGTGCTCGGGTATGAAAAGTAAAATAAGTCGGGATAAAGATCTAGTACGGAACTAGAAATTTGGTTCCCTACATGGTAGGTACATATAAACATACGTACGAACATACATGCATCTATGGGTTTGTACATATCTGATTGAAAGTGCCCGCCATGGCGTGTGCGCCTAGGATAAAGTCATTGTTGGTTAGCATTTCTTGCACGCGCAGATTAGCCAACTTCAGTTTATTGTTTGTTTGTTAATGCTGGGAGGCAACTTTACTGATCCTTTGTGGGCGCTTTGCATTTACGAAATGATTGTAAATACAATAATAGGAAGGAAATTTAATGTGTTTACTGTTTTAAAAGGGGATATTCTAGAATTGCCAAAGACACAATCTCCCAAGCAAGTAAAATTTTTATACATATCGTTGGCTTAGTGTGCAAATGTGCTAAATCCATTTTTTTAATTTTTTGGGAGGGACAAAACCGTCAAACTTTTTTTGTTAAAATAGGGATGCAAGTCAAAAAAATACATCGATGTTTTTTTCGATTTGATGCATAGAAATGTAGCATCGATGCATATCGATGTATCGTATAAAATATCGATATTTTCGATGCATCGAATGAAAATATCAACAGTTTCTTTCAATTAAAAATATACAACAGCAAAATGAAACAATCGTAACTTCGATAAGTGTTTAAGTAAAAACTCAGAGTAAAATGGATTAATTGATTTAAACAGTTACACATCCCAGTTTTTTCTGGTCTTTTGGGAAGCCTTCAATTTTCGGAAGATACGGAAGTGGCGACAAATGTTAAATGTTTATAAGCATAATGAAATAATATTAAGTGTGCCAGCTAGCAATCACATTCTATTTCGGTACACTATTATTGAACACTGCAAAAATTCGTAATATGACTTTGATGGTACTTTACGGACCCCTTTAATATATTTTTTAGGCGTTTGCGAAATTAATCTTTTAAAATTAAAGACGTATGAGAGGTAGTCATGCCCTTGCACCGATTTTGTCAAAACTTCGAATTTTTCCTAACTTACATATTCTCAACCAGCACACCAAATTTCATTATTCTGCGATAACTCCCCTAATTTTGCCAATTCACTGTATGGGGGCGAAGCACTGTGCAGCGTTCTGCAGCTTTCAGCGCTCTATTCAGCTAATACTTTTATAAATGCATACACTGAGAAAAAAACGCGTTGTAGAAATAAAAATTTTTATTTGATTGCCGTTTAAAATGTTCGTATTTAAATCAAGTGAAAAGCGTTCAAAGCACTGTACAGCACTGGGCAGGGTATTGGACCAAACCAACTTTTTTTAAGAGACTGAGTCATAAGTAAAAAAGCAAGCTCTCCGTTTTTTGAAATTAGCCTCCGAAATCGAGATATGCGCCTTCGAAGTTCGAAATTGAACCTTTGGTAAAAAATTATTTTTAATTATTGCATGTAAAATGCAAAAAAGTATAAATACGTACGTGGTCCGCCTTTTTCTCTTATTTTTATGGTATATAACTTTTTTTGAGAAAACTTATATTACAGATTCTGTAACGGGTCAAATGTCAGATCTTCGAAAAATTAAAAACTTAATATTTCAGTAAAATTTGAACTGATTTTTAAAAGATTCATATCGTTGTAAAGGTGATTTAACCCCCTTTTTTGATATGCATATTTGTATACTTCGTATATAAAAATTTGAGAAAAACACATTTAAAGGAAAATACCTTTTTTGTATAAAAAAATATTTTAAACAAAAATATTACTAACCGATTTTTAAAAAATTTATATCGTTGTAAAAGTGATTAAAATCAGTTCAAAATTGTTTGAAATATAAGGAAATTAATTTTTCGAAGACCTGAACTTTGACCCGTTATAGCACCTGTAAGTTTGCACAGTTATAGTTATATACCATTTAAACAAGAGCAAAAGGAGGACTACGTCTCTATTTTTAGGTTTTTAGTTATTTATATGCAATAATTAAATATAATTTTTTACCAAAGATCCAATTTCAAACTTCGAAGGCCCATATCTCGATTTCGGAGTTTAACTTCGAAAAACGGAGAAATTACTTTTTTACCTATGAATCAATCTCTTAAAAAAATTGGTTTTGTCCAATACCCAGAAAAAAGTTGATTTTGCCGTACAGTGGAATTGAATATTTCCATTATGTGTACATACACTACGTATAATCGAAATATTCAATTCAAATACACCCGTATAAAAATGAAGCATTTTTCACTGCACGGATGGTGTTTTGCACGTCTCGGATGCTTTTTCATATGTAATTAAGAAATTATATGTATACAAAGCATGCACAGCGTTGACAACCCAGTAGAAATCGGTTGTATGCATTCATGAAGTATGCATGCTGTATGAGTGAATTAGTGTGAAAAATTCATGCGTAGTCATGAATTTCCACGAATAAATTCAAATTCTAGCGAATTGCAAGCGAATGTACGTTGTTGTTGTTTTAAGTACACTTCTTGATAAATTTGGAGTGGAATTTTTGTAATACATTGTGCGATAATATTCTCAGCACTAGCGGGGTTTTACAAGATATGCCTTTGCATATGTAAATGCTACTTTTTTGTATGTCACCGTATATTAAAATGTATCAGAAAAGTAGCATTTAAATATGGGGATACATATGTATCTTTTAAGAATGCTTTGATACTGTTCCATTAATGCATTTTTGTATGTTTGAAACATTAATACAGCCATATGCATACAGCAGTATCGGCATCGGCCTGCTTTTGCCGATTCTTTGCCGATTCTTTGGAATTTCTTTTCATGTGCTCAGGTGAAGCGACAGCTAACATCAAAAAACATTTGCAGACAGCTCACAAAAATGATTTTTCATACAAAAGTATGTTCGAAAATTTTCATTTATATGGAGAACACTGCCAGCAAAAAAAATGCCAAAAATTAACGTGATTTTATAGTAGCTTGAAACTTGCACTTCATTATACTAGAACTAATTGGTTAAAATAAGCAGAATTTTTCTAATTTTTGTACAAGGTTTGAAATCTGAATTCTTAATATTCCCGGGGAGTTTGTTCTCCGGGAATTTGTTTCTCTCGAGAAAGAATTCCTCCAATAATTAACTCCCAGAGGGTAGCATTTTCCTCGAAAATTTGTGAGGAGGAAATTCGAACTTCGAATTTTTTGACAGCTTAACTCCGCCATTTAATATAAAAAATCCTCAGGGAATTTTTATTCATGATAAGAGGAAAGGGAGAAGAGAGAAACCTCCCAGGGAGTTTCTGTTCAGAATCGGCCTGATGGTGTTTGTTGTATACTAGCCAGACTTTTATAAAAAAATAATAAACAATAAATTAACAAAAACAACAAATGCCAATTGCCAAAACCGGTCAAAATATTGCAATTCTTTTATTTTGTGGACCACTATATGTATGTACATACATACATATCTAGCATATAAGTTCTGATGCATTGAGTGCAAAATAGTGTATTTTAGTACAAATATTTCTTGCTTGGTACCATATAAAAAGTGTTTTATGTAATGTACATAAATGTGATATATGTATGTACATATGTTTTTACACATACATAACAAACAAGCCAATTACATAATTCAATTATTTGTTTTCTTTTGTTTTGCTAACTCCGTTCAATTAACTGAGTTTATGAATTAATACATTTATTTGTAATTTTTTGTGGAATCGGCATCGGCCGATTCTTTCCCCATAAGCCGATTAATCGGCACCGGCATTGGTACCTGAAAAAAAATTGGAATCGATCGGACTCTATTCACTTATACTGGCATGTATGTATACACAGCAGCAAGCTCATGCCACCAACAGTGATGTCGTATGCATAAAATTTTACTAGGAACACATACACACATTCACATATAAATCGTACATGTTTATCTGTACAAACGCCCCTGCAAAAAATGGGACTAATCCGGGATGACTCCGGGAGCAATCGCAACCCTGCAATAAAAGTGACTAATCCGGGAACAATCGCAAAGGAACATGGAGTAATACCACTTTTGATCTTTTCATATGGAATGAACTGTTCGCTTTTGTTCGAGCATGTCCTGTAAAGAGACCAATTATTCACCTTTATACCCGAAAAAATAAAAATAAAAATTTGCGCCAGCTGCGATTCGAACCGGGGCGCTCAGTTTTGTTAGGCGAATACTCTCTCTATGTACCATCGCCGCACTTGAAATTTAATTTACTAAGTGCGCACATATCATTAAATCGTTAATAGCACCCGTTAGAGATGAGTCGTGGACTAATTGATCTCCATTTATACCCGTAAGGAATGAGTCGAGACTAATCGATCTCCAATAGTACCCGTATGAGACTAGTTGCGACTAATTAATACCCAATTGTACCCGATTGAGAGGAATCTCGGAATACTCTCTTTAGAGATTAGTCACACAATTTTTTGCAGGGGCACTAATCGCGCGCTGTGATGTTGGTTCAAACTCAACATTTGACACATTTACATGTATGGCTGTAGCTGAGTGTGAAAAGATGCTTGATACAATTGGTTGCTGCCAAGAGGATCCGGGTTCAATTACCATTAGACGGAACTCAAAATTAAATTTTTTGTTTCTTCTTAATTACGAAAAAGCATCTGTGCACTTCACAACGACATATTTTATAACGTACATACTCAAATGTATAACGAGTTGGGTTGGTGCTCTTTCATATGCGTATTTTTTTTTTTAATTTAGCATGTTTTTCTTTTGATTCTAAAATTTTTTCCCTCAGTGTATGAATGTCGGCGTGAGCGCGAAAAGTGCTACCGCCAGAAATTATTTGCGGAAAACCGTATTTGCCTCCCTCGTAGGTCTCAAAAATAGAAGACTGGTTTTGGGCGAATTATGGTGTATTTTATATTTGGTTTGTAAGTTTTAGTTCACAGTATTATCGATAACCTTTAGGGTTTGTTTGATATTCAGGCAACCGTGACAGCTTAGGCCTCAGATGGATAAAACGAAAATCCGTAATGTATGGCATAGTTGGGTGCCTGAACATCGGTGGAGGTAATCGAAAAGCTGACGAATAGCGACCGCTAAATCCTTCCGAGAAAAGGACACCTTATGTATTCCGCCTTTAAACAATTTCTTAAAAATCACTCCACTCTAGTAGTTAGTAAACTCTGGGACAACATTTCTTCATGTTAAAATTCGAGAACTACGTTGCATTATAAAAGGAAAAGCACATTATTGCTCTTTAAGTTTAAACATAAAAATAAATGTATTTCTTATGCCTTCTTCTTCTTCTTCTTATTTGGCGCTGCAACCACCTAAGCGATTTTGGCCGAGTTCTAAAATTTAAGCCAGTCAGTTCTCTTCTATGACAACTGACGCCAATTGGAAATGCCAAGTGAAGCCAAGTAAGTCCACGTCCTTCTCCCCCTGGTCTTTCCATCGCAGTGCGGGCCTCGCTCTTCCTCCGCCACCACCAGCGGGTTCCGAGTTGAATACTTTCAGCATTAGATTACGCCCAATTTTAAGAACATCCTTTCAAGACCTGGCAGAAATCTTACAGTCGGAATTGAGTATTTTAACAGAGAAAGATATATATATATATGTATAGAAAAAGTCTGCTTTCCAATCATTCTGACCTACCCTAACCTAAGGAAGTTATAAAAACTTTACAAATACGGAACTAACCGAAAGAAGAAAGTTACCATACTGAAAAATAAATTACCAAATACGATACATAAATAATATAATTACCATCTGTAAAGCAGTGGATGTTAGCTGGTCCTTATTTTTCAAAACCACAATTTTAAATGCAGCAACCCTGCAAACTATTATTTTGAAAAAAGCAGAGTTTCGGCGAAGTTGTATCTAAAAATTTAAAATTTTTTAAATTGAAAGTGCCGTTAAGAAATCACTATTTTCAATCACATCCTCCCAATATACCACAGAGCGAGGACGAGTTCGAAGCGACGTCGATCTGATGAAGTCATTTGGGTGAACTCGAAACGTCGCAGCGTTTATATGAAGTCATTTTTTCCAGAAGAAATGAAAAGTCGTTCCGACTTCGTTTTTCTCATCGAATCGAAATCGTTACGATGCACATTTTCCGACTATAATGGAGGCAGGTGGAAAAAGTCGCGGTGACAGTTGATTAAATAAACGGCTTAACTTAAAACAAAAAAAAATATAAATTGTGGAATCGGCCCGATCAGTATTGCCGAAAGCTTTTGCTGAAAAATCGTCATTTTACCCTGAAAAAATCATCATTTCGCCCAAAAAAGCGTCAAATTTTTTTTATTATACTTCTTTAACGAAATAAAAAATATAAACAAAATAACATAAATTACATATACTAAATATGACCACACATTTCAAAACCAAAGGGAACCACATTGCATATGGGTTAATAAAAGTAGATTTGTAATTGTTACCGACAAATTTAAATTACACTTTAAGTTAAGTTTTTGAAGATTTTTATCCAGCTTTAAAGTGTAACATTAGCATTTATTAACTGATAGATAATCTTGACTGAACAAATTCCCTCTGCTATTTTTCTGTCTCTTTCAAATCAGTGTCAACAGTGCAAATGAACAATTTGGTTACAATTCTAGAACAAATTTATGACCCTATTATGTATGGCGGCAGGGGTCTAGTTGCTGGTCTAGTAGCTGGTCTAATAGCCAAGGCTACTAGTATCATAATTTGTATTATGTATATCGATTAATCTCAGTATACAGAAAAGTGCAGAAAATATCCGAATTTACTTTTTTTAAAATGAACTTTTCCAAGTAATTGGCAACATTGCTCCAATGTGTTGAGCAATTTATGCGAACAAATTACATAATCGTCGATAGCGGGAAACAGAAAATTCCGCTACTAGACTCAGTAGCCGACAGTCAGTAGACAGTAGTCATACGTAATGCGAATTTTAGTATATGGTTGCCCATCGGCTATCAGTCGCCAGGGGGGCGGGGGGGGGCTCGACCCTATTAAGCTGGCATTTCAGGGACTATTTTATTTATATATAAGGAAAATGATTCTTAGTAAAAAAAAGTGTGAATACCGGTTTGTCAGGTCTTGAAATTAGACACACGTTGTAAAGAATTGCATGTAGTTTTCGAGCATATACATAATTGGATCTTTTCGTGCGAATTTGCAAATGTGTATTTTTCGATTTCGCAATGAAGTAAATGACGCTAAGCATTGGGAAAAAAGGGAATATTTACACATTAACAAAAATTCCATTACTTTTAATTTTTGGTCCCAAATTTTTTGCGTATTTTAGATGTCATAGTGACCCAATCTTCTCCACACATTTTATATTTAGGGTTTTTTAATAAAAGGGAGAGTACAAACTCAATTTCATCGAAATCGAATGAAATTTAATGTTTATCCCAACTATTATTTCCACTTGCCTCCATATGTATAGTCGTAAAGCCTAAAACTGATGTGGCTCTGATTAAAATATTTGGTTTAAAATGCGTCAACTTTAAGGGCCTTTCTTCTGCGTATCCTTCATTTTATATAAAATTTGGGATCGAAGCTCCGCGGAGCCTTGATAATGGATAAACTGCCTTTCCAACAATACCAATTACGTCTAAATTTGGGACAAAATTTTTGATTTTTGCCCGCTCGCACAGCAATGTGCGTCAGTCTGTGTCCTATATAAAAGTACATGCCAAAAGTCAAACACATATTTATTAACCGACTTCACAAAAAGGAGAAAGGTTATCAATTCGTCGGAATATTTTTTTTTTTTTTTTTTGTTTGTATGTTACCGCATAACTTTGGACCACGTTAACCGATTTTTATAATTCTATATAATATAATAAGATGTTACCCCACAGATGGTCCCATATTAATTTGGTTTAAATCCGATCATCGGATCATGAAGAAATTAACGATAATCTTAAATTTTTATATGAGAATTGAAGTCGGTTTTGTTTTTTGCTAAAAAATTACTTGTTTTTTACTTTTAAGTTCACGTTTTTGTTTAATAAAAGACTGCTTAATTTTTTTACTTTAAGTTTTTCGAATAATGTGACTTCTCATTGTGTTAGAGGTAAATTTTATCTTCTTTTTGGTTGTTTTTGTTTTTTGGTTGTTTGTGTGTAAATTTTATCGGTCAATTCGTTCGGTAAATGAACGGTAGTCATTTACTAATAAATAACAGCCCTGATTATAAATACCCGTTTATATGTACATATGTATGTATTATACATTCAAGATACTAAGTACTCATATGTACCTAAATAAGTATACAGTTTTTCTACGCCCACTTTGCATTTATCCTATTTTAAAATTTTCTTTTAATGGCTTTTCATATAAGGATGTATGTACACACATACACACATATGTACATACATGTTCAGGAAAATTGACTAACAACGATTTGAGCTATAAATCAAAGACAAATGTATGTACATATGTATGTTTGCATATGCTAATTTAACTTTATTAAACCCAGTAGTAAATCGAACTGTTTCCAGACATTTTATTTTCATACCAACTACCACTTTATTTCGAATATGCATCTATTTTTCTGGGAGTATGCATTCCCTTTTCATCGAATATTTTAGACATCCATTACCAATTGTTAAAAGCGCTCTTGCACGATATGTATTTGCAAATGTAAATGCTACTTTTCTGGCATGATTCAATAATACAAGGCTGGATAAATATTGACATTTGTGTCAATCGACTGCCTTGTAAGGTTGCATTTGAGAAGGAAAGTGAAGCGGGTAACAATTTTATCCCCTTTTGTGAAAAGGTAGTAGGAAAAGTAGAGTGGTAGTGCTGAAATGGGGGTTTTTTTTTTAATTTAATTAAATATATGAAGCGGATTCCACTGACCTACACAATAGACAATGAATTAACTTTTTTATGGTATAATAAACATGCCATATAGATATTAAAATGAAATAAATGAATATTCACATAAAATTCTGACCAAAGAAAAATCGTATCGACAAATATTCCCAAATATTCAAAATAAACCATGGTTGCATTGAAATTCCAAAATAAATGGAATTCAAACAAATCCTTTATTCAAAGGGACTATATGAAGAAATATACAAATAGTAATGATGTAATTGATATAATGCAAATAAATGAATCCATTAAAAATTATATTTGTTGCATTTAAAAATTGCATGTTAAATATCTTGAATTGAATTATATTTGGTTTTTTACAAATTTCAATTTTTTAGTAATGTTTTCTACTATTTTCTCCAATCAGTCTTGCTAATCATTATATTGGTTACATTTAAAAGTTACATCTTCAATATCGTAATTGACTTACATTTGGTTTTTTACAAATTTCGATTTTTTAGTCATGTTTTCTACTATTTTTTCCATTCAGTCTTGCTAATCATTATAATAGTTACATTGAAAAGTTAAATCTTGAGTATCCTAATTTAATTACATTTGGTTTTTTAATTAAATTTTAATTTTAATGTTTTGTACTTTTTTTGCAATCAGTTTTCTTAATCGTAATATCGGTTACATTTAAAAAATATGTCTTCAGTATCATAATTTAATTACATTTCGTTTTTTAAACGTGTAAATTTTTGGAAATGTTTTCTACTATTATCAGTCTTGTTAATCACTAAATCGGTTACATTTAAAAATTAGATCTTGAGTATCCTAATTTAATAACATTTGTTTTTTTAATTAAAATTTAATTTTAATGTTTTGTACTCTTTTTGCAATCAGTCTTGATCATTATAGTGGTTACATTTAAAAAATATATCTTCAATATGGTAATTTAGTTACATTTGGTATTTTTAACATGTAAATTTTTGGTAATGTTTTCTACTATTTTATGCAATCAGTCTTGTTTATAATTATATTAGTTACATTTAAAAATTATGTCATTAACAGCTTAACTTGAATTACATTTGCTTTAAAAATGTAAATTTTTGGTAATGTTTTCTATTACATATCGCTTGCGCATCTGCTTAAAAGCCAACGGATGCGGACAGTATCCTCTTTATTTCTTCTAAACCATTTTCCGTATGTTTTCTCCGGAATTTTCGAGTCTTTTTTATATGTCTGAAGATTTTCGTCAGCGTATGCATGTAGTGGGGTTTAAGATGGTTGGATGCAATCATTTTATGCTTTGTGGTAACTTCCAAAGACCTTCGTACAAAAGCTGTTAATAGTTTTCGTGGTTGAAAAACGTATACATAAATAGATTCACACCGGAAATACCGTAACCTTCAATGAAACCAGCCAAAGGTGTATCATCTTTACGCACGAAATAGTTGTTTGCCACATCTACTGCAAATAAAGAAGTAAATGCTAAGTCAAACTAGGATTTAGAAACAGGAGAGCTTTTCTATGTACTCACCGTTGCGTTTGCCACTTCCTTTTGTAAAAAGTGTGCTGCACCAGCGGACGTGGACGGACACACAGACGATCCGGACCTGCACAAGAAAATATCTTTATTAATATTTGCACTTTCACTTTTATGGTGTGGTATACTTAGGCACCCTGAAATTGTGAATATGGAAACTGTGCATACGAAATAATGCATATGAAAAAACCTGAAATAATGCATACGAAAAAAACCGAAATAATGCATATATGCACAGTTTCGGTTGAAAACCAAAATAACGCATACGATGAAAACGAAGTAATGCATACATGCACAGTTTCGGTTCAAAACCGAAATAATGCATATGACAAAAACCGAAGTAATGCATACATGCACGATTTCGACTCAAAACCGAAGTAATGCATATGACAAAAAACGAAATACGTGAAAACGAACTTCTTTCTGAGTAGGCGGCCTTCGGCCGCGCTTAGGGATAATAACCCTTACTAAGTAGAATTCTCCTTTCTGTGTTGCCGGAAAAGAAGGGCGGAAGTATTTTTGCGCAGAACTTCTCTCTGCGTAGGCGGCCTTCGGCCGCGCTTAGATATTATAACCCTTACTAAGTAGAATTCTCCTTTCTGTGTTGCCGGAAAAGGGGGCCGGAAGTATTTTTGCGCAGAACTTCTTTCTGCGTAGGCGCTTCGGTTCAAAACCGAAATAATGCATATGGCAAAACCCAAAATAAAGCATACATGCACAGTTTCCGTTGAAACCGAAATAATGTCTAAATGCACAGTTTCCATATGCGCAATTTCGGTGCCCCGTATATTTACTTGTAAATATGCAAAACTTTACTTGCTGTAAAACTCTAGTTCTTTAAAACGAATTGTGAATAACTCTGAGACTCTGCAAAGAAATACATAAGTAAATTATTGTTTTAATTCAAAATATTTCCATTATTTTAAATTTTTTTGGCATACTTACTTGAATTTGCGCAATAGAAAAATGAATTTCCACAAAACAATCGATGAAAATATCGGCAGTGTTGCCTGTTGAACTTTTTATACGAACACAATATTTTTCCTTGTATTTTAGTAGTAGTTTCTATACATCAAAAAAGAAAGCAACACAGACTAAGGGAGAATGCGGGAGCGAGACAACTGCAAGGTTATCCAACCTCGTATTATTGAATCATGCTTTTCTGGTATGTTCTAATATTAGGTTAGGGTTGCCAGACGTATTGCTTATGGGAGTAAACGTACTCCTTTTTATTGCAATGTACTTCCTTGTACTCCAAAAAATATCGAAATGTACTCCTTTATTTGTTTTGTACTCCTTTTTCCAGCTATTCATTCTTTATCATATACAGGGTGTAATAACTTTCGTACAGGTTTTTTTGAAAAATAGATAGATAGATTTTGCGAAAAATGTAGTTTATTGTTAATTTTCAAAAAACTTTACTTAAATTTTATTAATTAGTTTTTGAATTTTAACCTTTATTTGGGCTTACCAGCCGTAAACACTTTGAGAGAAATGCACACGCAAGTCTACGTTGGTTACTTTATTACATATCTTTTGTAACCATAGGCTAATTTCCTCCATTTGAGTCCTTTACATTCCCTCCTTTGTCCAACATAGGACCTCATACTCAGCAATCGGTGCCGTGACGTAGCGCCAAGTGGCATAACTCCAATTTTAGTAGTGACATAAACCCAATTTTTTTTTACTTTCCAAACGAAAAGGCGACAAAATTCCAAAGCCCTCATGTAATTTAGCAAACCAAAAGAATTTGGAATGTGCAATAGTTATGATAAAAATTTTATCAAAATAGTACGCGAATGGAAAATTTGCAGAAACTTACAAGTTAAACGAATAGCTGATAGAAATTTTGTTTACATTCAAAAGTATAAAATTGAACATGTTTGAAAACAGATCCCGAAGTCTTATCCTGACCCAGTTCACTGACTAAACGAATAATTACTTTTTTCTTACAAGTTTAATTAGTCGAATTTTACTATTTTAACTTCCAAATCATCAAATTAAATTTAGGAATTTGCGCAAGTTCCAACCAGCTGTTGTTTGATCAGCTGTTTTCTTGTTAGCAAATTGCTATTGTTTTTCCAGCAGAAAGTAGCAGCTTTCCCTCAAAATGAAATGGCATTTTGCTCTCTCAATTTCCCCTACTTTGCAAGTATTTTGCGTACGCGAACACAAAAAGCTTATAGTTTTTATAACTTTCAATGAACTTCCAGGTACGCGAATGGAACTAATTGTGAACGGTATTTTGATTTTACGAACTCCATTGTAGAGTACAATTCAAGTTTTGCAAATGTTCCACTATCTTGGTAAAGAACATTAAGTCAGAAAGCCAATTTTCATTCCCCAATTGCGAGTAATGTTCCAATTTGCATATATGTAAATAAAAAGAATAAAATAAAAAACAACACAATGGAAAAGAATGTCCAGCAAAGAAGTATGTATTTTAAAAAGTAAAAAGAGCCAAAATGTTCTAAGCAAAGAGAAAGTAAAAAGAGCCGCACTTTGCTTGCTAAGCAAAGCGCCGAATTTGGCTCAAAGAGCCGCGATTGTCCACCGTTTTTATAGACAAATACAGTGATTCAAAAAATGCCCGGCAATTTTTTAATGTTCACAATGTTTTCCAAGTAAACATTTTTTGACAAACCCATAAAAATCAAGCATTCAAGCTATACATAACATTTAGAAGAATTCAAAAAAATTTCGTCTAAATTTCGACCTTTTTACTCTGAATTTTCATAACAATTTAAGGTATGGATTAATATTTGAGTATAACCAAGAATTTGCAGCAAAAAATTGCCTTTCATTTTCTTTAATTCCTTTCCGCGAGTATATCGTGTTTTTTTTCATTTAAAAATTGCCATTGATAAAGAAATTTTTTATTTTTTTTTTAGGAAAGGTGGTATCGTTTGATCACGAAGAAATTAACGGTAATCTTAAATCTTTATATAGGAATTGAAGTCGGTTTTGTCTTTTGCTTTAAAATTACTTGTCGATAGACATTTATATGTATAAATGTAGGTATATACGTATATAGGTATTTGCAAATAAATGCACTAAAGTAGACTACACTTTTGGAAAGAAATTTATAATCAGCCTTATCATAAGTTTCAGTTTTCCCGAACCGCTTCACTTTTCACTTTTGGTTTCCATGTATTCCATGTATGGGCGGATGAACAATTTTCGGGTGAATTTTTTTTGGGCGAAACTCAGGATATGGTAGAATATAAAGATAACTACGCAAAATAAAGCGGAAATGAAAAGTTTTATTTGTTTTTCAAACAAAATAATTCAACAAATTCTACCAAAATGAGAAAAAATTTACCTTTTTACCAACCCAAATTTTTTCTATCAATTTTGGTAACAATTTACCAAAGTGGAAACCCTGCCCATAACTCTTGTCATTGATGGTATGGACACAAATCACCTTATGCCCAGTTTACAATAACTTAGCTTAATGCTTAGGGCTGGTGTACTAAATACTCTTACAGTATCAACAACGACCGAATTAATATCTACTGCCAATTTTGGCAAATTTTTCGTGGCTGTCACCTAGCCTATTCTAAGAGAAAATGAATGGAACACTTTGCGTCTAAAATAAACTAGGTAACCATTTGCTTAGAAATCAGTACTATCACTACACTAACCTTTTCATACAGGATAGACTGTTACCATAAAAAAGCAGCAGAGGGTAGACAAGCAGCCGGAGACAACAATAACCTTAAAAGAAGCTTATGCGGCGCCATTGTGGTATTTTTGTAGAATTTCAAACGGAAGTATTTTGCCAACTTGTTGACAGATTGATTTTTTTTCAGCAAGCCAGCCCATCCCAACTGTTCCAAGAACCCTTACAGGCAGGAAGTGTGCTTTGTCCGCCATCAAGTCGCTTTGTAAATGTCAGTATGTATGCGCGTCGCGTATATGTCGTATGTGTATATCAGACGTCGAAGGATGTGGGTAATTGGAAAAAAAGAATAAAGCTGTCAGATTGTTTTCTGATGTTTTTCTTCCTTTGCGAAAATGTTTGCTCTTACAAGCATGTGTATATTTTTTGTGTGAGGTATATCTATGTACATATGAACGTATACATATGTAGTTTGTAGGTATGTGCATTTGAATGCCAATGTAATCACTTGTATGCCCTATAAGTCAAGATTGTTTTTAGATGAGCGTCGAACTTGCAAAGAACTTCTTGTGAACACAATGAAAGGAGATGATTTATGAATATTTTATGAAACTAATGCTAATACTATATCAATTAAATACATATGTATTGAGCAGTTTTTTCTTCTCGAAAGCTTTTCAATCTCTATGAATTAAGTTACCGTTTAGAATTGGCTTATTATGTTCTAAAGGCGAAACATCTTACTAAACTTGAAAAAGTTTAAAGGAATCCTCTAAATTACTTAATTCAATAAACAAAAGATGAGACAACAAAAACTCATTAATCTAATGGCAAACGAAGAACGAATGTACTAACCGGCCAAGCAAAAAATACAAGATTATCTCCCTCCCTTTGTAGATACATACGCGTAGTCATGTGCCACAAGCTCAAACTAAAAGTTTGGTTGCAATCAGTGCCTCAAACTTTCTCATTAACCATATAGATACGTTGTATTGGAATTACGTGGAAAAGGTTTTTCCGCTTTAAATTCACAAACATAGGCAACGCAAAGGAAAACGAGAAAAACAGTAAGAATAATTCAACTTTTAAAATGGCATAGAAAGCTGTATGTATTCGTTTATAACACTGTGAGACAAATGGTAGGGGTCAGTGAACGGGAAGGGTTCAAACTACCGGGGAAAGTTATATCGGTAAAAAAGAACTTATACGTGTCCCGGCGTTTCGCTGGGTCACGTCTAGGAATCGAGATATATCGATTTGAAGTTAGTAACTATCATATAGGGGAAATTGTCACCTTTGGTGGTCTTTTTTTGACATAACTCGAGAACCACTAGTCCGATTTTGCTCAAACAAATTTAAAAAAATTAAAAATTACAATTCCTTTAATCTGTTCATATAACGTTTTTCTATATAATCAACAGTTTTGCCGGTAAAAATAAATGTATGAAGAAAAAAAAAATTTTTTGCCTAAAATATTAAATTTTTTTATTTTTTAAATTCATAAAAAATCCAAAACGGAAAAAAGGCAAGTCGTATTACTTTCACGCAAAGTCACATAACCTTTAAGCAAAATGAGACATAGATCATGAAAATCGATGGACGCGTTTCGCTTTTATTCACAATTAAGTGAAGGTATCTCAAAAAAAGACCACCAAAGGTGACAATTTCCCCTATATGATAGTTACTAACTTCAGATCGATATATCTCGATTCCTAGACGTGACCCAGCGAAACGCCGGGCCACGTATAACTTGTTTTTGACCGATATAACATTTCCCGTTGGTTTCATCCCATCCCGATTTTGACTGTCGCATAGTGTAATCGACGTCACTTTAATACAATTCGAAAAGGAAGCACATGAATAAATTAGTACCAGGTTGACCGAGCTTTGCCCGGAGTGTATATACTTTTTAAAGTTTTCAAGATTTGGATAGCTTTAAAAAAATATTTTGGAAATAAACAAAAAAAAAAATAGGATTTCGATATATATTAAGTAAATTCCTTATGCTGGATTTCCACTAGGCATTAAATGGCAAAAATGACAAATGACAAAGTTGGGCATTCCAAAAAATCGTGTCATTACATTAAAAAAATAGTCATTAAGTTCATTTCCACATGGCATTTTTTTAAATGGCCTACATCTTTTGTCATTTCAATGCCTAGTGGAATTTCGGCATTACTATGAAATTTATTGGGCAACCCTACTCCGAAACACGCTGGAATGAATAATACATATCTTAAGCGTATATGTACTATGTATACATAAAAAAAATGTTGATTGAAATTAACAAAATAAAAACTGGTATTACATACATAGAAACGGGCAACCCTGATGGAAAATATTTTCTGAAAAGTTCTTAACAATACCTTTCATTGGATATCCATATTGCGATGTTTAAGATAAATTGTGTAGAGTTGAAAATAAGTGGCAACCTTACACTATTATCCTAAGAGATAAAATTTGTATATAGGGAAAGCATTTTTTAAGAACCTTCTCATGGTACCCAATAATAGTAATATACCCTTTGTTTCCAAACAAAAAATTAAATAAATATGCGATGCAAAATAAGTGGCAACCCTAATAAAAATATTTTTGAATTAGGGATCTTTAAAATATTTTCCATTCGATACCCACATTATGAGGTTTTAAATAATTTGTAACTAATTTCGAATAAGTGGAAACCTTATACGAGTCTTCTCGGAGATAATGCCTAATCAGATAACCTTAAAAACCAAAACATTATCGGTGTACAAAATTTCATCAAAATCGTTAGAGCCGTTTCCGAGAACCCTATGGATATATGTATATATACAAGAATTGCTCGTTTAATGTAATAAGCAGGGAACGGATTTTATGGAAGTTGCCTTTTTTTCTGCTAAAGAGATAAGTATATTCGATGAAGAATGTCCACGATTTAGCTTTCCCTGATTTCATATATACTCATTTGATGCTGCCTTTTTTTGCCTTTTATAAGATATTTGCCTTTTCTACCTTTAATTATAAAAGGCAAGGAGAAAGGCCTTATTCCTGATAATATGAAAGTTTTAAGCATTCCATATTTATTTTGCTATTTTATTTCGCCTTTTATAGCCTAATTCGTTATATTATTTTGCCTATTTTATATGTTTTTAGGTCCTAAAAATCCGTTCCCTGGTAATAAGATAAATAAAAAATTGGCAACTTCATTGGGGGCAGATATCCGATAATATCGGAGTATAAGGGGTGTGTGACCCTCCACCCTATCAGGGAAGGCTTTTAATGTAGTCTGGTATCCTAAGTAAGTGAGCTAGTCTATGCCTAGCGAGAGCGTCATATTTACAGGGAATATGCTCCGATGGTTCTTCGCCCAGCTCACAGAAGCGGCAGGCGTTACTTTCTGAAAAATTAATTTTACTGAGGTCGATCGGAGCAGTGTCTCATTTAGTACCCAGTGAGGGTTTTGACGTCCTTTCTGTTCCTTCCAGCTTCTCATAAAGATGCAATTGCAGTTCGGAGTCGGCGTAAAACTTTAGATCCGTCCCCTTTGATTGACAACATCACGCCACAGATCGTAGGAGAAACTCGGTGAAACACTAGCTTATTATGCAAGCGCCAATCTTTTATTATTGTTATTTTATAAATTTTTATAAAAAGCACCAACAGTCTACATGGCGAAGTTAGCTCAGTAGACCACAAGCCGGAGCCGCTGATTCGAATACCAGTGAACTCGATGAAGCAGCCTGATGAAGAGATGTCGGTAAGCTTTACACCACTCGTTAAATAAATCACAAAAACGAAGACTGGTAAATTCATCACAAATTATTTTTGTTTAACAAAGGCAACTGTCGTTTTACCTAGCTAAGCTTTACGTCAGAAGTCATGTTTGTATTACTTAGGGCCGGTTGCTGAATGTCTGAATGCTTAAATCGGAGGTAGAAGCTCCGGTTAAATACAACGACTGCTTTATGGATCACATTTTATATGCATGATGTCGAAAACGTCGATAAAGATGTTTAACCGGGAAGAAGTGATAACCAGACATTGAACAACCGGCCCTTCAATATAAAACAGAGATCATATTAGGAATGTTAATCCCGGGATCCCGTGACTTTTCAAGGTCTCGGAAATCGCAGGATTCTTGGAAAGTAATCCCGGGATTTGTAATTTGCACTGATGGCAATAACAGAAACTCCTTTTCTTGACCAGTATTGGCTATATTTCTTTTTTATTTAATAATTAATATTTTTTATAAATGTCTAGTTCATTATACATATAACACCGCGCGATAGTAAATTTTAAAAACAAATATCAATATATTGGCGAAACCCTGGGCCAAATATAGTAAAATTGCGTTTTTAGTTTTTTCACTCTCACGTCAGTAATTCAAAAATGATTTAAAAGGTTCAGAGAAATGTGCTTAGGGACAAAGTATGGGTATAAAATTAATGAGAAAATCCTGTAGAATTTAAACAGATTCAAGTTTCTGGTGCAGAAGGGCTGGTAAATATTGAAAATGTCATTTTGAAATTTTATCCTTAAAATTTCGCAATATTTGTTTTTGAAAAAAGTATATATTAAGGGCTTATATAAACTCAATAACATCCTCGAATTTCATTCTTCTAGCTTTGTCAGCTTAAAAATTACCTATTCGTTCTTGTGAATCCAAAAAATTTTAATTTTTAAATTCTAAAGAAATTTCCTATTGCATTGGTTACCCATATTTTTATTCTACATTGCATTGAATAAATAAATAAAACGCCACTTTAAATTAAAAAGTAGGTTTCAAACCCATTTATTTATTATTTATTTCATGGAAGGAGAGCTTCTCAGGCAATATAGAAGCAATTTTTTCGATTCAAGTTGTTGATAAGTAATAATATCTAAATTCCGGGACTAATCCCGGGATCCCGGGATTGTGACAACGCCATCCCGAAATTCCCGGGATCGGAAAAAGCCGAAAAATCAACATCCCTAGATCATATACAAACTTTTGGCGTTTTCTTTTCTATTAAAAAATTTTGCTTTCCAATGTAACATTTGCAATGGGTTACTTTTCGTCCTGCAAAATGGCTATATTAGTAGAAAGTATTGGACTTTTGCACGTTGAAGGGAACACGTAAAGCTGTGAGGGGCTGAGGAAAAAAGGGCACCATTTTTTAGAGAAGCAAAACGCCAAAACGAACAAACCCGTCGCTTTTTAAGTTTATAACAATTGAACTATTTAATTTTTTTTTGATGCGCATATATTGGACACGTTCCAGTTATTAACCCTTTCAGTACAATCGTCCAATATATTGGACAAACTTTGCGATGATGAAGTAACAAACAATCGAACATGTTTATATTTTCCCTCGTCAGAAAACATAAAGAAAGGCTTCGCCTTTATTCGATATCTGCGATGGCAGACTGGTTATTGAGCTCTTTCGACACTCACATCACCTTTAGGAATGAGCGAACATGAAGCATTAGTTGCAAGACGACACCGGTGAATTTCTATATGGATGGGTCGGAGCTTGGCGAAAGTGTCAGTGGATGGTTCTTTTATGCAGGGCACGAGCATTTTTCCCGATCAGACTCGTTTGTGTACCAGGCCATATTGATATTACAGGGAATTGCGTTGCGGAGAAGTTGGCCAAGGAAGGTACCCTCGAGTTGTACTCACAGGCACGGCTACCAACTTTTCATTCTTGTGACCGGGATATACAATGTTAGGAAAGAGAGTAGGTAAAATAACATATTAAACGACATCAATTTTATTGGTTAATTTGAACAACACAGAACAACAAAACAATATGGATCCATACAAATTTTCATAAAACGATACTTTAATGATAATACTTTTAAATAACTCAAAAAAAAAAATTAAAATTGAAATAAAAATTGCACCAAATTATAAATTTCTATATATCGTTACCTAAGTCGAAGATCGACATATCTCGGCAGCCAGTTCGAAAACGCCCTTTCTCAGAAAACTCTTCAAGAACGCCCTACTTCATAATTTAATTCAAGAACACCCTATCTCAGAACTTGGTTGGAGAATGCCCTATCTCAGGATTTGTTTCAAAAACACCCTGCCTCAGCTGAAAATACATTGAAAATGTGCTGAGTTAGGCCGTTTTTGAATAGGCAGCTGAGATAGGGCGTTTTTGAACCAAATTCTGAGATAGGGCGTTCTTGAAAGTTTTCTGAACTGGCTGCCGAGGTAGGTCGATCTTCCACTCAGGTATCGATATGTATGTAGGTATGTACAGTGCCGCACTGAATTATTGGCACAGAGAATTTTTCACAATGTATAGTAAATTTTTTACTTAAAATTTCCACGATTTTTTTATAAAAATATAGTTAATCCTACAACAAAAAAAAACATTTAAAAAAATGTCTAGACTATGTGCAAAGTTCAGGAAATTACATACAAGTTGTCACTGTAGTTTGAAGTTGGTAAAAAATTGCGTATTCCTCGAGGAGCCACGGCTTGAATTCTTTGTTTAAAATACATTCGTCAATAAAATAGCAATCGCGTTTTTGACTTTTTCGTATTATTCACTCATTTTAACCGGCACATATACACATATTTTTTACATCTAGACTCAAGAATTTACCCATTCAAAAAGAAACCATTATAATAACTAGTATCGCCCAGTTGTCGAAATTCGACATCTTTTTTTCATACATTATTGAATTTTACCTGTCACCAAAACTAACTCCTTTATGCGAATTACTATTTTGGTCCACCAGCATAATTTATAGCGAATTTACAGAAAATCTTAAAATCGAATTATGAACGTTAATACCGGATTGAGTAATGCTAATTCTACCAAGTCTCCTCCAAATTTCTTTCTCGATTTTCATTTATAAAAAATACATATGCATATGTATTCGTATGTATAGATAAGATGTTCATCACTCACTAATATGTCAAACATATACCAATTCAGACCGTAAATAAGTTTTTTCGATTATATTTGTCTGAGATCCTCTTGGAGGATAAAAACTAAATTGCCACATCTACATAAACTCTTCACTTTTTTTAATCAGAATCGTTATCGGTTGAGAAAGTGTCTTGAAGGTTTACAACAAAAGGTAATATTTCCTTCTCTAACGGTGGTTTCGCAAGGGGTTTTTGTCAAGACAGGGCCAAAGCCCAATATTTTTTCATCACACGACTGGGCTCCCAAGTTACACAAAATTTTATGTTACTAATATGTGTTTCAAAAGTGAAACAAATCCGATCATAAATATGATTTTTCAGGATAGCTCTTAATCCCTGCGCCACCTATCGGAAGACAAACGCACGGATCCTTCTAAAAACTTTTGCACAAAACAATTGAATGATTCTTGCGATTTTATATGTGTATAAATGTAGGTGTAACAAATTCCAATACCTTTCAATAAGCGGTTCCAGAGATAAGCGATGAGAATTTCAGTTTGTATGGGCGCTGCTGCGCCCCCTTTTCCATTATATACCTCTTTTCGCCATAAACATGTTATTGAAAAAACAAATTTCCGGAGATAAGCGATAGGGGAATTTCAGTTTTATGGGCGGTGCCACGACCCCCTTTCCAAAATCTACCACAGTTTTAAGCCGACTCCTAAATCATTTTTTTTCACTTAAAATGCTTTCGTGAAAACGGCAGTAAGTCTAAAGGTCAAAATACAATACCGCAGTGGCAGAGGCAGTGACAGTTTTTGAAATCAGCTGTTACTGCTAATATTGGCAATCACTGCCGCAGCAAAAAATACGGCGTTGTCAGTGACTGCTTTTTTTGCCATTCCCTTTTGTTTGTTTACATTTTTGTTGTTGCCTTTTAGGCTTCAGCGCCATCAACAGAAGTTAGCTGCGTTTCATTTTTGTCAAATTCAACATGCGAAGTTTGCTGCGATGAAGGCTGTGGCAGTGAATTTAGAATTTGGGCTAAACTGAGCAGTACTGCTAGCTGCTACTGCTGTATTGTGAGTCGCTTCATTGGACGCCACACTTCCAAAAAAACAGCTGATTTCGAAAAATTGCCGCTGCCACTGCCACTGCGTTATTGTATTTTGGGCTTAACTGAACATAATAGGTGTGTACTCGTATTGAGCGGACAAAATTATCCAGCAGCAAAAATTCTGAGAATTTAGCAGCATTCGCTCTCAAAGAGACGAAATATCCAGCAGTACGAGAACGCAAAATTTCCAAAAACTTTCAACCTTCGAAACAGCTGATCACTTCCACAGTTGTCACTGGTGATTCATTTGGCAATTTATTTTCCTTTTGGTATATTTTCCCCCGATTTGGCATTTTATAAAATTGATGAGTTTTGGATAAGAAAAACCTTTTTAAAATACAAATTAATTATATCGGAATGAATAAGTTATTTTTCTCATAATTATTTGTGATATCACATGGTGAAGCATTCAAAAACAAGAGTACCTCCTCAAAACACCCATCATTGATCCAAAAAAAATGTAATAGATATAGCTACAAATTTAGCTTTAAAATTATAAAGTTTTCATTTCAACAGTCAATCTACCAAAACCGACAACTTCAGCAAAAAATACATTTCAGCATGCTGCATTTTAATCTATTCTGATATATTTAAAGGAAAATTATGGTACAAACGAATAATGTCATAGGGCAACCATAGTCAGCACACACTAAAGTAAACAAACTGGAGATTAATAGCAAATTAACGAAAAATAAACTCAACAAACGTTGTGCTTACTAAATTTACTCACTTTATCGTTGTATGATAGCATTAATAATAAAATTTGCAATAAATAACTCAGAAAGGCCATATTTTCTTTTGTTCATTTACAAATATGTGTTTGTGATCAGCTGATTTTCTTACTTGCAAGTTTTCGCTGGTAAAAATTTTTCCAGCAGAAATTTCCAGCTCACATTTTGCTCTCTCAATTTCCCCTACTTTGCAAGTTTTTTGGGTACGAGAACGCACAACACAAGTAAAAGGTTTCTAAATCTTTAGATAGTTTTTTGTACGAGTACACTCCTATTATTAAAAATGTTTGAAAAAGGAGTAAATCCACCCCTGTAACGGTAGTTTTCAGAAAGTTGAAAAACAATATTTATTAGGTACGTGCGCCATATTTAGACTTCCTTACTTGTTTGAAGTTGGTTTTTTAAGTTACTTTGTTATCTTTACTTTACAGAGACACGTAATGACTCTCCTTTTTGGCATAAGCATTCATTGCTGCTTACGGTCAAATGCAACCGGAATCTAAAATATCATAACAAAAAAATGCTAATAGATTCCGTCAGATATGTACATATGCATTTACTGAAAAATATAGTAATTTTTTGTTCTTATTTTTTAAAAGTTAGCGAAATGTTGAATACAAAGGAAACATTATTTTCTATTTTTGGTGTGAGATCAGTCAACCATTTCTTATGTGGTCAAGCATATGTACATATACTGCATACATACCAACATATGTATATATAAATGTACATACATATCGCATACTATATTCAAAAGAGAAGCAACTAAAAACAAAATTTTTATAAATTTTTTTGATCAAATCATTTCGTAGGATGTATCACCAAATAATGCAACTATTTTTTTCATCATAATTAACTACTTATGTATGTATACATAAGCAGGTATACTTCCGTATCTGATGTTTGAGTTTTGCCTCTTATGAAGAGGGCGTGCAATACAAATATAAAGCATTGCAACCAATTAGAAATTTTACATTACATTTGAACTTTCATAATAAATTTGAGCTTTCTAAAAACGTATACATCAATTTCACTACGTAAAAAAAATAAGTTTCGTAACGTGGAAGCTATATGACAGCTACGGTGACCATAAATATGGATTCAAAATGAAGGACAATTTTTCAAAAATATGCCTACATATATTTACGTAGTATAAAAATATCAAAAGAGTATTTATGATTCTAAATTCTTAATAATTTTAAACTTTAAAAATGAATCACGATTTCTTCATCGATATTTATCTTTTTTACATGAATATTTATCAAAGTATAGTAAAATATATTATAATTACAATAGCTTACACGAAAAGTGAAAATCTTTCAAAGATTATTTTATAGGCAAATTTTGAGTGGTTCAAAACGAAAACAATACCCTTCTTTTTTTGTTTTTTTTTTTGGTACTTTTCGCAGTTATTTGTCAAAAATCGACGTCATGAATCGACGTTAACGACGAGTTACCAAAGTGCCCTTTGCAAAAATATATAATTTGTGCAGGTTGCGCTCCATAGCATCTACATTTCTAATCCGATTTTCATTATCTTTGGCTCAAAGTTTACTGTAATGATTTATCTTCTTTATCGAATTTTTAAAATAATGAAAAATACTAATCAAATGAAACTGCGTATTTGATTGAAAATCTCACTTTTTTCGACTTTGAAGACAAAATGCAAATGGTCGCATGTAGCACTAATAATTTTCATTGAAGTCGCCACAAGTTATATATTTTGGGAAGAGGCACATCAATACCCTTCGAGCTGTAAGTCGCTTACATTGATTTGGAGATTTTTTCATGAGATATTGAAGAAAAGCTACGAAAAGTACCAAAAAACACTCTTTTGAAAAAATCCATCCATTGTCCGATAATTTTGAAATAACGAATAAAATGCGGGACAAATGCAGGACACTTGGAAAAAATCAGTACATTTTCAGGTTTTTCAGGTTTGAAAAACTACGCAGGACCGACCTACGAAAAACAGTACGGTCCTGCAAATAACAGAACGGATGGTCACCGTATATAGCACATATACGTCTTCAAAAGAGGCATAACTTAAAATCTGGAATTTTTGAAATTATGCGCTAAAAATGTGCACGGAGCTTTTATTTACCTTTCAGTAAAATCTGGAGCAAGTTTTCGTTATAACACAGAAAAAAATTAATATATTCGCGAAACTATTAGTAAATTATAGTAAAACTGCGTACTTACTTTTTCTCTCTGAGGTCAGGATTTTTTTAAAAGGTCTTTGAAATTTGAAAAATAAGATTATTTCAAAAAATACTTAAAAAATTCACTGCAATGTAGGATAACAATAAGAGTATCATATAAAAAAAATTTGTAGCATTATACATTTTTTGGTGGATAAGGACGAATGGGTAAGGAAAGTGTCCTTTACAAATTTTGTTTTTAAATATCCTTGAAAATTAGCAAATTTTATTTTTTTAATTATTATTTGAGGACTAATATACGCACGACCTCATCATCGAATTTCGTCCTGCAATCTTTATTAACTTTAAAAGATAAAATTTATTAAAAGCGCATTTTCAATACCTATTCGTCCCTGTAAACAAAAAAAACTTTATTGTTTTTAAATTCTGCAGAATTTTCTCTCTCATTTGGTACACATATTGTAATTATACATTGCTCTGATTTTTTTTAATAATTTTTTGAATTAATGATATCTTTAAAGTTTGAAAAAAATCCTGACGTCAGAGTAAAAAAACTAAAAACACAGTTTTATTATATTTGGCCCATAGTTTCGTGAGTACATCGATTCTTTCGTGTGTTTTGAAATTTTTTGGATTTGTCACACGGTATAATTTGTTAAAAAAACCTAAGGTAAAGTCGCCCTTGCCCATATGATTATCATGTGCTAAGAAATAAACTACCGAAGCTTACTTACTCAAATTTAATTAATTCTTTAGCAAGAAATAAATGTACGTATGTATGTGTGACAGATTTTTGGAGAATGTGTATCTCGGTAACCGTTGCACCAATTTGTACCAAACTCCTTACAATTACTCTACTTGAAGACGTGGAAAATGTTTCAAACTTCAGAAATACGGAAACTTAGCTATTTCGAAATTTAAGGACACTGACTTATTTAGAGCTGATACTCTCAACAGCCTCTTATAAATCAAATTGTCTGGACTTTTGGAAAATGGGCGTGGCATCGCCCACTTGTGACTACATAAGTTTATCTCGGTAGCCGCTTTATCGATTTCTTCCAAACCCTGCTTAATTATTTCATTAAGGGCCAAATTCACAGTGAGTAGTTAACTCAGAATCGGCAGTTAACTACATTCTAACTAAGCATATTTATTATCGAAAATGTTTGGAATTGGGGTAAAACCACTTCTGCTTACCATGTAACGGTAGTTTTCAGAAAGGTGAAAAAAACTATAATTAATAAATACGTAGGGGGTATTTACTGTAAGGCTTTTTTCGTTTCAGTGACGATGTTAGTTACGGCTGTTTGCATTTCAGGTGACGATATGTAGGTAGGCTTTCAACGAAAAAAGCTTATGTTGACATATAGAGGCAAGTTTTCACTATATCATATTTTGGCGACAAAGTTTGTCTTTAACAACTTTATCTCCTTTAGCCATTCCTTGAGCGATTATATTATAGGCCCAAAACGAGCAGATAGCCGATTAAGTTGCATTTTTTTGTGAGAGCACATTGTCAAATGGGACTAAAAAAGGGTATATAGATTGATTTGGCAGAATAGGTTCTGATCAAAATCAATCTATAGACCGTTTTTTAATCCCATTTGACAATGTGCTTCCACTTATTTGGCGACAAAAGCCATTAAATTTGTCGTTGTGAAAGTCACTTTGTGTTTTAGTATTAACGGTACGTAAGCGAACATCCTCCGTTCCAGTGTTGCCGTTTTAGCCCTTTGGTGGCTAGATTTAGCTACCACATACTTTTTTTGGCCACATAAATTTAAAATTGCCCTTAGCCCTTTTTTTAGCCCTTTCGAGAATTTATTCATGCTTGGCATGAAAAAGTTGTATATTTGCTTAATTTAAACTAAGAAAGATATATATACACAAGGCGAAGGGACCTACAGTTTTACGCCGACTCCGAACGGCGATTGTATTTTTATGAGAAGCTGTTTTTCATGGCAGAAATACAATCGGAGGTTTGCCATTGCCTGCCGACGGACGACCGCTGTTAAGAAAAAACCTTTTTTTCTATATTTTTGCGATGTTGCTTTGACCAGGGTTTGAACCCGCTTACCACTACATCACAGCGGCCGACAAGAAAGATATATATACACATATGTATTGTATGTTCCTCACGTTTTTATATATACATACTGTAAAAATATTAGGGCGGTTAACATATCTATTAACGATTTAACTATAGTTCAAAATAGATAAGTTTACGGCCCTTAATAAGCTTAATTTGTTAAATTGCCCATCAAGTCGATTGACCGTGTATGTTCTTATGGTGTGATTGTACCAGCTGCTGAAGTAAAAAGTATTTTGGTGGAAATTTCTTGCACTATATGAGTCAAAGCCGAGTTTGTGGAAGATCAAGTTCACGATATTCCAGTTGTGAATTAACAAAAAAAATGTTTAACAAAATGGTAGAAAAATTATGAAATTTCGGCTCCAATTATTTCGATCTTTCATCGACCTCGTTTGTGAGGAAAGAAATAATGTACCAACATGTTGGTAAGTTATATGCTTCGAGCCTGATGGAACAATAACTTGATGGAGCCAGCATGCTGTTGTCGTATATTTCCGTTTTTATACAAAAAGGTTTTTGGTTGGATAAAATATTAGCTTTTTTTAAAGGAGTCATTGTTTTTCTATACCATTACTTATTGAAAATGTTTGTGTGTATACTCATATATGTATATGTAAGTAAAACATTTTAGCTACCATTTTTAGCCACAACGACTATTTTTAGCTCTTTTTTAGCCCTTTTTTTAAAGGAATTTGGCTACCACTAAAAAAGATTCGCGGAACACTGCTCCGTTCTATCTTTACCTTCTAAACCTTGATTAATTCCGTACGCACAGGCAAGGGGAGCAGTCATCCATGTTAAAGTGACCAATATCAAATCAAACAGATGTACTCAAAGAAGTATATACACACAAACATATCGTCGCCCGTATGCCAGAAACATGAATGCGTTAAAATGGAAATTTTGGGAAATCAAGTTTCAAAGTTTTTTTACGAGACTTAACTCTACATTTATGCAATTGAAATTGTAAAATATATGGTTCGGTGTACACATGGTATTCTGGGTTTTGGTATAACATAGAACATCCAAAGGATAATCAAGTTAACCGAATACCTCAAAACTGATAAATTTGCACATTCATCCTTCTGGCGTAAGGGCGACGATATGTTCATATGTTTGCACACATGCATAGGGCTAAATGCACAATATGTCAGCTCGCATTTCAAAAGATTAATCTCATTATATTCAATCCGATATTAATCCAAGTGAAATAATTGGAAGCCTTAGTCTTATGGTGGATTTGGAAAATGGCAGATGGTTTGTAAGATTGCCGGCGAGAATGAAAATCATGGAGTGAATAAATATTATGTGTGCATGAAAAAAGCTAGATAAATTTTAATACTACCGGTAATTTTTACTATTCAGAGATGCAATAACGAGACATGCATAGTATATAGGGTTGCCAGATTTTGTATGCGCGAAATCAGTACGTTAGACTTTTTCATGCTAAAAAAATCAGTACTTTTCAGTACACTTTTATTAAAAGCAAAATTATGAATCTAAGTAACAGAAAATACTTTAAAACGCCAGAATACTTCTATTTAACAATATTTTTGTATATAAATAAAATATAGTACATAAAAAATAAAAGTGTTGTTCATTTTAACATGAGTGTACACATCATAACAACAGAAGCCAATCAATTATTTTATATTTATGACATTTTTGAATAGCAATAATGAGATCATTCCCATTTTCAGTGTTTAAATAGTCAAAGAATTCTACACTTTTCATTTTAAAATTACTTTTAATTTGAAGTTCACTTTAAAAAAATTTTAATTAGAACCCGGTTTCTCTCTTTGCACCAGGAAACAAACCTTGTACTTAAGATCCTATCAATTGTTTCGTTTGAGTGGTTTTGAAAAAAAAACAAAATTAAATACTTTTTCAAACTGCGAAAAAGTACCACTTTTTAAGGACTTCGTCTATATTTCCTCATGGCTTAAATAATTTTTTCACCTATGGGCTATGTTTCTACGGGCTGATTTTCTCCAACTCAACTCAACTTAGTTTAGCTATTTTTTGGACTTAAGTCAAAAGTTACTACGTTAAGTTGAGTTGGAGAAACCAGCCCTATATCTTGTATGTAAAACTCTTACAATGTTAGTAAATTTAGAATATTAAAATTTGTTGTTATTAAACTGAAAGTTAATGAGATGACTAACAAGATGACGACAAAAGAATGCCAACCTTCTTTCAAAATAATTTAAGCTCCATTTCCATTCCATTAATTCCTTGGGCATATCAAATATTATCGGAAACATGCCAACTATAATTAAATTATTTTCTTCTTACTTTTTACAGTACAGTTTAAGAAAGTTCCAACGTTATGTGAAAACCTAAGGAAAATCCTAAAGTATTTTGTTCGAATTGAAAATTCAGTACAAATCAGTACAAATTTTGAAAAATCAGGACATTAGCGTACTGATTGAATAAATGAATAAAATCAGTACAAAAGTTGAAAAATCAGTACTGTACTGATAAAATCAGTACGTCTGGCAACCGTAATAGTATACTATAAATTCAGTATCCAACCGTACATTTCCCCTGCTAAAATGGGGATTCTGCTTGTTTTACCTAAAAATGTATTTTCACTTAAGTATTTAATGGCAAATGTCATTGTATTTTACGTAGTGAAAACAAGCCTTAACATTGTTTCCCTGCTTTCCAAGTTTACACAGTTAGACTATGTTCAAACAGGCCAATAAGCTGAGGCAATTAAGCTTTAAATTGCGGAATTGAGTTTGGTGTTCACACACACGTCAGCTGCGCAATTAGCGATACGAAATCAGCTGCTGGATTACCTACAGTGATGGAAAAGTTGGTACAATCGTACCTTTATTTAGTTTGAAAGTACATTCGGTGCAAACACACAATTTAGGTAGGTAGGTAGGTTGGTAGAAGTGGCTGCCGCCCTAGCGGCACACTTAGGCCATAGATAGAAGGCCCATTGTGTTACCACAGTTGGCACCGTTCAATTATCCTCCCCATTGAACCACTTCGTGTCGCTGATGAATCTCATCAGGCACTTCGCATCGGTATTTGAAACCTCCCTAAGGTCGGCCAGGAATGTTGAACCCAGATGACGCAGCCTGCTTCTGCACATTGCAGGGCATTTACACAAGAGATGCAAGACTGTCTCCTCCTCTTCGTCGTCCTTGCAGCTTCTGCAACATCTACGAAAGGGCACCCCGAGCCTTTCTGCATGTTTACCTATTAAGCAGTGCCCGGTTAGGGCCCCAGCGACGTTAGATATGTCCTCTCTTCTAAGAGAGTAAACCCTTCGTGTCCACCTCCGGTCCCATTTAGGCCAAGTCTGCCTGGAAACTCGACAAGTCGTACTTTGACTCCATCTTTCTTCAGCTTGTTTGTAAACAAATTCACTAATTAGCAGTTTGCAAGTGGCAAAAGGCATACCAATGCGTTCTTTACCAGGAAGAATCTGCCCGGTCGTGCCTTGCCTTGCAAGTTCATCTGCCATGCAGTTTCCCTCAATGTCCCTATGACCAGGGACCCAAGTGAGGTGAAGTCTGTTCTGCTTGGCTATCTCCTGTAGAGATAGGTGGCAGTGCAGCGGAATCTTTGAGTGAAACGTGAAGGAGCTCAGAGCTTTGATCGCAGCCTGGCTATCACTAAAAATGAAGATGTCCCTCCCATCATTTCGGTTCCAAGCTTCTCAGCAGCTTCCATGATGGCTGAAACTTCAGCTTGGAATACGCTGCAGTAGTCCGGTAACCTAAAAGAGATTTTTAGAGGAGGGTTTCGTGAGAAAACGCCGCCTCCTACCTTGCCGTCGAGTTTTGAACCATCTGTATAGATGTTAATGCTATCGGATAGAGTGTTGAAATCTTCTTTCCACTCCTCCCTGCTTGGAATTCTGGTGCTGAAGTTGCTTTCCGGAATCGCTGTCGAAGCACAGCGGTCTGTGCTGTTCGGAATGAAGCAGAATTCATTTAATATACAAGAGTGTCCCTGGGCTACAGGTTGCCATTGGGATGCCTCTCTTAAGCGAAGAGCAGCGAGCGCTGTCATCTGCTTTCCTACCAAATCCAGTGGCAGAAGATCCAAAATAGCGTTCAGAGCATCGCTTGGCGTGGTTCTGAGCGCTCCGCTTATGGTAAGAAGCCTGAGATTGCCCTCTTTATCTAACGCAGGCCACCACACGATCACTCCATACAGGAGTATTGGTCTGACGACTGCTATAAATAACTGCTATAAATATCCATCGACAGATCCGGGGACTGAGGCCCCATCTCTTGCCTATGACCCTTTTACAAGTATAGAGGGCAACGGAAGCCTTTTCATAACGCTGAATCATATTATCCCTCCAGCATAGCTTCTTATCTAAGATAACGCCAAGAAATTTGGCTTTTGTAGAGAGACTTAACCGGACGCCGTTTAGCTCCGGTGGAGTGACGGAAGGCATTTTATACCTTCTCGTGAAGAGGACGAGCTCCGCTTTGCTTGAGCTGACGCTCAGGCCACAGCGGGTAGACCACTTGGATACATCCCAAAGCGTTCGCTGCATCAGCTCGCATAGCGGAAATTTTCCCCTGAAAGCGATTGCAATGTCGTCGGCGTATGCAACAACTTTTCCTCCCCCCCAATCCGTTCCACACAAGAGCGTGTTGACGGTCAGGTTCCACAGAAGTGGAGAAAGAACACCTCCCTCCGACGGCTATTCATTCGACCAACCTTCTACAGTTTTTTTTTGTATTTTTTTGTACAAATCCTAAGAAAGAATACACCTGAAAAAGACCTGCGTGCCAAATGAACTTTTCTCTCAAAGTTTACACTGCTGGCAAATGTAAATAAGGATTAAAATTTCAAAACTAATTAATACAACTAAAGTAAAATCTGTGGAAAATTAACAATAAAATACTTTTTCGCAAAATCTATAAAGGACCCTTTTATTTCTCAAAAAAAAACCGGGGTAACAGTTATTCGTCGCCACGCTGTATTTGTGTAGCATTTTTATAGATATATTTAAAATATTTAGGACAAATTTCCCAAGTTCCTAAATGTTAAAATCTTTCGATTAAGCTACTGGGCCACTCCACCGTCACGGGTTGGACATTTGTACAGAAAAAATTTTCTTTCTTGCTTAAATTTAAGTATAAAGTACTCAACAATTATACATTTTGATAAAGCTACACCTAATTGACTATTATATGAGTTATTACAAAATACGAAAAAAATTCCAACAAAAAACATAAATTTTACGCCGAATATATTTTTTATTTTTATTTTTATTTTTTTTTACTTCAACGCCATCAATGGGACCGCCATTTCAAAATATCTCGGCTCTGGCGCCACATGGCCTCTACAAAAGTAAACACTTATTAAAGTTCAATATTTATTAGAAAACGAGACCAATATTCAGGTTTAATGGGTATCCGATATTTTTACAGCGATACTTTAAATGAGTACTTTATCAATATTTGGTTCGATATCGTGTCCCTCCTCCAAAACATGCATCTAATATTATGACCTGACGAATCGCATCAAAATTCTATGTACATTTAAAAAAAGATAATAGGAAAATACCAAATAAATGATAAATAACTTCACCTGAATATTCCATGGCACTTAAACGCTTGCTTTAATGGGTCTGTCCTTTATTTCTAGATTTTTCAGAAAAATTAATATATGTATGTACTTTAAGTAAAATTCATTGCTCTCAAAAGCACAGGGAAAGTTTTTCCAGTTCCACTGTAAAAGAACAATAAACCTCCGCTGTCTTCGCCGTGTAGTATGAATTATGATTAGGGCATTTTGGCAGCAAAACATGGCGAAGTCCTAATAAGGATTTGGTTTCATTTTTCGGAATCGGTAAAAATTAACGATAAAAAATATAATTAACTGGTAAATATTTGATTTAAATTGCGATATGGGTAAGATACTTGTATCACACTACTTGTATGTACGTATTCCGAAATCATTTAGAAAAAATGTCCCTTATTTTACGTTGGTTAATATGGTCACCTCGTAGTCATTCCATATAGCAGAGAAAAAACGAATATATCAGCCTAAGTTTTATTGAAAACGAAAGCGTATACATGGTTCATATTTTAAACCACAAAAACATCTTTCTTGAAAATTAAGTGTTTTGGCTAAAATTCATCTTTGAGTGCACAAAGGTAAATTAGAGATATTTTCAGTGTCCTACCAGTCACATTAATTTAAATTCTAGTTATATAGAACTAAGAAATCGTTTGGTGCCAGCACCTCTTTCGGCAAGAGCCCTATTTCAGAAAAAAAAATTTGGACTACTCTAATGTACATACATTGATATACATATCGTCGTTTAAAGTACAAGCTCTTGGCTCAATCCTTATCAATTCATCCTGAAATATACTAGCCAGAAATGCGATAGCTTTGTAAAAAATAGATGCATTTTGAAATCTGAGTGTTTTCACTCTCTAGATACGCGGTTTAGCATTTTATTGATACACGGTATGTATAATATGCATCTACACTTATGTGTGCCCAATCCAGCATATAGTATGTACTTGTATTTAGATACGTGAATATTTCCTTTTTTTCTCTATTTGTACGTGCTACATAAGTAATGTATTTCGGTGTGCAATCACGTGCATGACTGGTCTAAATGTGGCTTATTGATGAGGAAGGCGGTGTGAAAAAAGAATTTATAAGTAAAGGAACATTGATTGAATCTGTATAAGGACATGGAATTCAAAGTGCTCGCAATGTACGAGTAAATGAACAGAGTACAAATAATCCAACATAAGTAGTAGCATGTTAATTCTGTTTGAGAATCGGAAAAAATAATAGGTAAATGAAAGGAATTTTTAATAAATGATTAAATTAGCTCAATCATGTACTTGTACGTAAATACCTCCATATGTACGTAAATAGATACATATGTACATATCTACATACATACATATGTACACAGATACGTACTAGGGATGTTAAATATTTAGCTTTTTAAGATCCCGGGATTTTCGGGATGTCGTTATCACAATCCCGGGACTAGTCTCGGGATTTAGATATTCATTACTTCTCAACAACGTAAATCGAAAAAATTCCTTCTATATTGTGGCGAATACTGCGGCAACACAAAGCGAACAACGAGAAATAGGCAGAATGTTCGAAGAATGACGTAGAATGTTCCACAAAGAGAAACGTCAAGTTGGATGAACACTGCGAACAGCGAGAGAAAGAGAATGAGCGATAAACTTCAGAATGTTCTAGAGTTGCCATAAGTGCCAGCGCAGGTATATAAGGGCGCCGCCAACGCGAAGGTGAGACAGTTACAAGTCAGCAAGCTACAAGTAAAGTGAGCGGAGAATCGAGTTGCGAATAAGCAAGCTATAAGTTTAATTGTGTTAACAAGTAGTAAAGCGTTGTTATTGCTTTAACAAGTATTGTAAAGTGTTTTTACTGTATTAGCAAGTATTGTAAATTGTTTGTTGTACAATAAAGTTAATTGTACTACAATTCGGTCATCGTTAGCATTTATTTAACAATCCAGCGATACGAGCCCGAGTATATTTGGGTAATCCCTCAAGGTTTCGAGGATAATCGTAACAATTGGTGTCAGAAGTGGGATTGTTAAATAAATCCCGAAGGATAAACTACTGAAAATGGCAAAAATTCAGGATCTAAAGATTGAGGAACTCAAGCAGGAGTTGGAGAAACGAAATTTAGCAACCTCCGGAAGAAAAGTGGAGTTGCTATCACGGTTGCGAGAGGCTAGGGAAAAGGAAGGCATCGACGTTGACAAACACGACTTCCATCGTGAGGACGACGAGGCATCCTTGAAGGACAAAGACAAGGAAGAGGTTGCTGGTTCATCGAATGATGTGGAACAGACATCAGCGAAGCTTGAAGAGCAGGGAAAGGCTCCTTGTGCGTCAACGGCTATAGACATGAACATGTTATTGGGTGCCATATCACAGATTTCATCCCAGCTGCAAGTGCAGGAAACACGCATGTCCTCGCAGCTGGAAGCACAGAAAACGTACATGTCATCGCAGCTAGATGAAAAGATTACTCAGCTACAAGAGAATTTATTTAAAGATAACGCGGAACTCAGAGAGAGACAGGATAAAATCGAGGAACGACTAGATAAAATCGAAGAGCTAATTCAGGAGAAAGTCGAGGCTAAGGTAGAAGAGTTGGAAGGTCGCCTTCGAGATATGCAGTTGAATCGCCCACCTTCTTCGACCAGCGCGCCCAAGGTAAAGACTCCATCCTTTGACGGCACGATTCCTTTCCAAGTCTTTAAGCTCCAGTTTGAGAAGACAGCTACAGCAAATCACTGGAGCATGGAGGATAAATCCGCTGCACTGTTCGTTGCATTAAAAGGACCTGCAGCGGAAATCTTGCAGACTATTCCTGATGGTGAAAGGAACAGTTACGATGCGTTAATGGGTGCAGTGGAAAGACGTTATGGTAGCGAGCACAGGAGACAGATTTACCAGATGGAGCTGGAAAATCGCTGCCAGAAATCCAATGAGACTCTACAGGAATTCGCCTCCGAGGTTGAAAGGTTGGCTCATTTGGCAATTGGAGATGCATCTGGTGAGCACCTCGAAAGAGTAAAAATCCAGAGGTTCATCAACGGAATGCGGGACGTGTATACCAAGCGCGAGACGTATGCAAATCCAAAGCCAACATTTGCTGAAACGGTCTCGTATGCTCAGACACGTGAAACGGCAGCGCTCCTAAGTAGACCAGCCTACAAAGCCCATCGAGTAGAAGTGGAAACACCTGACGTGATGAACGAGATCCTGAAAACACTCAAGTCGATGGCAGGGAAGAATACTCCTGGTACAACCGAGAGGAAGGATGGTGCTAGAAAATGTTTTAGCTGCGGAAAACCAGGCCACTTCGCACGCGAATGTAAGACGGGTTCCAACAGGTCAAACAGTTCAGCAGTACGTAAACGCAGGACTGAGGATGACGAGCCCAACTCCGACCAGTCGTTAAACTAAAACGAGCCAGCAGCAAGGGGCGCACGCTGGCTCCCGCAATTAAATGCCCCATAATCTCTGTCTCGCGAATTGGCAGAAAGGCGAGCAACGTTACTGTTGGTGGATATGTGGACGGACATGAGCGAGTACTAACTGTGGATACGGGCGCATCACATTCCATCATTCGATCTGATTTGGTCACTAAAGATGTAAGGCCATTACCTGGAGCAAGGTTGAGGACAGCAACTGGTGAGGACACCCAAGTTGTAGGAGAGGTAACATGCAAAGTCGCAATAGGGAATGTGACAGTGTTACACAAGTTCATAGTCGCGGCGATTATGGATGAAGTCATCATTGGATTAGACTTTTTATTTGGTCAAGGTATGAAGATCGACATGAAGAGCAGGATCATGACGTACGACAACATGGAAGTGCCCCTTAGGTTTGGGTATGATGGTCCGTACAGCAGCAAGCGAGTGATCCTAGAGGAAAGCGAGCAGATTCCACCGAAGTCAGAAGCAGTTGTGTGGGCAAAGATTGATGGAGATTGTGGGACAAACAAATTGTGGGTTGTTGAAGCGACACAAGATTCTACACCGGACGTACTTATTGGTAAAACCCTGGCTAAGATGCAAAAGGATGGACGCATCCCAGTTCGAGTGCTCAATGAGTTCAAATCACCAGTCAAACTCCGAAGAGGAACTGTACTGGGGCAATGTCGAGAGGTAGAGGCAATCTTCAACTGCGGAAAGTTACCTGAAAGCGATTCCATTGGCGAGAATGACATTGCGGAAGACATTAATGCATGGACGGAAGGGTTGGAAGAAAAATACCAGCACAAGGCTAAGGAACTTCTCCGAAGATACTGCAACATATTCGACAAGGATGGCGACAAACCAGGCAGGACTAACGTTGTGAAACATCGCATTGATACTGGCGATGCAAGGCCAATCCGTCAAGCTCCTCGGCGTGTTCCACTTGCCAAACGTGAAACTGTTAGCCAAATAATAAAAGAAATGAGTGAGAGTGGTGTGATTGAACCATCAGCGAGTCCATGGAGTTCGCCGGTAGTACTTGTGAAGAAGAAGGATGGCCAAATGCGGTTCTGCGTAGACTACCGGAAACTAAACGATGTGACGAAAAAGGACAGCTATCCTCTTCCCAGGATCGATGACACTCTGGACTCGTTGACTGGAACAAAGTGGTTCTCAACACTCGACCTTAAGAGCGGTTATTGGCAGGTGGAGGTAAGTGACGAGGACAAGGAGAAGACAGCTTTCAGCGTTGGAGACGGTCTGTGGCAATTCACGGTGATGCCCTTTGGATTATGCAACGCTCCTGCCACTTTTGAACGACTTATGGACCATGTGCTCAAAGGACTGCATTGGAAAACATGTTTGGTGTATCTAGACGACATTATCGTATTGGGTAAAAGCTTTGAGGAACACCTGAACAATTTGGAAGAAGTTTTCCAGAGGATAGCTGGCGCTGGTCTGAAGCTAAGTCCTAAAAAATGCTCACTGTTCAGGAAGGAGGTGAACTACTTAGGGCACAAGGTGACAACGGAGGGCATCTGTACTGCGAAGGAAAAGATAGAAGCAGTAAAGGATTGGCCAAGACCTAGGAACCTGCACGAACTACGAAGTTTTCTTGGGCTATGCACCTACTACCGCCGATTTGTTCCGAATTTCGCCAGCGTTGCTAATAGCCTCCACGAGCTCACTAGGAAAAATAGAGCCTTCGAGTGGAACAAGGAGCAGGAGGAGGCTTTCCAGACTCTGAAGGAACGACTATGTACTGCACCTATGCTAGCGTATCCCGTTCCAGGTGCAACGTTTATTTTGGATACGGATGCTAGTGGTTATGCCATAGGAGGCGTACTGTCGCAGGTAATTGATGGGCAGGAGAAGGTAGTTGCCTACTATAGCCGGTCGATTGGAAAACCAGAGAGGAACTACTGCGTAACTCGGAGAGAACTACTAGCGTTGGTGGACTGCGTCAAACATTTCCACAAGTACCTCTATGGGCAACGTTTCCGAGTTCGAACGGACCATGCAGCGCTGAAGTGGCTACTACAGTTTAAGAATCCAGAAGGACAGCTAGCTCGGTGGATTGAGAGACTGCAAAGTTATGACTTCGCTATTGAGCACCGCAAGGGAAGTGTCCACGGTAATGCTGATGCCATGTCCCGCCGACCATGTAGCCTGGAATGTAAACACTGCTCAAAAGCTGAGGGAAAAGAGGACATTATAGACGTCCGTCTAACGACAATAACACCAGCGGAACAGCTACGAAAGTGCCAGCAGGAAGATCCAGATCTAGAGCTTTTGATGCATGGACTGGAGGTGGACAGGAGGCCAACTAAGGAGCAAATGGCAGCGGAAAGCCCCATCGCAAAGGCGTACTGGGCACAATGGAACAGCTTAAAATTAATATCTGGCTGTTTGCATAGGGTATGGGAAAGCGAAGATGGCCAGTGCTCCCGCAACCTGATAGTAGTTCCAAGGGTAAGAATTCCGGATGTACTCAAGGAATTCCACAATGGTCCTAGTGGAGGGCACCTGGGAATCACGAAGACCCTGGAGAAGGTTAAGCAGAGGTTCTATTGGGTTGGTTGTCGGCAATCGGTCGCAGAGTGGATTGCTAACTGCGCGGAGTGTATTGCAGCTAAGGGGCCGAAATCCAGAAGTCATGGCCAGATGAAGCAACATAACTCAGGTGCACCTTTCGAGCGGATTGCCATGGATGTAGCCGGTCCATTTCCTATGAGCGCACAGGGAAACAAATACGTCCTTGTGGTTATGGACTACTTTAGCAAATGGCCGGAGGTATACCCGATTCCAAACCAGGAAGCTAAAACAGTAGCGGAGGTATTCACCTACAATTGGGTTGCGAGATACGGTGTACCTATAGAGCTGCACTCTGACCAGGGAAGAAATTTTGAGTCGGCAGTGTTCCAAGAGATGTGCCAGATACTGGGTATCCGGAAAACTCGAACGACGGCTCTTCATCCCCAATCAGACGGCATGGTGGAACGGTTCAACCGAACCCTGGAAGAGCATTTGCGGAAGGTCGTGGACAAGAATCAAAAAGATTGGGATGTCCGGATACCCTTGTTCCTGATGGGATACCGGTCAGCAGTGCATGAAACAACGGGTAAAACTCCGGCAAAGGTAATATTCGGCAGTGAGCTCCGTTTGCCTAGTGATCTGAAGTTTGGGGTGACTGGTGATGCTAGAAGGATTGGAAAAGAGACGTCAAACATCCTGGAAGAGGAGCTGAGAGAGATACATGCTCTTGTGAGACAGCGCACACAAATTATGAGTGACAAGATGAAAGCCAGGTATGATAAGTCGATGAATTCCGAGGGTTTCCAGGAAGGGGATTTGGTGTTGCTGTACAATCCACAACGAAAGAAAGGTTTGTCCCCAAAACTACAATGCAACTGGGAAGGTCCGTATAAGGTCGTAAAACGGCTAAATGACGTAGTGTATCGGATCCAGACCGTTGGGAGACCAAGAAACAAGATGAAGGTGGTCCACTTAGAAAGGCTTGCAGCGTTTGGAACCGCAAGTGTGTCTGATCGGGACGATCAGACTTAGGTGGAGGG